>NC_054479.1:115317747-115620778 GCF_017639515.1 Carcharodon carcharias | reverse complement strand
AGATAAAATCTATCACCAAAACACTCAACTTCAATGGAGGTATAAAGTATGCAATGTATCATTGGTCATCAATTTTATATTCTGCCTGATTTATCTTTTCAATAAAGTCAACAGACAGGAATGTCGAACTAAAGTTATAATGGGCAGTCGAGCCAATGTTTTCTGTTTTTCACTCCCACTGAAGTTCAGAGTTTCACCCACTGCTCCCAATTCACATAAAGATGGAAGATCCCAATTCTGATGCTCCATCCTTGCTGAGTTATCCTATCTTTTTTTAATGATCACTTTTTAAATTTATGTTATTATAAAGAAAAATAGTTTATAAATATGTGATAGTGCTCTTTACATGGCAAAACAGTGTCTGATCATTAAAGCAGTCCTTAAAAATCACTGCGCCCACAGGCCCAATTGCTAACAGGCACAGAATGTCTATTGAAGCCTGTGGGCAATCAACAGAAACAAACCTACTTTTTCTCAGGCAACCAGCCAATCTGTCACATTTGAATTGTGCACAATCACCATGAAGCTATGCTGCACTAATTAAAGCCAGGCAAGATTTACTCAGGCATTTTGAATTGCGTGGCTATCTCAGCCTTGCATGATGAACTGGGCATCATTGGCTTGGGCACTTTTACAACAAATGCTAGCTTTAAAAATAAAGCCAACATCTTACTCAAAACCCATTTCAGCTTTATCGTCCTTTCATCTTACAGTACAATTACAACAGTTGGAAATCACTGGAATAGCTGAGCTGATCTGTTACAGCCTATGATATTCTACAGCGGGAGTCCTGCTATCACGATCCTCGTCAAGATCAAACCGCTACAAAAGAATTAAGATTGACATCAGGGAAGCAGCTCAGAGAAATTAGAGGTGGAGTATGAGAGAGTGCATCAATAAAGATACAATCAGAAGCCCACAGTGCTTCAGAAATTCTCTCATCTCAACTCTCTATATGAATTCTGCTCCCTCATGCTGTCAACTTCAATAATCCTACAATGCCAATTCCTGTGACAATACCATCAACATTCCCTGTTCAAACAAAAATATACATATTCTTTAATGCAATAGACACAGAAAAACGTGATAGTGTTCAGATTTAGTGGATCATATTCATTCTCACAATGCAGTCGCCTCCAATACTGAGAAGATCAAACACAAACTGCATGACCACTTGGCGGAACAGCACCGTGCGGTCTCTGCTCACCTGTCATTTTAATTCTCCGTCCCACTCCCACACTGTCATTGGCCTCCTGCAATGTTCCCAATGAAGTTCAACATAAACTTGAAGGACAACACTTCACCTTTCGATGAGCCTTCCCGACTCAACATTAAGTTCAACAATTTCAGACCCTAATCACTGCCACGACTTTTTCTGACAGCAGCTGTTGGTAATAACTCTGCTACTGCCATTAGCATCTCCACTAGTCCCATCTTTTGTTTCTTTACATATCCCATTATCATCTCCTTCCACCTTGCACCATCATTCCTATGTCATCTAGCCTCTCCTACCTGCCACTCCATCACAGAACTTCCCTTTTGTTCTTTCGTTCCTTGCACTCTTTCCCCATCTCTGTGCTTGCGTAAACCCTGTTTACATCTCTAACTTTGACCTGAAGTTAACTCTGTGGCCTGAATTTTCACTCCCGGTCATGAGTGCAGAGTTGGCAAAAATTCCCAGCTTCGCAAACCCAACACAGAAAAAGTGCTCCAAATTGCTCTGATTTTGGTTCTAGCCTGGGTGTAATGGGAGTCGGGCCGAGGGTGACCAACTGTCTCGGATTTTCTGAGACAGTCCCATGATTTGGCTTTTTGTCCCCTGACCCAGGTCATGCCTTCCTGGGATGCACTTTCTCCGGAAATCATCTGCATTAGTCTTTGTCTCTGTACACGTGTCGCCAGTCTTTGTCTCTGTACAAGTGTCGCCAGCCTTTGTCTTTGTACACGTGTCGCCAGTCTTTGTCTCTGTGCACGTATCGCCAGTCTTTCTGAAGAATTTTCCCCTTGGTGATTTGGGGGTGGGGCTTGCTCACCGAGGGGAAAATGACATGGGATAACATCGGGAGGAACCGATGTCATCCCGGTCCATTTAAATCTTCAGGAAGGCGGGTGGACAGCGAAATCAGCTGTCCGCCCGCCGACCTGTCAATGGCCAATTAAGGCCATTGACAGGCTAATTAACCTTATTAAACACCCTGCTCATCCAAGCTTAAGGCTGGCGGGCAGACCAGGAGCTCCAGCGCGCTCCAAATTATTAATGAAACTTCATCCACTGGCGGGATGAAGGTTCATGTCCGTTTTTTTAAAAATTTAATAAGCTTTATGAGTTTCTTATGAACATGTCCCATCTCGTGTGACATTGTCACATGAGAGGGACATGTTAATAATTTTAATATTTCTCTATTTTTTGACTTTTCTTACCTGTCAGTAAACTCCCTGAGACAGGACTTTGCCTCAGGAAGCAGTGTGCTCTTTTGCGCGCATGCATGAAAGAGCGCACTTTGACAGTTGGAGATCCCCTCCCCAGCCCTGCACAGGAAGCGCTTGTCAGGCAGGCAGCTGGGCGGGCCTTAATTGGCCCGCCCAATCAAAATGGGGGCGGGGGTCAGCTGCCCGCTCGCCGCCGAGCCGGTGGGGCCTGCTCACCAATCGAGGGCTAAATTTGTCTCTGTGGACACGTCGTCAGTCTTTGTCTCTGCCCAGTGGGTTGTTTAATTTTCCACCCATTCACGAGTGGATGTGGCAGGACTGCAGAGCTTAGGCCTGATCCATTGGTTGTAGAATTGTTTAGCTTTGTCTATCACTTGCTGCTTATGCTATTTGGCATGCAAGTAGTCCTGTGTTGACACCTCATTTTTAGGTATGCCTGGTGCTGCTCCTGGCATGCCCTCCTGCACCCTTCATTAAAGCAGGGTTGATCCCCAAGCTTGGTGGTAATAGTAGAGTGGGGGAAATGCTGGGCCACGAGGTTACAGATTGTGGTTGAGTACAATTCTGCTGCTGCTGTTGGTCCACAGCACCTCATGGATTCCCAGTCTTGAGTTGCTAGATCTGTTTGAAATCTATCCCATTTAGCACGGTGGTAGTGCCACACAACATGATGGAGGATATCCTCAATGTGAAGGCGGGACTTTGTCTCCACAATGGCTGTGCGATAATCATTCCTACTGATACTGTCATGGACAGATGCTCTTCAGTAGGCAGGCTGGTGAGGATGAGGTCAAGTATGTTTCTCTCTCTTGTCAGTTCCCATGCCTCCTGCCACAGACCCAGTCTAGCAGCTATGTCCTTTAGGACTCGACCAGCTACCAAGCCACTCTTGGTGGTGGACATTGAAGACCCCCACCCAGAGTACATTCTGCTCCCTTGCCATCTTCAATGCTTCCTTTAAGTGGTGTTCAACATGGAGAAGCACTGATTCATCAGCTGAGGAGGTTTCCTTGCCCATGTTTGGCCTGATGCCATGAGATTTCATGGGGTCCGAGTCGATGTTGAGGACTCCCACAGAAACTCCCTCCTGACTGCACACCACTGTGCCGCCAACTCTGCTGGGTCTGTCCTGCCGATGAGACAGGACATACCCAGGGATGGTAATAGTGGTATCATACCTGTAAGGTATGATTCTGAGAGTATGACTATGTCAGGCTGTTGCTTGACTAGTCTGCGAGACAGCTCTCCCAATTTTGGCAGAAGTCCCCAGATGTTGGTAAAGAGGACTTTGTGGGGTCGACAGGGCTGGGTTTGCTGTTGTTATTGCCGGTGCCTCGATCGATGCTGGGTCGTCCGCCTGGTTTCATTCCTTTGGGACTTTTTAGTGGTTTTGATGTAACTGAGTGGCTTGCTAGGTCATTTCAGAGGGCATTTAGGGCATTTAAGAGTCAACCACATTGCTTTGATCTGGAGTCACATGTAGGCCAGACCAAGTAAGAACAGCAGATTTCATTTCCTTAAAGGACATGAGTGAACCAGATGGGTTTTTACAACATTTGACAATGGTTTCATGGTCATTATCAGACATTCAATTCTAGATTTTAATTGAATTCAAATTTCATCATCTACCGTGGTGGGATTCAAGCCCTCAAAGTATTACCCTGAGTCGCTGGATGAGTCGTCCAGCGACAATACCATTACACCAACGCCTCCCCCTATTCAGGCAGTGTGATAATTATGGTTTTATTTAGTGTAATATACCTTTAAGAATAATACTTGTTAAGGAAGATCACATGATCTTTAGTACCCAATAGAAGAGTAGCATGGGCTACCTAAGTAGTTAGTAGTAGTTAGCTGTGGAGAGATAGAGTTGAAAGCACATCTGTAGTAGCTGCTGAGAACCTTGTTAATAAACTTAAAGGTTTCCACCCAAGAAGTGTCTGTTGATCAACTCTATCAATAATACCAACTCGATCACCACTCACAACAGGCAATATAACAGAGTTTCTATGGAGAGAATCTACAATAATTCATACAATATATTGAAATATTCTATCTGGACTGAGCTCTTGTCTTCTCCCTCCAAACTCTTTGTAGCCCCACTGCTTTGAGGAGGTAGCAAGCAGGATAGATAAAGGGGAACGAGTAGGTGTAATATATTTGGATTTCCAAAAGGCATTCGATAAGGTACCGCACATAAGGCTACTTAACAAGATAAGAGCCCAGGGTGTCGGGCTAGTATATTAGCGTGGATAGAGGATTGGCTAACTAATTAGAAGACAGAGAGTTGGGATAAGAAGGGCATTTTTAGGAAGGCAACCTGTAACTAGTTGAGTGCCACAGGGATCAGTGCTGGGGCCTCAATTATTTACAATATATATTAATGATTTAGATGAGGGAAGTGAATGTACTATTGCCAAAATATGCGGATGATACAAAAATAGGTGGGAAAGCAAGTGGTGAGGATGACACAAGGGGTCTACAGAAGGATATGGACAGGTTAAGTGAGTGGACAAAAAGTGGCAGATGGAATATAATGTTGGAAAATGTGAGGTTATGCACTTTGGCTGGAAGAATTGAGGAGCATTAATCCCCAAAAAGCTATCATTCAAATTCAACAGGTAATAGGGAAGGCAAATAGAATGTTGGCCTTTATTTCAAAGGGAATGGAGTATAAAAATATGGAAGTCTTTCTAAAACTATACAAGGCACAAGTTAGACCACAGCTAGAATACTGCGAACAGTCTTGGTCCCCTTATCTAAGGAAAGATATATTGGCATTGGAGGCAGTCCAGAGAAGGTTTACTAGGTTGATTCTGGGTAAGGAGGGATTTTCTTATGAGGAGAGGTGAAGTAGGTTGGTCCTGTACTCACTGGAGTTTAGAACAATGAGAGGCGACCTTACTGAAACATATAATAGTGTCTAGGACCAGAGTAAGGGGTCGCCCATTTAAAACAGAGATGAGGAGGAATTTCTTCTCTCAAAGGGTAGTTAGTCTGTGGAGTTCTTTACTGCAGAGGGCGATAGAAGCTGGGTCGTTAAATATATTCAAGGCAGAGATACAGATTTTTAATCAATAAGGGAATCAAGAGTTATGGGAAAAGACAGAAAGTGGAGTTGAGGATTATCAGAGCAGCCACGATCTCGTTGAATGGCAGATGGGCCGAATGGCCTACTTCCACTCCTACGTCTTATGGGGTGGCAGGGAGGGGAGTCAGCAGCAAAGGCAGGGGATGACTTTCAGTGGGCACGCCCCATTCTCAATGCCAGGTCCCTCAATTAGGCAGCGAGTGCCTGCCAACGAGGGACCACCTGCACCACTCACGTCAGACAGGACTTGCTTTTTGGACTTTAGGCATGGGTGAATACCAATGGCAGTGGGATGAGGCCCTTAAGTGGGCATTTATTGCCCGTTTAGGAGCTTCAATTGGAAGCAGGGCAGGAAGACTGGAGCATCCCGCCAAATTAAATGACCCCCTGCCACCAAACTTACATTGGGGAGAGGCCATTACTGTACATTGAGATTTCATGAGCATTAAAATTGAGGTGTGTCCAGCTTTGTTGGCATTTGCAGCAACAGCTTTTTCTATCAATAACACACTAATACCTACAGCAACGTTTACAGGCTGCCTTTTACAAGTTTCACTTTAGCGGGGAGTTTTTTAAAAAATGACTAAAAGGCAGAAAACATATTCATTTAGGTCATATTATCTCTCAATTGTGTGCAATTATAAAATATTTCCTCTGAATTTTGGAATCTGATGGCAGTGTGTTCAAACAACACTCCTTCAGTTCAAATGAGCTGAATGAAGGACTCCGCTCAAGCATGCCGATTACAGATCAAAAATAAATAAATGTAATATTGTTGCTGTAAAACATTTAAATATTGGTTGAACTCAGCTGGAAAATTCAATGTTAAATAGCTTTTCCAAATGATAAATTATCATAAAAGTATTAATTTAGAAATTAATTGCAAATAAAAGTTTTAGAAAAAAAACCCATCTTACCCTGCAGCAAGACAATAACCTTTACTTTAAAAAGTTATACTGCAAAAATAGAAGGGGCTCAATAGTCAAATGTTTAATTAAATGTCAGCATCTGCAAAGTGAGAAGTCGTCTGAACTTTGTTTTACTATCTTGAGATATTCAATCTAGATTCTTACTAAATCTTTCCTCTTCTTATGCCTCTGTTATGAAATCCATATATTTATTTCATTAATATATGTGCTTGGCATTATACTTGGAAGTCTTCCTTTTGCCCTTTCTCTCTGAACATTACCGAGATTCTCATGTCAGGTGACTGGGGACAGTGATAGAAAATTACATGCGAACCTTTTTCTTAAATCGCCTGCAGAAACATAGATTCAAACTCTGCCCACAGAAACTGGACCCAACGCACATCAACGTAGACAGAATTGATTCCAAAAGCTCAAATGCAGTCCTTCGGCCTAAGTAAATCCTTTCCTAACAGCACTGTGGGTGTACCTACACCACATGGACTGCAGCGGTTCAAGAAGGTAGCTCACCTCCACCTTCTCAAGGGCAACTAGGGATGGGCAATAAATGCTGGCCCAGCCAGAGAACCCCACATCCCGTGAATGAATAAAAATAAAGTAATCCCGATTCAAACATAAAAGCAAATGAAATGAAGATGTTATCTCTTAATAGTTTCCTCTGCTTTGCTTGCTTGTCTCTTTTTCTCTCTGACTCTTGCATTCACTTACATATACATCCATTCACAGAAGACTGAAGATCTACAAGCTGTTTAGTTTTATTTTGACACACCTTAGCACTAATTTGGCAACTTGAGACACAGAGTGGAATCATCCCAGATTTGCACTAAGTGCGGTAGAAGGTGTGAAAAGTGATGTCGGCGGGCAGGTTTTCATGTTGTATTTTCTCCTTCCCAACTCATAAAGTATGCAGTCATAGGAAACACGCCTGATCACTAACATTCTCATGTCAGACGTCATATTTAAACTGCAGCTGTGAGCACAGTTCTCAATGCTTTGCAGCCCAGGACTGTTCCGCTAAAGATATGGCCCAAAAAGTCAAGATGATTGCAGCCCTGCGATTTAGTGATGGATCCCTGGGCCACATTCTGGATGCTGTGGAGGCCTGCTGCGATGTCTTCTACTCACGATCTGGACGCAGGAGACCAATCAGTCTCACTACACCAGCTTTGAAGGTGGTGGCAAAGGTGGTCAGTGCCAACACTGCACAAAAGAAGTCAGCCATCCAGTGCAGAAAACAAATAGATGATCTCCTCTGTGCCACCAGGATAAGTTAACTATCTCATCAACCTCAACTCACCCACTCACAAGCCCATTGCTCATCGCACGTTCGCTGGCATCTCACTCACTGCCAGATCAAGTGATATCACCACTAACTCTCTCACACATACCCTCACATCTCCATCTGGCCAAATCTCCTCTGGAGATCGCCTCTTCATCCCGTCCATGGCTCCACTCAGCACACTCGCACGCCTGGCATCCTTCTCATTTGGCCTGGCGTGTGCCTTGCTCACAGTCTGTCTTTATGCAGGACAAGATCGCACACAATCAACAGGCGAGGTCCCAGATTGGGGGTGGAGTGCCAGACATCAAGGTCCCAAACCATTCGAGAGTTGCACGTTGACCGGAGAGGACACCAACAATTCCTGTGGCGAACATCCACATGAGGATCCTGCACCACATCATCTCTCTCTCAACATTCCTCAGAGTCCACTGTTTTGTGTTCAACGTCACCGCCAAGCACTAATAATCTCCACTTTCTGTCCTAGGCACATCTGAGACTTTCCCCACAGGCAACCATGACCTGGACCCCAGCACCGAGAGCATCCTGGATGAGGACCCTGAGGGCAGCACTGTTGAAGACCCATCATGGCGCTCATCCACTTGCTTCACTAGCGCAGCGACACACATCTCGGTGGGACCTAGATGTAGAACAGCCTCAGGATCACAATCTGGTGAGCACAGCACACAGTCTGTTCCACAACAGGTGGAGGCAGGGACATCCTTTGTCACCGGCACTCGGAGGACTGCTGGAGGCAAGGAATCTGCTGAGTCTGAGTTAGATGATGAGCCTCTGGACTCAGTCCTCAATCAGTTGTTGGAGCTGCAAAGACAATCACGGGAACATCAGGAAGGGATGTCTGGTGCATTCCTCAGATTGCAAGGGATGATTGAGGAGTCCATCCTCCTTCAGTCCGAGGTGATAGTGCAGCATGCCAATATACCGAGGTCAACATTGGCAGGATGGCAACTGCCATGGAGACCTTGGTCCAGGGCATTGGTCGTGCACTGCTGCATGCCATCATTGGCCTCCAGCATGTCAACACAAGAGGGGTGCAGGACAGCTCAATCTCACTCCAGCTTCCCTTTCTCCTCAAGGTGTCAGCCAGGGGCCATCGGGCAGTCACAGGGAGGAGGACCAGCAGCTTGACATCCCAGGGCCATCCACCCTGGTGACTCCGGGAATGTCCAGCCAATCCAAATACCCTCTTCCTGTGACCTCCGCAGCTCTAGCTCCACAGGCCGAGGAGAGTGCAGCTGGCCCGCAGTAGGACAGCCAAAGCAGGCTGGGGCACTCCAGATCTCAGCTCTCCAGAGGATGCATGCCGCAGTCTTGGTGCTCCCCCATCATCCACAAAGGAGGTGGAGCACCAGGACTGTAATAAACTTAGTGTACTGGACAGATATCTTACTTGAAACAGATAACTTTATTACAGAGCTCTTGTAGAAGCTACATGCTTGAACCATGTCCATGACTAGAAAGACCCACCCCTAAGATTATCCACCTTAGGGCTGATTCGGTGGTATAATCACATGACCCCTAAAGGCAGTAAGAAAGGTTTTACCTACAATTACTACCTTTCCTTCCCCTTTAATTTTTTTACATTTCTTGTTTACAAAGAATATTTTAACCCACAACATATACATATATACAAAATTCATGCAATTAAAGATTAAGTCTCTGAGGTAGTTTTCTCATTCAGTTACAGCGGCATAGCTCTACAACTTGAGATTCTCCCACTGGATTGACATGATCAGAAACTGCAACATCAAGGACACATCCTTAGAAAATGGCATTTCAGGATTGGGTAATTCAACAGAGACATCAGGAATGTCTATTCCAGGTTGATCTGTCACCTCAGGGATTAAAGGTTCGACATCGATTACAGTTGGAATAGTTGGTTATTGGAATGTCTCTCTACGCCTTAAATAATCCACAAGTTTTCGAACAATCCGGCCTACCACTTCCACTTTGTATGACAAAGGTCCAGTTTCAGATACAATTATACCAGGAACCCAACTAGGGCCATTTCCAAAATTCGTCACGAAAACTGTATCACCCACAGTAAATCTTCAAGCTTTGCTATGAATATCATGATTCAGTTTCTGACTACTCTGGCTCTTCTCTACCTTCCCCTCTAAGTTTGGAAACACCAGACTTAACTTTGTACGAAGGTGGCATTTCATCAGTAATTCAGATGGTTTTGAACCTGTAGTTGCATGAGCAGTCATATGATAATTGAGAAGAAAACGTGAAATTCCAGTTTCTAAAGTATCTTTGGATAACTTCTTCATTCCTGATTTGAAGGTTTGCCCTGTTCTTTCTGCTAATTTATTTGATGAGGGATGATATGATGCTGTTTTAATACGTTTAATTCCATTTAAACTCATGAATCTCTGAAATTCCGTCATAGTGAAGGCTGTACTGTTATCCAAAATGATGACTCCTGGTAGGCCATGTATACTAAAACATTGGCGCAGTTTTTCAATAGTTGTACACAATGTCGGTGATCTAACTTCTTACACATCCATCCACTTAGAATGCGCATCGATGATCAATAAAAACATGGTACCAAGAAATCAACCTATCCAGTCTATATGTAGTCTAACCCAGGGTTGATCAGGCCACTCCCTCTGATGTAGTGTATCTGAAACGGGCAATTTCTGTCTTGCTGACAATGGAGACAGTGCCTGACCATTCTTTCTATGTCACTGTCTATACCTGGCCACCAGACATAGCTTCACGCAAGCATCTTCATCTTCAAAATGCCTGGATGTGCACTGTACAGCTCTGTCAAGAATGGTTCTCTTCCTTGTAAAGGGACGACGACTCTTGATCCTTACAACAAGATTCCATCTTGACAACTTAACTCAGTTTTACGGGCATGGAATGGTCTTGTCTCTTCAGACACTGGTGAATTCAAGACCTGGCCTTGAACTTGACAAAATTGGATGCCGGTTTGTCCAGTTCTTTATTTGTTTCGCACAAACCAGTGAAGGGTCCAAGAAATTCAACACAAGTAGAACTTCTTGTGGCACTGGGGTATGTACAATGCTTTCTGGTAATGGAAGATAACTGAGTGCGTCTGCATTTGCAGTCTGCACACGCGGATGGTGCATAAAAGTACCCATTCGTCAATAAAATCGAAGCCCAACGTTGAATTCTGGCCGAGGCTATCGGAGGAATGGATTTATCTTCACTAAATAAATCCATTCATGACTTATGATCTGACACTATGGTGAAATGTCAACCACGCAGATACTGATGGAATTTCTTCACTCCAAATATTACTGATAAACCTTCTTTTTCAAGTTGTGAATAGTCCTTCTTGGCTGCAGAGAGAGTTCTGGAAACATCGCCAATTAGCCTTTCGGATTTGATTTCTGTCTTTTCTCCTTCCGCTTGCTGCAGAGTTTTGTATCATCCTTCATTTTGATTGCATGGGCTGCCAAATTTCTCTCTGATGAAATTTTAACTTGGTTCAGTTCGGTAGTTGAGCTACCAATGGCTTCATTATCCACTCGCATCTTGCAAAGTTCCTTGACTTTTCCTTCTAGTGCCTCTTTTGTTTAAATCAGCTGATTCTTCAGCTCTTCAGTCTCCTTCCTGTATCTCTTGGCTTTCTCCTGGAACATTGAACATTGTTGTGTTTTTCCTGCGAACTGTTTCTTCAGTTTGTTTAGGGTGACACTAAATTTGTTTTTTTTCTTTTCATAATTTCCTGTGGAGCCAACTCTGACCTGAGGGATCCTTGCAGCATGTGAAGGTCCTTCAATTCTCCTAACTTATTCCACCATAAACTATCATATTTCCTAATTAACTCAGGAACTCCTTCTGTTCACACTTGAAAAATTTCTGAACAGCTAAGCTCAACATTTTGTAACCAATCGTGGCCCAGAAGACAAAGTCCTGCACCTGTTACAATGGTCACTGGAAGCTGGGCTGTCTGTTGCCTATAGAACACAGGTTCTGTGGCGATGCCTTTTACCCATATTGACTCTCCAGTGTACGTCTTCAGCTGAGGCATGACTTGCTCCAGATGCAGTGGCTGTGTGCCTTCGTTTTGGTATTTAAATGTGTGTTCTCCGACCACTGTGATCAATGCTCCTTTGTCAACCTCCATGACTAGAAGCTTCCCATTTTCTTGAAGGATGACGGTGATTGGTTCAGTTTTCACTGCCTTGAGATTGTATAGGGAATAGATATCAGTATCAGCAGCTTCTGGTTCTGTTATATTGTGCACTTCAATCATCCTGGCCTGCTGTCTGAATGGCTGTCTTGATTTCACCCTGCATTGCTTTATAACATGCTCTTTTTTGTGACAGTAATGGCATTCTGTCTTCTCAAATCTGCAGGTTTCCGGTACATGGATTAATTTCTGAATGACTGGTGAGATGCTTCCACTGTGCCCTTTCGTTTTTTGAGCAGCATAGACTGTCTCCCGCTTTGCGGCTGTCTCTCTGGTTTTTGCACCACACCCGGCGGTAGGTTCCCATCTCAACTGAAGAACGGCACCATATTGCACACTCTGTGCAACCTGTGAGTCCCTCTCAGCACTCTCCATTGCTAGTACTATTTCCATGGCGCGCTTCAAATCAAAAGTAACGTTTGCAAGTAAACAGTGCTGAGTGGCATCGCCGTCTAAGCCACAAACTAACCGGTCCTGCAACATGTCATTCAGTGTATCACTGAAGTCACAGTGCTCAGTCAACTGTTTCAACTTTGCGATATAAGTTGTGATGGACTTACCCAAGGACCTTACTCTGGAGTTGAACTTAAACCTCTGCATAATCACCAATGACTTTGGCTGAAAATGTGTCTTCATGAAGTCTACCAGCTCATTAAAAGATTTAAAATTGGGCACGTTCGTGGCTGTCAGACTGTGGATGAGGTTATAAGTCTTGCTACCACAGACACTTAAAAAAATTGCTTTCTGTTTCTCCTCTGCTGTTATTTCATTTGTCACAAAATAAAAACCAGGTGTTTTATGTACTGGGTCCAATCTTCCATGGACACGTCATAAGGCTCGATTCTGCCGAAAAGTGGCTTGATTGGTGAGTATATTTTTCTTTCTATCCTTAAGAGCTGATGTACTCACATTCACAAGGTGAGGTGCAACATCGGAGCTATTTGTCCTCATTGCCAATTGTAATAAACTTGATACCAGACAGGTTCCTTACTTGAAACAGATAACTTTATTACAGAGCTCTTGCAGAAGCTACATGCTTGAACCAGGTCCATGACTAGAAAGCTCTGTTCCTCAGATTATCCAGGTTAGGGCTGATTCATCAGTGCAATCACATGACCCCTAAAGGCAGTAGGAAAGGTTTTACCTACAATCACCACAAAGATGTAGCTACAGGGTTAGAAAGGATAAGAAAATGTAACTCTTTCGAGTACAAACATGTTTCCATCTGTTTCAGATGAAGTTACATTGTTTCATAGTTTGCCATTGTGAGATTTGAACTCTTGATCTTGGGGTTACAAACCCAGTACCATAACCACTTGGCTATTTAGGCCAAGCGATAAGAAAATGTAACTCTTTCGAGTACAAACACGTTTCCATCTGTTTCAGATGAAGTTACATTGTTTCATAGTTTGCCATTATGAGATTTGAACTCTTGATCTTGGGGTTACAAACTCAGTACCATAACCACTTGGCTATTTAGGCCAAGCTAAGTGGGTGTGTCACATTTAGATTTCAATGTAACTCTTTCGAGTACAAACCTGTTTCAGATGAAGTTACATTGTTTCATAGTTTGCCATTGTGAGATTTGAACTCTTGATCTTGGGGTTACAAACCCAGTACCATAACCACTTGGCTATTTAGGCCAAGCTAAATTTAGAGTAACTCTTTCAAGTACAAACACATTTCCATCTGTTCCTATTCAGATGAAGTTACATTGCTTCCCATTGTGAGATTTGAATTCTTGATACTCTTTTGAGTAAACCTGTTTCCATCTGTTTCAGATGAAGTTACATTGTTTCATAGTTTGCCATTGTGAGATTTGAACTCTTGATCTTAGGGTTACAAACCCAGTACCATAACCACTTGGCTATTTAGGCCAAGCAAGATGTAACTCTTTCGAGTACAAACCTGTTTCCATCTGTTTCAGATGAAGTTACATTGTTTCATAGTTTGCCATTGTGAGATTTGAACTCTTGATAATCTTTTAAATCTTTTTAAATAAAGTAACTCTTTCGAGTACAAGCCCGTTTCCATCTGTTTCAGATGAAGTTACATTGTTTCATAGTTTGCCATTGTGAGATTTGAACTCTTGATCTTGGGGTTACAAACCCAGTACCATAACCACTCGGCTATTTAGGCCAAACACATTTCCATCTGTTTCAGATGAAGTTACATTATTTCATAGTTTGTCATTGGGAGATTTGAACTCTTGATCTTGGGGTTACAAACCCAGTACCATAACCACTTGGTTATTTAGGCCAAGCTAACACATTTCCATCTGTTTCAGATGAAGTTACATTGTTTCATAGTTTGCCATTGTGAGATTTGAACTCTTGATCTTGGGGTTACAAACCCAGTACCATAACCACTTGGCTATTTAGGCCAAGCTAAATTTAGAGTAACTCTTTCAAGTACAAACACATTTCCATCTGTTCCTATTCAGATGAAGTTACATTGTTTCCCAATGGGAGATTTGAACTCTTGATACTCTTTTTTTTTTGAGTAAACCTGTTTCCATCTGTTTCAGATGAAGTTACATTGTTTCATAGTTTGCCATTGTGAGATTTGAACTCTTGATAATCTTTTAAATTTATTTTTTTTTTCGAGTACAAACATGTTTCCATCTGTTCCTATATCAGATGAAGTTACATTGTTTCATAGTTTGCCATTGTGAGATTTGAACTCTTGATCTTGGGGTTACAAACTCAGTACCATAACCACTTGGCTATTTAGGCCAAGCTAAAGAAGATGTAACTCTTTCGAGTACAAACCCATTTCCATCTGTTTCAGATGAAGTTACATTGTTTGCCATTGTGAGATTTGAACTCTTGATCTTGGGGTTATAAACCCAGTACCATAACCACTTGGCTATTTAGGCCAAGCTCAATGTAGAGTAACTCTTTCAAGTACAAACACATTTCCATCTGTTCCTATTCAGATGAAGTTACATTGTTTCCCATTGGGAGATTTGAACTCTTGATAATCTTTTAAATGAAAACCAAATCAACAAAATTGGGATAAATCAGGCACAGCCCCTAATTCAGGTCAGCTGTAAAACCAAGAACAAAGTTTAAAGGAAACTTACAAACTTTAAATCAAAATGTGATTAAAGGGGTCAACAAAACACCCCAGTCCCCGCGGTGCCCACCGAGCACGGAAGGCTTCGAGTGTGCCAGCAGACACCGCGTGCTCCTTCTCCAGCGACATCCGGCAGCGAACGTAGCCACGGAAGAGGGACAAACAATCGGGCGGGACTCCCCCGTCGATCGCCCGCTGCCTGGACCTGTTAATGGCCAACTTGGCCAGGCCCAGGAGCAGGTTCACGAGGAGGTCCTCCTCCTTCCCGACCCCCTTCCGCACCGGGTGCCCATAGATCAGGAGCGTGGTGCTGAAGTGCAAACAAAACATCAATAAAAGGTTTTTCAAATAACTAAAAAGGGAGTGCAGCCTACAACACCCTATGTATACATGGTCCACGGACTCCACAAGACCGCAAAAAGGGCACGTGTCCTGAGAGTCCGTGAACCTATGCATCCTCTTATTATAGGGGACTGCTGCATGCAACACCCTCCAACCCAGGTCCCCGATAGAAAGGGGGAGGACACCTCCATAGAGGGCCTCCCATCGGGGGCCTCCGCCGCCGGACGGCAACAAGGCACGCCAGGGCGTGTCCGGTCGACGGACAAGGGCGAGAAAATGGAAGGTGTGCAGCAGCAGTCCATACAAAAAACCCCTCTTTGCCGTGCCAAAAGGCACAGAGGGCATGTCCCCGAGGCGGCTCATATTGCGGGGCACCAGCACCCGAGGGAGGGTTCGGGGCTTGGGGCCAATGTGGAATTCCGTCCGAACAGGGGAACGCCCAGACGGAAGACCACCGCACATCTGGGCCACCTCAAGACCCAAAATAACGTCGGGTCCGAGCACGACCGTTCTCAGGTCTTGGATGGCATCGGCTGCGACCTGGACACTCACAGACGCGTGTCGCGCCAACTCCTGCGGGAGCATCCAGCCCAGTCCTCCGCCACCCAGCACGTCCCCGATCCTGGTCACCCCTGCGGCCACAGCCCTCCTCTCCGCCAACCACTGAAAAGGACGGAGGGGCGGATTCCTGAGCAGCGACTCTCTGACGATAGCCGCTACTCCTGACGGGGGAGAGCTGCGTCGCGAGGCGACCACTTTCCAGACTTTGATCAGGTCCTGGTAAAAGACGGGCAACGCCTGCAAGGAGCCACCGAGGCCCAGCTGTTCTATAAACAGGAGCTGCACGTCATAATTCAGGCCGTGCACCTGACGGAAGAAATACGTCATCAGGGCACACCATCTAGGAGGAGGCTCGACGTAGAGGTATCGCTGCAGGGTCTGAAGGCGGAAAGTCGCCACCTGTGTGCGTAGGCACACTAGCGCCTGACCACCCTCCCTAACCGGGAGACTCAGAACCTCGGCAGCGACCCAGTGCAATCTTTTGTCCCAGAAGAAGTCGACTAACAATCTCTGGATTCTTGTGACAAAAAAATTACATTGTTTCATAGTTTGCCATTGTGAAATTTGAACTCTTAATCTTGGGGTTACAAACCCAGTACCATAACCACTTGGCTATTTAGGCCAAGCTAAAGAAGATGTAGTTGCACAGCATGGGCATGGGTGTTAATCACTTGCACAAGATGTTCACTATTGTAAAGAAATTCCCAAGAATGTCGCCTTGCCCATAGCACCTTGTTATTATGAGCAATGTTTGTGTCACTCAGATGTGAAACTTTGGTTCCTGCACAAGATAAAGGCAGGTGTTTCAGTCCAGCGTCTCTTCCCTGTGCAGTGTGTAACTTTCAGACCAAAGTGATGGTCCGGCTTCACAATCACTGGACACATTAGTGATGCCTGCACCTCGATGGTACTTGTTATTGCTGTCAGAATGTCGTGGGCAGGTGTCACAGAGTTCCGTCATTTTATGCACCTTTAAGGTGGGGCTGGCCCCCCTATCTCTTCAGCATCTGTGACCAGTGATGCTGTGCTCACAAAGGGGTCAGGTGCTGAAGACTGACAAAGGATCAGAGGCATTTAAAGTTTCATGGCTGCATCTCCATGATATGAACCTGATCACAGGATGCAAGCGAGGTGCCCTCAGCGAGACAGGAGTCAGACATTCACAGAGCCAATGTGAAGATCTATGGAGTGTCCTCATTGCATGTTGTCATTATCATCCTCCTGGAAACTAGCAACTATTAGGTCCTCCGCTGCGTCTCCATGACAGCAGCCTGAGCACTGAGGGTATGTGCACTGGCATCAGCCACAATGGAATCAAACGTTCACAGGTGCAAGGTGAGGAGGTCAGGACTGTCCTCATTGTATATCGCCATTACCCTCCACAAATCTTGCTGTTATGAGCGCCTCCCGAGAGTGCCTGCCTCGTATGGCCAGTGCAGTGGCCTCATTGCCGGCATCCTCGCCTTTGAGGACGTCATCACCCTCATTCCCTTCGACATCTTCATCGGAGGACACATGCAGCTCGTCCATCTCCTGTTCAGCCATGTCCTCTGCGGGTAGCCCTTCACCCCGCGGAGCCAACCCTACAGCCTCTGTGGACCCTGGAAGATGTCAGGGATCTGAGACCTGCTAAGGATGTAGGAGTCATGGACACTCCCTGGGAACCATACATAGACCTGCAGGATGCGTTTGTGGTGGTTGCACACCAGCTGAACATTCAGCGGGTGGAAACCCTTGTGGTTGACATAATTGACAACTTGTTGTCATGATCTAAACGCCACATAAGTACAGTCGAATACACCCTGCACCTGTGGAAATCCTGAGATCGCCCCAAATCTCAGCGCTCTTGCGTCCTGGCTTCCCTGATCCCAGACAAAATGCAAAAAGTTCTGTGCCTTCACAGAGATAGTGTCTATGACCTCCTGGATACACTTATGCATGGAGGCTTGCAAGATCCCGCACAGCCTGTGTAACCCTTGAAGGAGCCACTGGCGTAAAAATTGAGCGCCACGGTCACTTTCACAGCCACTGGCAGTGGATGCCCTCCACGGCCCTGTGGCACCAAATCCTGCAGCAGCTGGCCGGTGTGACCGACCAGTTCCCCAGACATGTGCAGTCTTTGGCGACACTGGTTCTAAGTCATTTGCAGGAATGACAAGCACCGTGTATAGACCCTGGATCTAGCAAGGCACCTATGAGTGACCGTGGATCTTCAGCTGCGTGAGCAGCAGGCCCTGTCGCCACTTGGATGGCCAGTGTGTCGTGCGCTTTGTGGCTGTCCAAAACCCCATCCATCTCTGCCCCGCTCCACTTGACCGATTGGTGGCGGCTTCAGCCATTGGGATGCATGCTGTGCTCTCAGCTCAGGTGCAGGTATTCTCCTAAACCACAATGCGGCGTTAGCTTGATCCATGAGGGATTCTGGTCCAAACCTTAATAAAGACATTGCAAGGCGCTGTGAGCACCTCCACCAGTGACTGCGCCATGGCCACCTTGCACAAGGGGCTTCTGCAACTTGCCCAGTCAGCCAATTGTTCGGCAGCCCTCTAAAAAGCACATTGATTTGCCGTCTGCACCCAAGGGATGAAAAGCTCTGGAGCATATGGTGGAACTTTTATGCTTTTGCGTTGCTTGAGTGGGCAGAAAAGCTTCAGAGGCCCGACTCCAAGCCTGTCAATGGAGCTGCTGCTGAACGGTCTCATCTGCAGAAGAATGCTTACTTTTGACAAGCTTTTCCAAGTGCGTGGCCACTTCCCTACCATCCCCCTCCCCCCAAACCCCGTCCCTGGCATGTGGCTGTGTAGTTCCTTCAGTCTCCCACCCCCTGCCCCCCTCCCCCCCGACATAGATTACAAAAGTAGGGAGGTCATGCTGGAGTTGTATAGAGCCTTGGTGAGGCCACAGCTGGAGTACTGTGTGCAGTTCTGGTCACCACATTATAGGAAGGATGTGATTGCGCTGGAACGGGTGCAGAGGAGATTCACCAGGATGTTGCCTGGGATGAAACATTTAAGTTATAAAGAGAGGTTGGATAGACTTGGGCTGTTTTCATTGGAGCAGAGAAGACCGAGGGGCGACCTGATCGAGTTGTACAAGATTATGAGGGGCATGGACAGGGTGGATAGGGAGCAACTGTTCCCTTTAGTTGAAGGGTCAGTCACAAGGGGGCATAAGTTCAAGGTGAGGGGTAGGAGATTCAGGGAGGGAAGTGAGGAAAAACTTTTTTACCCAGAGTGTAGTGATGGTCTGGAATGCGCTGCCTGGGAGGGTGGTGGAGGCGGGTTGCCTCACATCCTTTAAAAAGTACCTGGATGAACGCTTGGCCATAACATTCAAGGCTATGGGCCAAGTGCTGGTAAATGGGATTAGGTAGGTAGGTCAGGTGTTTCTCACATGTCAGTGCAGACTTGATGCTCTGAATGGTCTCTTCTGCACTGTGATTCTGTGACACCCAGCCCTGCCCGCACTGGAGCCCTTGCCCTGGCACCACACTGAAAACCAGCCAGGAAAATGCGACTTTCCTGTGCCTACTCCACAATGCACATTCCTTGATGCAATTCCTTGATGTCCCCTGGGCAATGCTCGCGAGCACTGTGCAAGGCTGTGTGCACTCACCTCCTGTTCCCCTCAAAATTCAGCTTGCCAGGTGCACATCTTTTAAAGGTGAAGCACACCGTTCTGAAGTCATGCCAGTGTAGGTGGTAAATTTGACGTGGGGGAATGATTCCAGCAAATGGGCACAATGATGAAATGCAAATGCATTAAAATCAAGCTCCGAACATTGGACGGTGGGAAACATAGCTCACCACCAACAGGCAGAGTGGAAGATCACAAACTGGGTTCACGATGGCGTGCAACCGATTTTTGGCCTTCTCGCCATATTGTCCGATCATGCCCACCATGACGTCTGCCGCCAATGGGACTGGATGACTCCGCCCTTAATTTCACTGTACATTTTGCTTTTCCTTCCTGCTTTTGTACTGACTCTTTCTGAATCATAATTCCCTTCTGAATCTGCATAGATAGAACTCTGTTTTATAATTTTAAAATATTAAGCATGATGAAGATTGTTTCTGAGGTGCATTTAACTTGTGGCTTCTACACTCACCACATTCTCCAGTGTCTTGTTCTGGGCATATAAAAAAATCACTTGTTACAATCATCTTATTGATCCCCTAATTACTACCATGCCTTAACCTGATTTTTTTCCCCACAAACAGATGGAGTGCCCTTTGTCTGTCTGTGCAGTCTCCCTAATGCTTCATTAGTACACATATCACTTCCTTATACTCAGGAGATCTTTCTGGTTTTGCAGTAACTGCCACGTACCGTAATTATGTACTTACTCATGACAGCTATGGCCCCTGGGTTCTCATCCTAATCCATTTTGTTTTATAATTATAGCTATTATTTCTAACTCTGCTCTGTGCTGGTTCAAAATTAAAGCCCAATGACATTTAACCTGGCCAGTTTATTGTCTCCTCAGTTCTCTGATTTTTAAAAATTTTACTTTGTATTTCCAACTATCCCAATTGGCTCAGTAAGCTCAACAAATTGAGACATTTCTGCTTACGCAGCATCATTATGAACAGGAGAAGCTACAGGGTCAATCATTGTGGTCACAGTTGCGCAGTTAGAAATATATAATGTACCCTCAATAGTCTCTTCCCAGTCAATTCATAATCCAGGTTCACAGATTCTTCCACTAGGCAATGACATAATCTAAAATAAAACTACCTACCAATTCACATGAATCCTCACTGAATGGCAACAACAGTGAGACCTGTAAGTTATTTTAGGATTAATGGCAGTCCACTGTTAGCTATTTGTGCTTAAGTTGCTTCCTTTATGGTAGATTATCAATGTAACCGTGGGGCAGTGGGGTGGGTGGGGCCCAGGAGTTGGAGGGTGGGTGGGGCCCAGGAGTTGGAGGGGTGGTGGGGGTGGGTGGGGCCCAAGAGTTGGAGGGGTGATGGAGGCCCACCTGCCAAAAGGAAAACTCCAGTCACTGTGGAAGAGGAGCCTTAATGCCTTAACCGGCTCTTTAATTTTCTTTATTGGCTACCCACCACTTGCATGCAGACAACCACCTCAACCACGACACAAAATGGCTTAGGGCCAGGATTGTGCCAGGAAACCAGCACACCAGCCGGCAGTGGAAAATTCCAGGCCCTCCCACCTCCAATCCTGCCCCCATTGGGCTTTGAAGGTCCTGCCTTTGGAGGTGGTGATCTATGTAACTAGTGAGAAAATCAAATAGAGTCAAGGCAAAAAACAAAAGGAACGAGGTCGTTATCTGTTTAGAAAGAGGAGTGGGATTGTGGATAATTGATATTAAAATGCTGCTCAATTACTTTTCGCAGACTTACAGACAGCCAATTAGTGTTCCTTAAGAGAAGAACAAGCTATTCACTCGACAGATACCTGGGATGGGGGGATTATTTTATGAGGAAAGGTTGGACAGGCTGGGCCTTTATCCACTGGAGTTTAGAAGAATGAGAGGTGATCTTATTGAAACATATAAGATCCTGAGGGCACTTGAAAAGGTGGATGCAGAAAGGATGCTCCCGCTTGTAGGATAGACTAGAACTAGATGACCCAGTTTAAAAATAAGGCATCTCCCCCATTTAATACGGAAAGGAGGAGAAACTTTTTCTCTCAGAGGGTCATGAGTTTTTGGAACTCTCTTCCCCAGAGAGTGGTGGAAGCAGGGTTATTGAATGTTTAAGGCAGAAATAGATAGATTCTTGACTAACTGGGAAGTCAAAGGTTACAGGGGGTAGTGGGAATGTGAAGTTGAGACCACAATCAGATCAGCCATGATCTTATTAAATGGCGGAGAAGGCTCAAGGGGCCGACTAGCCTACTCCTGCTCCTAATTTGTATGTTGATATGTTTGTATGTCATGTGAACAGAAGTTTATGATCGACTAATCATATATAGAGGTAGATTCTGATTTTGTGCAATAGTGTAAAACAGGTAGATAGTGTGTTGGAAGCCTGTTTCACATCTCTAGTGATTTTTATCCCCATTGGCTGGAATTTTCCATTCCCAGTGGCTTCAGACATCATGGCAGGCAATATTGTATAATGTAGTGGGAAGGCCAAGAATGGGTTTCACAACGTCGTGAAACCAGTTTGCGATCTTCCGTTCCAACCGTCGATGGTGGGCCATGTTTCCTGCCACCAGACGTCACGAGCATCATTTTAATACTTCTGCATATAATTATAATTCCTGCTCATCAGAATCATCCGCGCATGCTGGTGTGATTGTACGCCGGCATGTTTCACAGCTCTACATGGCGAGCTGCACTTCACTCGGGACTTCGAGATCTGTTTGCCTACCTGGCCTCGGGCAGCACTCGCTGATGGTCATCAACGTTAGGCTTCGCAGGCAGCACCACATCACTTTTATGGGGGGCTTATGGACCAGACCAGCCATAAGGCCGGGGTAGCTTTTCAATGGCTGCAGGGCTAGGGTTGCTTGGAAGGGGGAGAAGAGGCATCTGACAAGGGAAAAGGCTGCAGGGTGAGGGCTGTAATGGGGAAGGTGGTTATCCCAGGGTGTGTGTGGGTTGGTGGGGAGAACATGTTGATCTGTGCAAGTGCCCTCAAGATGGTGAGGGCTGAGGAGGCAGTCTCCAGAGGAGATGAGGCCAGATGAGATGTGAGGGTGTGTGTGAGAGAGTAAGCAATGATGTCCCTTGAGCTGGCAGTGAGTGAGATGCCAGTGAATATGTGATACTTTGTGAGTCATAGTCATAGTCATAGAGGTCTACAGCACAGAAAAAGGCCTTTTGGCCCATTGAGTCTGCGCCAGTCAAACAAGCACCTAAATATTCTAATCCCATTTTCCAGCACTAGGCCCATAGCCTTGCATGCTATGGCATTGTAAGAAACCAAAGGCATTAAAAAAGTGTGAGAGTTTAGAGTGATGAGATGGTGGCACAGATGAGATCATTCATCCTCTTTCTGCGCTGAATGGCCAACCTCTTCTGTACAGCATTGGCACTGACCACCACTGCCACCACCCCCCAAGCCAGAGTGTGAGATTGCGGAACCTCTTGTGGCCGGAACGGGGGTGCAGGACATTCATGGTGGGCCTCCTAAAGGCATACCAGTGACAGGCCACTGAACTCTTCTTGGCTTTCTGGGCTATGTCTTCTTTGCTGCAGTCCTGGGTTGCAAGCATTGAAGGCTGTGTGCATGGCTGCAGTTTAGATATGGCACCTGGGGTGAGGAAACGGTGTAGTAACGGCATGGCAGGCAGCCAGCGTGTTTCCTGTGGCTGCATAATTAATGAGACGGGAAGTGGACGTTACAGCTTGAAAAGCCACCATTGCAGCCTGCGGGTAAAATGTCCTTTTTCCTGCCCGATACTGCATTTAGTGCAAATCTGGGGCAATTCCACACATTGACTTCAATTCCTGCATTACGACAGCAACTACATTTCAAAAATATCCCATAAGTTGCAAATACTAGAATGTCCTAGAATGTCCTAGAAAGGCACCATATAAATGCTTTCTTTTTTTAAGAAAAAGTAACAGAACTAAAGCTACTTCTGATGGGAGAGTAGTTTTATTGGGACAACCTTAGTATTTGTTTTGTCTTTGCATTACAATGAGATCATTTAAAATCTCACTGGATCATGAAGGTAATTATTTCCTTAAACTACTGACATCAGCTCTAAATTTGTCTGTTACCAGTTGAATCTGTAATGATCTTTGCAACACCGAAGGAGCAACAATTAAAATGACATTTTGTAAGGAACATTTCTTTTTATTTCTGTTGGATTGTGGATTAAAATTACAATGGCAGTTGCAATTGCAGGTTGAGAGACACATCCACTGGAACAGGATGAGAGATATATACAATGTTGCAGTCCTGGAACAGAATATGCCATGAAAGACAGGATAGTACCGGAAAGGAGTCCTGGACCAAGGGTATTTTAATTGGCTCCTGACCAGGTGACCAGGTTTGTGTTAAGAGCAGTACAGCAGAAAGCTCCTAGCCTGAAAGGAACTAGACCTAAATCTTCTTTCTCCTGTGTGTGGAAGATTCCAGTGAATCCATAATAATAGCTAGCTGGGGTTTCTTCTCATATCTCTATTACCTGCTCCCTCTCTGAAAAATCCATCAAGAGGCAAAGGGGAAAGTCACAATTAGAGACATTGAAAACCAAGTGCTCAATCAGCGAACTAAATACTGAAAGTGCTGGAAGACCACCTCGTGTCATCAACAAGAACTGAAAGGAATTTGGAAGACATCGCTCAAAATCAACCCATCGAATCCTGTACTCAGGAATTGGTGCTTTGAACTGTTTAACCCCACCCTTAAAATCCTTGATTTTGTGTATCTTATATGTCTTGTATGTGTGTATTTAGGGTTTTAAGAAGGGGGTAGAGTTTAAGTTATAGTGTTAGAAATTAGCAGTTCATATTTCTTTCTTTTGCCCCTGGTTAATGACAGTTTGTTCAACAAACAGTTATTTACTTATTAAGTTTACAAACCTGGTGCTCGTATTCCGTTAACCTAAATTAAACAGTTAGGTAGAATTGAGGCAATCTGGTGGTTTGATCAAACTTTTTCACATTTGTCACAGCTCGGAGAACAGTGGGGCTTGATATTCCAGCCCGCTATCCCCAGTGAGTCTTGACACATTTAGTGTTGCAAAGATCAATACAGATTCAACTAATAACTGACAAATCTAGAGCTGGGGTCAAGTAGTTTTCCACACCAACACTGACCAATATATGAAATAGGCTTTCAGAGGGAGTAGTCAAGGCTAAAAGACTGGAATCATTTAACAAACATTTCGACACTGTGGCAAGAGCATTCTAGGATTTTTCATTGCAAGTGTATAGATGGACCTAATGGCCTTTCATATGTCTTTATCATGTGGTGAAATTTACTACAAATCAATAGATCAAGTGAAATCTTTTCGCAGATTACAGTCTCACCAGAACCTTACCACAGCTCCATGAACTCATGCTCTTGTCTGACAACCTGTTCTGGTGAAATTTCCCTTTTAAATCGAAAAAATGCATATGGAAATTGCAACCGAGAAAATCTGCAGAATTCATCATCCAGCAATTTCATTAGAGCCTGTTATTGTGAAACATCAAAATTCTCTTCACACCAAGTAAATCTCTTAATTATACCTGTTCATTAGGAATATTTTCTCAAGTGCTTTAGATTTACATGAACTTTTAGAAAATATAATTTTCTGCAGCTTTAAACTGTTTGATTAGTAGTGCTGTTTATGCTGTAAATATTGATACCATCTTGCACTGACTGTCTCTGCTGCCTATCTGATCCTTCAGATGCTATTAGGGCAGCGAATTGCTGATGTATTAATATCCTACGCAGATAATAAAATTTCATATAAGCTCCAACTCAGTTTAAAAATAATGGTGAGTTTTTTGCTCATCGTGGGAAATGGAACAGTTTTGCAATTTTGCCAATGTCAGCTTCAAGCCCTTCCATATGAGGAATGGGAAAGGTTAGGCACACAATGAATCTACTTAATTTTATCCCAATAAACTGCTTTAAATACAATCTCAGGGTACCCTGAATTGAGTAAGAGTAACACATCTAAGACCAGTTATCTTTGCATCATTGCAAAGAGATTGCAAGTTTAGTGCTGGCTAGTACTGACTAGTGACATTAAGAGTGAAGTTCAGATTATGCATCTACTTCCACTTAAAATCTTTTGTTGACAGATAGATATTTATTTCACTGGTCTAGGTTGGATTCCTACCCATTCCCAGAAATCATTGAATTACCAGTACCTCTAAAATATTAAAAGGACCATCACAAAAGGAAGAGTAATTTCCAGCTGATCAATGAGCTACAAAGGACAAGCAATAATGTCAGCATGATAATGACACAAATTATCATTAACATAATAGAGAGCTGAAATTTGCCTACAATGAGCAGCATCAGACAGAAAGATTTCAATTTACTCACGTTATTAGGATGTTGTGGCTGTACCCATTCAAACAAATGATGGATGCTGCATCACATTCCTGGGTTGAACTTTGTAAAAGCTCAAAAGGTTTTCATCCCAGAATTTTAAATAAAGTAAATGAAAACATTACAGATGCCCTAACTATAATCTTCCAAAGTTCTCGATCTTGATTCAGAAACTCTTCCTTCAGATTGGAAAATTACACATCATCCAGCTATTAGGAAAGGTGAGACTTATAGGCCAGTTAACCTAACAGCTGTTGTTGGGAAATTACTGGAGTCTATAATTAAAGGTAAAGAGTGACTGAACACTTTGAAAATTTTCAGCTGATAACAGAGAGCCAGCATGGATTTGTAAAGGGTTGTTCATGACTTAGAAAAATTCCAGAACTTTTTTGAAGCGGTCAATCATGTAGTAGACATGGAATGTCCATGGATGCCACTCATATGGACTTCCAGAAGGCATTTGATGTGGTCCCTCATGGTGATCTGCCTTCTTGAACTGCTGCAGCCTCCGTGGTGTAGGTACACCCACAGTGCTAACAAAAAGGGAGTTTCAGGATTTTCACCCAGCGACAGAGAAGGAACGATGATCTAGTTCCAAGTCAGGGTGGTTTATGGCTTGGAGGGGAACTTGCAGATGACATGTTCTCATTAGACACTTATGAGGCCAGACTTGAATGTTGTCCAGGTCTTGCTGCATGTGGTCACAGTCTGCTTCATTATCTCAGGAGTTATGGATGGGATTGAACATCAGCGATTATCCCCACTTCTGACCTTATGATGGAGGGAAGTTGAATTATCTGGCAGCTGAAGATAGTTGGGCTTAGGACACTACCCTGAGGAACTCCTGCAGTGATGTCCTGGGGCTGGGATAATTGACCTCCAGCAACCACAACCATCTTCCTTTGTGATAAGTCTAATTCCAGCCAGTGGAGAGCTTTTCCCTGATTGCCACTGACTTCAATTTTACTAGAAATTTTGGCTGAAGGTGATGCATGTGCTTCCATGTCTTTTGCACTGGCATGCTGGGTTCTGCCATCATTTAGGGTGGAAATATTCATGCAGCCTCCTCACATTAGTTGGTTAATCGGCCACCACCATTCACAACTTATTGCGGTATGACTGTCAAGCTTTGATCTGATCTTTTGGTTGTGGGATCGCTTAGCTCTACCTATTGTATACTGCTTCTGCTGTTTAGCATGTTTGTAGTCCTGTGTTTTAGCTTCACCAAATTATTGCTGCTCCTGACATGCTCTCTTACATTCCTCACTGAGAAGCCTTGGCTTGATGGTAATGGTAGAGTGGGGTATACTGGGCCATGGGGTTTCAGATTGTAGTAGAATAAAATTCTGCTGCTGATGATGGCCCTTTGCACTTTTTGGATGCTCAGTTTTCAACTGCTGGATCTATTCTGAGTCCATCCCTTTTAGTACAACGGTGGTGCCATAAAACATAACTTTTCTTGAGTATGTTTGACACACAATCTTTAATAGAAGTTTCTAAAGGAAGGGAAACTTAAGTTGAGAGAAAATAACTTTTCTTTGTCAAACTGTTCTTATTAAAATACACATTGTCATTGTGCGCGGGTTTGGGGAGGGGGCTGGTTTCAGCAAGTTCTTTAAATATGAAAAGCTGAGATGCTGAGGCAATTGGGAGCTGTCGTGGATGCAATACTTCCTGAAGCATCAAGTATTGGAACACTTCTTTTTTCAGTTTTGATTTAGATTTTACTTTGCTTGACAAGTGGATTGAAAAATTGACAGGACAACATAGGTGGCACCATCACAGGAGATGTATAGATGACCAATATATTCTGGACCATGTCAACTGCTAGATCTATTCTGAGTCTATCCCATTGTTGACAGTTGACATTTTACTGACAACGTTTTTGTACCAGATGAAAATGGTAATGTAAACACTGTAGAACTGAATGAAGAATGAATGGATGTGTCTTGCAGTACGTATCCCCAGTAACGGATGTGGACTGTACACACAAAATGAAGTATACCTAGATCTACTCTGTGAAATAAACTGTAACTATAATTAAGAAAGGACGGACAATACTTGGGTGTACTAACCTGCATTCTGCAGATCTCAAAATGATGAGATTGGAGCTCTGATTCTTCCAGTAGTTCTTGAAACCTGAGATTAGATTATGCGCTTGAGATCACTTCAGGGGATGTTATCTTTTCTCTAATAACATGTACAATTCATTTTATGGACAGTTTATTGGTTCAAACCAATTTTGTGGCACAGTGTTGTCAATGCTGTCTCTGATTGTCAATGCACTTAAACACCATTGATGCATGACAGTGTTCTCACTTAAGGATTAATAACTGTGATGTGATTAATGGAGGTTTATAGAAGAAATAATTTGTAATCATTTAGTGGAATATCACCATTGCTAGTGAATAAATCTGATATCATATTGACAAGCAATTTTAACATGAAACTCCACAGGGCTGATTATAATTTTTCAGTTAGACAAGAACTAAGAACCGATATATTATAATAGAAATGAAACAATAAAACTACCATTCCTGAAACTGTTACTCATGTACCGTGACTGCAAGCATCATTTTCAAAGTAACTACTATGGAGTACAATTTCCAATTTTGTCTCAGAGAACAGGGTAATATACAGCATATGGCTCAGGCAAGAAATCCCATTAAGCTGGTCCGATCGCGAAACTAGACAGAAATAAATTATCACATTCCCATTGATGTATGGAATAATGAGTAGCAAGGCCAGAACATATCAGTCACCTTATCTCATTAGAGCTCCAGCAACTTTCCAATAACCTCATTTCATTCTGAGCTTACAGTGTTGATAGCACTCAGTCCCTCGAGTCTCTTTCTGAAGCTAAAGCTGCAGACTAAATCCAATGTCATTATTTTTAACTACCATAGCTAAGCCCAGCAGAACTGTTTGATTAACCCTCAAACACTTTAGCATGCCTTGCATCTCTGGATGGGCTAAGCACACAGCTAATTCTGGATAATATGCTGGTATTTCTATAGGAGAGTTACAGGTCACAAAATTATCCAAAAAAACACAATATGCTTTTTATGCACACTGAACCATTAAATTGCCACAATATCTCTTTTTTCTCCTAGGTTTCCTGAACTTTCTGCCACAGCTAACCAGGTACGATGATAGCCAGGGCAGCTTATTGCTACACCACTGTCAATAATGCCATGTGGCCCGTAGTAAAAGGTGATGCACACCAGTGGATAAATGCATCTTACTCTTGATTTTTGTTGAGGAATTGGTGATCTGTAGCCTAATGGTGACATTAATTTGGTTGCCTTGCTCAGTGGTACTGGTGTAGGAAAAGAAAAATGTCACATTGATGCTTTCCTACTGGGGCTAAGGTGGGCCAAAATAGAAAAAGGTGGAATAAGATCAGAAAAAAAAGCCATAAAAACTCAGGTCTTGCAGCATCTGTGGAGAGAAACAGAGTTAATGGCCTGAGTTTTCAACACCGAGGTGGGTAGCGGGAGTCGGGAAAATTTCTGGCTCTGCCCACCTGTCTCAGGAGAAAGTTCCCACAAAGGTGGGATCTTCATTTCTTGGGGAGGGTGGGTGCAGGTTGGAGTCGGGCCAACCAGCCCAGGAAGAGGTCCGGAGGCCACTACAGGGGCTGCCTAGTACCAAAGCAGGCTGTTTAAAAGGCCCACCTTGGTGATGTGGGACTTCATCCCAGTTAAAATAAAAACACAAAAGTCTTCCCAGCCCTCACCCCTCACACTACCCCCCACCTCACAACACACACTTTCTGTTCCCCATACATGCCATCTCATGCTCCCATACCAGGTTATGCCCCCCACCCACCCCCATGGCCTCTCATGCCCCCAATGCCAAGGTATGGTACTCCACCCACTGCTCCAAGGTTCCTCATGCCCCATATTTCCAAACTATGGCACTTCCATGCCCAATGACCCACTATGCACTGTATCGAATCAATGAACCATACAATGACAGTAGGTGTGTAATAAAAAGCTTCAAAAGTAGTTCATTCATTAGTTACTTCTCGTTACATTAAGAAAATTTCCTTTCACTGCAAGGCAATAAAAGTGTCAATCATCCAGACCCTTTAAAGCATCAACAACAGAAACTACAACCCCTTGAAACCACTTAACCTTGTGTAAATAAACATTGTGAAATTGATTGCAAATCAGAGAGCCAAAGCTATCAATCAAGCAATGATTTTGCTGGGGTGCAGCTGGTTCAGCAAGTGTAATGGATGTCTGGGCTCTCAGCCGAGCATACATAATTATAAGCTTGCCTCCCTGCATAATCGCAGGTGTCTCCCATGCACTTTAAATTTTAATTGTAATCATGTGGAAACCAGCAAAAAGCAAGAGAGTTGAAGTGGTACCACTTCCAGTTCCACAATTAGGAACAACGGTTAAAATTCTGCCCAAATACTGGCCTATAAGCTTTAATTCAACATGGAATCAACAGTGATAACAATTGCTTGGATGACAGTTACTGGCTATTAGCTAAAGCTAATTTAAAATTCTTTCAAAAAATTTGGGACCTGGATAGCATAATTTTCTTGCCAAAACATTTAAAAAAAAGATAACTTAATCATTGTTCTCTGTACAATAATCGTAACATGCTTACAATCATAGTCAAGACAGCAACAATTTGTTCAGCTGGGTTTGGTTTTAAGTCTCCCTGTGGATCAAGTGAGACAGTTGCTTCCTGTGGCTGGAACGTCAATCTGAAATTTGTGTATGCACATGTTGGTCAGGGCACTGTGGCTAATAGCCGAGCAGCTTATATCATTGAAAACAGGAACAAGTGCAGTGTGTCACACCATAAATATGTGGCCTATTGATTGAATCATCTGCAATTATAGCTTTAATGAGCTCCTAGCTTCCCAGATCAAGGTAATTCTGTAACTAAAGATACAGTAGCCATATGATTAGCAACCTCGAGTTTTTGTGGGCTTAAATCCCACGCATGCCGACGCGTAAAATGACACGCAGTTACATCAGGCGTGCTTCCCAATGTCACTGCACGTCATTCCGATCTTTCATTCGGCGGTTACACATCGGAGTCAGCTGCGCACCCACCGAACTGTCAAAGGCCTGTTAAGACCATTTAAAAACCAATTAACCCTATTGAGAAAGCTGCCCGTCCAACCTTAAGGTTGGCGGGCAGGCAAAGAGCCCAGGCGGCCTTTGCATTGTTCATGGAACCTCATCCACGGGCAGGATGAGGTTTCATGAAGGTTTTATAAAATAAAGAAAAATTTTCATGAAAATTCATAAACATGTCCCAGCTCATGTGACACTGTTACATAGGGGACTTGCTTGAATAATTTTATTTTTTTATTTTTTCCAACTTTAACACTGAAGTTAATTTTCCTGAGGCAGCTCTGTGCGTGAAAGAGCACAGGCCCCGACTCTCCCTCCACCCCCCACCTGCACAGGTGTTGCTGAGCGCTACCAGGTGGGAGTCACACTGGGCAGGCCTTAATTAGCCCACCCACGTAAAATGGCAGCGCACAGCCAATTGGGGGAGGCGATCGGCTCTGCACCCACGCGCTCCCGCCCAACGGGGAGAAAATTCTCCCTCTAATTTTAAAAATCTGGCAATCTATGGACTAGCCCTGGAAAAACTAAGTATAAAAGCTACAGATTGTCATGAAAACTCACCCAATTCACTCACAGGCTTCAGGGAAAGGAATCTGGCGGCCTTACTCAGACTGGCCTACACGTGACTCCAGTCACATTATATAGTTGACACTTAATGCCCTCACGCCACAAGGGATAGGGAATAAATAACGTCATAAATTAACATACTCATATCCGAAGAACTAGCAAACATCAAACAGTCATGAAAAAGGCAAAGTAAGGAGCGACCCTCAGATATATATCAAATCGAAACTGGGTTTTCTTTTGTAAGGTACGGGCAAAGAGCTATCAACAGAGGTCAGCAAGGTTTATTATCCACAGCCTTAGATAGCATATGTGTTTCCCCCTTGAATTAAGTCAAGGACTCACTTTTTTATCCCCCTGAAGTGATTTCATCGGTGTGATCTAGTTTTGATACACATCAAAAGGTAAATAAAGCATTGAGGATGCAAAAAGCCTGTGGGGAGGAAGCAAGATGTCAAGAACAAGCTAGTATTTTCACATCAGTTCTGTCATCTTGGATTTCCAAGTGATATTGCTGACTCCCTTTTTCAATTGAGTTTTATTTATCATTTGATGCTCCTGTGGGAAGATTGGACTTTAGAAAGGGAATTTTTTTTAAAGTTCCAATAAATACTTATTTCACTGTAACAAATAATTTTACCCTCTTAAATGGCCTTTACTGTCTTTAATGACTTCCTTAAAGTTTTAATTCAAGCTTCAGCCTGTGTCAAAATCCTAAATTCTGACTGCAATTTTTTTTTAATCCCAGAAAGGTTCTGTAATGACATCTGTGTATTTTGCAGACAATTTCAGCATGCAAGGTATGCATGCAGCTCCGTTCATTGGATTTGTCAGGGCACCCCATTTTCTACCATTCACCAATTCACTGGTGCTCACTTATTCGTTAATTTATATGGCCTTTATTATCTGTTATTCCAATAATTAACTAATATGCCATGCTCCATTAATTTATTGATTTGTTGGTGGGTTGCAGGTTTATAAATTTACTAAATTACTGCAGCTTGCAACTCAATTAATTTGCTTGTGTCTGTTGTTTTATTAATTGATTAACTGGTGCCCTCTGCTCCTTTTTTTAATTCACTGCTTCAACCACTGCTGTATTAATTAATTAACTTGCTGGTGCCTGCTTGTCTATGTATTTACTGATTCAGTGGAGCCTAACACTCTTAATTTATTAATTCATGGATATCTATTAATGTCAGTCTTTTCTTAATGGTAAGATCCTTGCCTCCAGCTAAGAAGGTTATGGGTTCAAGTGCTACTTCAGAGACTTCAGCACATTATCTAAGCTGACACTGTCAGAGGTACTGTCTTTCAAATAAGATGTCAAGCCAAGGTCTTTTATGTTCACCTGAGAAAACAGACAAGATTCTATGGTATTATTGGAAGCAGAACGGAGCAGTGTCCTAGTGTCCTGGCCAACGTTCATCTCCCAACCAATACCGTGAGAAGCAGATTACCTGGTCATTTATCACATTGCTGTTTGTGGGGTCGCACAGTGTGCACTTCCGTACATTACAGTAACCACACTTCAAAATTATTTTATTGTTAATTATTATTATTAAAGCACTCTGGGGCTTCCTGGCAATGTGAAAAATGTTAAACAAATGAAAGTTCTTTCATTCTAGCTGTGCTACAGTCATGACACAAAGTAACCTTTGATTGTTTTGTTGTGAGAGCAGTGAAGCACATGGGTTACATTGGTTTCTGTAGGTTGTGTTTCCCTGTTGCAATTTTATTGTTAAAAGGCCAAAAACTTATCCTGGTGTCAGTTAAATTATGTTAATGCTTCAATTCCACGTTATCCTAAATAGCAACTTTTATCGCCCACTGCTTTAGGTCTATTATTACCACATTCTTCAGGAATCAAGAAGAGATGCTTCGACAAATCTTGACTGCCCACATACAGTGTGTTGTATAAGGGTATCTGGCAGAGCAAGATTAATGTGGGACTGGGAAACATTACCACCTACAATGTGATTAAACAGATACATGATCTGAGACTAGAGTCAGTTGTGGGCTAGATAGAGACCTAGAAGCAAGCATGGAGTTAGGTCATAGCTTGGACTATACCCTGTATATATGAACATAGTTATGTATTATCAGTAAACACTTAATGTTCAACCATACGTGACTCAGAACCTCTTCGTGAGGCCTACTGAACATTCAACATGATGGCAGCAAATGGAAATTTCCAGAACCTCAGAGAAGCTGGGGCAGAAATTCAAACGCTGGAAAACTAAAGGAACAGTATTCTCTGACATGATTAAAAGTACCTGAAGTGAAGGTAGATAACCTGAAAGCAGCTCCATTGCAGAATTGGAAGCAGAAAGGCAGGGAAAGAAATTCTACTGTGCCGCTGAGGACTCTGCAAGGTCTCGTGAGGCTTCATTGTAAATGCCCACAGAGTGCAGAGTCAAAGGACCAAGCAGGGGTGAGCAAAAAATTCAGTTCTAAGGTAGGACTAGCTTAAAAAGCTTCAGTGCTGTATAAAGACAGAGCAGCCCATTTCTGAAAGCACTGAGGCCAGCCCGGGTTCAGAATTGGCGCCATACCACTTGGCAGCTGAGCTCGTTGTAAAGAAAAATAAAATGAATCAGAAGATTTAAAACCTCAGCTAAAGCCAGGGATCCATTGCAAAACACCCCAAAATCCTCTGATATCACAGGGAAGGCCCAGTTTAGTTGCTTGAGTAAACCACTGCACAAAACCAAAAACAAACATGTCAGGACCGCCATTGCTGAGGGAGCCCACCAAAACGCGTCATACGTAGGAAGACTCTTTGAAAAATGGTTACTACAACACTATCCTTAAAACCTGCACTGCTTTTAAAACTGTACTCACCTGAACCTAAAAGCAACCATGGACAACAAATCAGCAAGACCAGACCAATTTGAACTGATCCAAGGGCCAGACCAAACACTTTGGGGACTTTGGCGGAAAAGATTCTTAAGATAGATGATAGCTTCAGGATTAGATAAATAGACAGAAGCTGAACAAGTGAACACACTGCTTTATTCAATAGGTCTGCTAGCCGATGATAATATTAGGAGGCAAGGAATAAACAAATCCTCAAATAAATTTGATGAAGTTCCAAAATCATTTGATACAGATTGTAATCCAAGAATCAACAAAAGTTTAGAAAGAGCAAAATTCAACAAACTTGTCCAACTGCCTGGAAAACTATTGCTTCTTTTATAAGTAAATTATTGATATTGGCTGAAGGCTGTGACTACAGTAACCTTAAGTCAGAACCAATAAGGACCAGAATTGTTGTCAGAGTGGCTGATAATGCCCTTTCAGACATACTGTAGGTCAAGAAAGATCGGACTCTAGAAAAGGCCATCCAACAGATGGTCAGAAACCCGCCAAAAGCACCAATCCATTTGGCATGGCAAAAGCAAGCCATGGTATAGGGCAACCCCAATTGTCCAGCTGGTAAAGCAACAAAGGGGCCGAGGCTCTCCAGGCCAGGGAAGGCAATATCCAAATCAATCACAAGAGGATGGGCAACCATATCAGCGCAGTGGAGCCAAAGACCTCACATGCAAGAGCAATGTCCAGCAATCTACGTGCAGTGTTTCAATTGCAATTGCCTCGGACACCTCATAAAGCTATGACACCCAGACAGGCGGAGGATCCCAAGACAATCCATGAGGCTGAGGTACCACACCAGGAAGAGACCCAACCGTGCTTCTTAGGTGAGGTCAAGGATCCTCAATTCTCTTTTTGGAATGCAGACATCTCAGTAAACGGTCACCTCACCAAATTCAAAATGGACACGGGAGCCAGTGTTATGGTCCTCTCAGATAAGGAACCGTAGCTGAGAAACCTCTGGCTACAAATGACAGACACACCTCTCTACAGGCTGGGAGGAATCCCTCTTCCGTTCATAGTCATGATCCTAGAACTACTAAACTATGGCGACAAGCAGATATTCCAAGTCACATATGTTATCTGAAACCAACCTTTTTCACTCTTGAACAGATATGCCTTTGTTGCCTTTAACCTTTTTAAAATGACAGAAGATGACTAGACAACCTCTGTCAACAACTACACGGAACTGCAAGTTCCTGAAAGGCCCATCGGCCAAGAAACTCTTGACTGGGACTCTGAACCTTCGCAGAGCAGGTATGCAAATTTCTTTACAGGCAGCAGAAGCTCCTCTTTGGTCAAACCAGCTAAACCTTCAGATAATTACCACTGTACCTCGAGCTCCAACGGTTGCTGTCGCACTATCTGTAAACACCATGGGCAGAATTTTGCCATCGGTGAGAAGGGGGCGGAGCCCACTTGCCGACGCATAAAATGACGCGGGGTGACATGGGGAGGAACCCCCGACGTCATCCTGATCCATTTAAATTTTCAGGAAGACGGGGGCACAGCAAAATCAGCTGTGCACCCGCCGACCTGTCAATAGCCAATTGAGGCCATTGACAGGATCATTAGAACAATTAAAGGGACCTGCCCGTCCAACCTTAAGGTTAGCAGGAAGACCAGGAGCCCCGGCAGGGAATAGAAAAAACATGAAACCTCATCCACCGGCGGGATGAGGGTTTATGCAGGGTTTTGAAAATTGTAATAAACCTATTTTGTAAATTCCGAACATGTCCCAACTCATGTGACATTGTTACATGAGTAGGACATGTTTGGGATTTTTTTTCTATTTTTAATATTTTTATAAGTTTCAGCGATCTCCCTGAGGCAGCACTTAGCCTCAGGGAGATGTGCTCTCTTTCGTGCACATGCGCAAAAGAGCGCACTCTGACAGTTGAGGAACGCCCCCCCCCCGCCATAGCGCTCCCCACCAGACGTCACATTGGCCGGGCCTTAATTGGTCTGCCCACATAAAATGGCGGCGGGGCCCGTTTCTCCAGCGGGGATCGGATCCCCGCCCGCCGGAGATTGGGTCGAGCCCGCCCGCCCGACAGGCAGAAAGTTCTGCCCCATGGCACAGACACTGCAACCTTCAGCCAATGCACAAAGCTTCAGGACAATGCCAGAGCAAGGAACTAGCGACCATCAACTCACCAGAACACACCTCAGTGAGGTGCGGAGACACATGGAAGAACATAGTGTCATGATGGAGAACAGCTGCATAATTCTCAGGTGCAGAGGGATGCAGGTGCTCTAGTACCTGAGTCACAATAAGTTATTATGCAGGTACAGCAAGTAATTAAGAAGGCTAATAGAATGATACCCTTTATTACGAGAGGGATTGAACATAAAAGTAAGGATGTTCTGCTTCAGTTATGCAGGGCACTGGTGAGACCGCACCTCGAATACTGTGTACAGTTTTGGCTTCCTTATTTAAGGAAGGATGTAAATGCATTGGAGATGGTTCAGAGGAAGTTTACTAGATTGATACCTGGAATGAGTGGTTGTCTTATGAGGAAAGGTTGGACAGACTGGGCTTGTTTCCACTGGAGTTTCGAAGATTGAGGGGTGATTTGATTGAAATATACAAGATCCTGAATGGCCTTAACAAGGTGGGTGTGGAAAGGATGTTTCTCTTGTGGGTGAGTCCAAAACTAGCAGGCACTGTTTTAAAATTAGGGGTCACCCTTTTAGGACAGAGATGAGGAGAATTTTTTTCTCTCAGAGGGTTGTGCGACTTTGGAATTCTCTGCCTCAGAATGTGGTGGAGGTGGGATCATTGAATATTTTTAAGGCAGTGGTACATAGATTCCCTATGGTTATCAGGGTTAGATGGAAATGTGGAAATCGAAACACAAGAAGATCAGCCGTGATCTTATTCAATGGCGGAGTAGGCTTGGGGAGCCGAAGGGTCTAGTTCTGTTCCTGTTTCTTATGTTCGTATAAAAGCCAAACTGCAAGGTGAGCTCACTCATGAGGAATATCCAAACAACAGGTAGGGACACCTTCAACTCTCACAGAGATCACAACAGACACATGGAAATACAAAAACTAGGTTCCTGCCATGAGTGAATGGAGTGAATACTCTCTCCAGAAAGAATGGGACAAGCCAGTGGTCCCCAGGTACATGAGGAGTTGACAAAGAGAAGTTCAACTCCAAGGAGTGGAAAAAGCATATCAGAAGACAACAAGTGCCAGAAACACAGACTACAACTCTGAATCAACAAAGGTTGCCCAAACCAACAGAGTCTACCACTTCTCCGAATGTGACCAGAACGAGATCTGGAATAATTGTCGAGCCTCCAGACCATTGGAATTTATAAAGTCAGAGACTTGAGGAGGGAAGAAAGAGTAGCATGAGTGTAATGTAAATCTATTGGGTAAAGACTTGGGGGAAGGTAAAGTACAAGGGTATCTGACATAGCAAAGGTTAAATTGGGACTGGAAAACAGTACCACCCACAGTGTGGGGTAAAGAGACACATGTCCTGAGACTGTATATATGTACATTGTTATGTGTTATCAGTAAACAATAAGGCTAGAACTTAGAGGTCAGTGGGTGGGCACAGTTGGTGAGCCCGGGAGCAGTTGGGAAATGGCTGGCTGCCCACGATCGGTCCCCAACTGCGACTTCACGCAGGGACACCAACTGAAGCTCACCGAGCATGAATGGTGGCTCCCCAATGGTTGAGAAGGAGGGGGCGGGGGCCTGACCGCCACCCGGTCCAATAGCGACCCGACGGCCAGTTTAATACCGGCCCTGGAAGGCTGTCGGCAATGAAGACATCTTTGGTGCTATCAGCAGGAGAGTAAAAATTATGGATACAAATGCGGCTGCAGACGCCAGGTGGGAGGGCAGGTCAAGTAGGCATTCGGCCCCCTGTTTTTCTGATGAGTGCCTCGTGGCCCTCCTGGAGGAGCTGGCTGTCAGGAGGGACACCCTTGGCCCCAGAGATGCAAGGAAGAGGCCACCACGACTAACAAAAAGAGCTGGGGAGGAAGTGACAGTGCTGGTCAGCAGCCATGATGTGGTGTGATGTACCTGGGTCCAGTGCCATGAGGTTTAATGGCCTCCTGCACTCTGGAAGGACAAGTACCGTGTTGGCATTGATCAGTGTGTTGAAATGTTAAGGTTTGGCCGTCCCCCCATGGATTTACAAGGGTGTTAGAGCCTGAGTGACAACTGTCAATGATGCTGGAGCTGGCCAAGAGGGTGAGCCCTGGCTGCTTGGACTGAATGCCTTGCGGCTCAAGGACCATGACTCGGATGTGCCCTGCAGGGTGCTCCTCAGGTAAGGCTGCAACGGTACTGCAGATACAGAGTGGAATAATCAGCGCTTCCCTGTCCTTTCAGAAGAAGACGGCCCATAACAGCATTGAAAGGTCGTGGACAGGCAGAGGCCCCCCACCCCCAAAACCTCCTGATCCTAACCAGATACGAGCAGAACACCTTGGAGTTGGAGAGCCGGAACACACCTTGGTCACCCAGCCACGGAGAGGCTGGGGTGTCAGACGAAGGTAAGACTGCAGTGCACAGAGGTGAGAGTTTCGGATTGTGCAAACATTCTTGTGTGGTCTCTTCATTGATGGGTGCTTCAAACTGAATTCCCCATTGATCATTGAAAGACGTACAGTGACAGAATGCTGACTTAAACTAATGACATGTTGTTGTTCTCCCTTAGGTTTGCGACCAAGTATCCAATCGCAGGACCCTGAAGACACACTCCTGAGGCCAGAGGACTGCCAGGCTCCAGATGCACCTGTGTCACACCCGCTCTCTGAACCAGGCACCAGCGCAGATACCAGCACCTTGTTGGGTGTTAGATCTTTGGCTAGAATATCCGAGCACAGCAGTGAGGGCACTTCACATTTGCTTGAGGTGCTGGCAATGGCAAAGAGTGCCCAGGGCACTGACTGCGGGGGGCCAGGACAATGCTCAGTCGAAGGCAGACGATGGGCCTCTGGAATCGTCCATTAGGCCGCAGATGCTGGATGCCCAGCGAGATGTGCAGGAGGATCTGGCAGAGATTCATGAAGGTAAGCGTGCCATGCTCTTCGTTGTGGAGGAGTCCTTGCGGAGTGTGAGCACTGCGTCAACCCTCATGGCCGAGCACAATGCCTCCTTCGTGGAGAGAGTGGTGACTCTCATGGAGAGGCAGCTCCAGGAACAGAATCAGGGGTTCCTGGGGATGCGCTCGGACCTGCAAGCCCTCACACAAGCACTGACCTCAGGTGGTCAGTGGCCGTGTGGGAGATTGGATGAGGCACGCAGTATCCCAGCTAGGTGCCCATCCATTAATGGTGAGCAGGGAGGTCCAGAGTGACCTCATGTTGGTGCACGAGCTGCCTGTCGTCTCTGTGAGCTCCTCTCAGGGCGGTCTGGACTCCTCTGCCCCTCTACCAGTGACTGTGGCATCTGATGAGGCTGCGGCGACTTTGGAGATGCCAGCCATGGAACTGGCCATTCCCTCCCAGGTGGGGCCAGCACAGGCTCCAGGGGCCAGAGGACACCCACCAAGGTTGTCAAGGCCAACAGGGCAGCAGAGTCAGCAGGCTGTCTCCAATGCCGGTGCCAGGGATGGGCAGAGCACCTAGACATAGCACTCATAAATGTAAGTTTAAGGCACTATGAGCACAAGTGAGACTGTCACAGGTGATCTTCTGTTGTGTAATGTTTTGTTTACCTTAACTCGTCTGGGATTGAAGATCAGAGAAGGTTCTGTTAATTTGTTTTGACTGTCAACAGGTTATAAATTTTCTTTAGTCGTAATGGACTGGGTATGCTTCACCTTTTTTATTTAACATAGTGCAAGATACGCCAGTATGTAAAGCTGGGCGTGGGTGGCTAGAAACTTTATTGCACAGGCACAGAGTGGACTTTGGGGTCAAAGGAAAGGGCCATTTCAGACTTCCGGGATGGAGGTGGCAGCCCTGGCATCAGGTGGCAGTTCTTATTTGGCAGCTTAGCTGAAGGAGCGTTGGATCAAGGTGTCCTTAGTGTCCCCGCCTCCCTGGAGGTCTGCGTCCCCACCCTCAGAGTTCTCTTCACCTCTTCAGACTCACTACTGGATTTATCATCTGTGGCCTGTGCAGCTACGACAGAATCCTCTTCCTCCATTCGGTCCCCCCTTGCCAGTGCCAGATTGTGGACAGAGCAGCATGCGAACACTATTAGTAACACCTGCTCTGTGGGATATTGCAGTGCCCCCCTGAATGGTCCAGGCATTGAAAGCAAGTCTTCAGAAGACCTATGGTCCTCTCTAACCCCGCCCTTGGCTCCTGTTATACCACTGCTCTGCCTCTGTTCTTGGATGGCGGAGAGGTGTCATGAGCCACCTCTTCAATGAATAGACCTTGTCACCCAGCAGCCATCCATCCAGTCAGGCTGGAGCATTGAAGAGCCTCGGCACCTGGGAGTGTCTCAGAATGTACGTGTCATTGGAGCTGCCAGGGTGCTGTGCACAGACTTGCAGATTATGCATCCTGTGATCACACACTATCTACACGTTCATGGAGTGGAAGCTCTTCCTGTTGATGAAGGCACCCGGCTCACCCACAGGCACCTTGATGGCCACACATGTGCAGTCGACGGCCCTTGGATGCGGGGGAGCCCAGCAATCGCTGCAAAGCCTCTGGCTCGCTCAGCCTGGCTGGCTTCGTCCGTACAGAAATGAATGAAAGTCAATACCCCCTGAACAGAGCTTTTGTCACCAGTTTGACGCAATTGTGGACAGCTGATTGGGAGATTCCACACAGATCCCCCACTGACCCCTGGAAAGAGCTGGAGGGATAAAGGTTGAGGGCCACTGTGACCTTCAGAGGATGAGGTGTCCACTCACACAGTCGGAGGTGATCTCAGGCCCGATCCTCTGAAAGATGGAGGTCATTTGTCTCCCTTGAGAGACGAAGCTTCCTTCGGCATTGCACTTCGGACATATTGAGATAGAAGCATTGCCGCCTGTAAACCCTGGAAGCAGGATAGTGGCATCTTCTGTGGCCCCTTCCGACTTGGACTACCAGCTTTCCTTGCGCCCACTGTGTCTGCGCCTCTCCTCCCACAGATCGCTCCCCTGGAAGCTGCATTGGGACATTTGGCCTCCTCTCCCTTCTGCCCCTCTCTTCCTCCTGAGAGGTGCCACCAGCGGAGATCACAATCCCCATTATCCAAGGTAACAGAAGGTTGTCTGATACCTGGAAGCGTCCACATGATCTGAATTCTCTGAGGTCCTTGGAAACATCAAGGAGTGCTGAAATGAAGCCTGGAAATGCTAGCAATGAAGCCCCGAACAGAGATGAAGCTGCCATATACCAATAAGTCACCAGCGGGCAACTATCTACCAAACTCCTCACTACTCACACTGTCAATGCTACTAACCCTTTTTATCCCACCTGTGGATGAGGTTTTTGAAATTGTCAGCTGGCTGCTTGCCCGTTTTGCCCATGCGATGAGCATTAGTTTGCATGGGCAATGAAAAATCAGTGTCAATTGACTTTTTAAAGGCCTTAACTGGCCTCTTAAATAATGGCCACGCCCACTGAGTGAAATGTCGCGTGAGTGCACAATGATGTCAGGACACTCAGCCAACATCATCGCGTGCTATTTTAAGCTTGAGTGTGTCAGGCACACGCCCGCACGCCAAGCGAAAGATTCTGTCCTTACTGTTCAACCATTCAAGACTCAAGACCTCTTTGTGAGACTTATTGAACATACAACAATGTGTACATGACACCATGCCCAAACTGAATGTCACTAGATTTTATATGAATTTATCAGAAATACTTAGGCTGAATACTAAAACGGCTAATTATCTTTTCCATCTTCAATAAAAAATAGCTACTAGTTCCTGCTAAATCAAATCAAACACAGTTCACTAATCGTAATATGCTGGTGATTTAAATAAGCCCTACGAATCACATTTCTATGTCCCACTGCTAGCAGTGCAATGAACACTGTGAGCTATAATGGAAATTGATAACATGAACACACAAATGCAACACCACCAAAGGATCTGGAAAATAAATCAACTCCAATAAGCAGCAAGGAAATCAAACAGTCATAGAAAACCCTAAGCACCATGGGATCGATGACCTAAGATTGTAATCATGTTATCTAAAAGAATGTGCTAATTAAGATTGGAGAGCAGGACAAGCAAGGTAGCTCTAGTGGAGGTGGAGTGAAATAAAGTAATCATTATGTTCTACGAAACAACAGACACTTATGACCTTCCTGAAACTGGTATTGCAGACAGGTAATCATCACCTAGGACTCTATGGGAGTGGTTGAGACACTTTCCATACTAGACTACCAGATTCTGATCAAACAGGCATACCCTAAAAAAATAAAGCGAGATTTAAATTTAAAGAACACACATTTGTCACTTCCTTTCATCTGGGGCAAAAGTAAAATAGAGGCATGTTGATTATTTGTTGGTACACACCTATTCAATACATGAAAGACAAGAAGTTACCGAACAGCCTCACTGCATTCACGGCATGGATTTTCTTAAAGGGGCGGAGGATTTGGGGCATAATTTTAATGTAACCGCCATTAAAAGTAAAATCAAGCACATGATCATGTCAGTTTCCTGCAGGGCGAGTTCAGTTAAAAGGACCCCCTTGGAGTCAACTGAAAGAATTTATGCAAAATGCTTTTAACACATCCAATTGTTTTGGCCTTTTTAGATCCAATTGAATTGAGGAAATACCTACTGGCCTATATTTGAAAGCCCTGAAAATGGGTGCTGGAATTGCAATGCATGATTAACCCCCAGCTATTCAATGTGATGAAGCTAATGGGTCAATTTCTTGTTGCCTGTTGATTAATGTCTACGGATTGCAGCCAGGGTTAAAACCGTGCAGCCAGGGTTAACCGTACAGCCAGGGTTAACCATGCAGCCAGGGTTAACCATGCAGCCAGGGTTAACTGCACTGTTAGGTGGCTACATTCCTCTGCAGGGATCAGAGGCTTGCACCAGTTAAATTTAGTCTGCACTACTTAGAATAAGCCTGCACCTCTGAAAAGGGAGATGCTTTGTGGCTGCAGCAGAAGCTGGAAGCTGTTCTACAACTGATTCTAAATTGGCAAAGACAGAAAAACGGCACAAGATGGGAGAAGTGGACTCCAAAGTTTTCAGATGCTGCATAGAAGCCTTGGTGGATGAGATGCAAAAGAGGAGAGATGTCTTGTGTCCACAGGAGCCAGGCACATGCTCAGAAAGCAGTGGAAGCAGATAGCCATGGAAGTCATACCAGAAGTCAAGATCCAAGAACCTGGATGCAGGGCCACATGTTCAGTGGCCTCATACAAGTAATCAAGGTTATTGAATGTATCTTAAAATGCCACACCATACCCAGCCGCATGACCAGCCTCAGCCATTACTCAATTCACTAGACACCCATCACTCACCTACCAACAGTCTCTGTCAATCAGGAACACCTAAAATTCACATGCTGTGCTGCACTCATCCACACTTAGAACTGCTGCAAACCCCACACCCAAACTCACAACTTGTACACACCGTCAGCTACTCAATCATGACAGTCATGTCACCCAAATAAATTACACAACACTTGCTGACACATTCCCTTTCTCTTGCAAGACAAGGCACCACACAACCAGAGGCAGCAGGGGCTAAGCAGAGGGAGACAGCTACATCCGTATGTTTTAACCCCTGGATGGTGCTAGTTATTACTGAAATACCCATTGCTGAGGCTATGATCAGTGGAGTTGATGAAACCATCAAAGATGATGGTATCTTTATATCTAATCGTCCTTCTCACATCCCACCTCCCCTTCATCCCACACTACCTCCTGACTGAGAAAAGCAGGCATCTCCCACTTGTTCCCAATCCCTGCTCCACAGTTTTATGTATTTGCCTTTCTCCTTTCAGATACCCAGGAAGTGTAACCTGACCATGCAGGCACTGTAGAGACAACAAGAACACAGTGACAATAAAGGCACAACACTGTCTCAATTTCACACTTGCAGCCACCAGTACAGACACTAACATGGTGTAATTTAGAAGATAGCCAGGGGCAGGGTCTGCATGTGGTGAAGCAATGTGCACAAATGGACTGCAACCAAGGCAGGTGGCAGGGAGAGTGGTGGAGCCAGCTCTGTAGCAGAGGACTCAGATGAGGACTTCAAAGGGGAAGGCTAGAGAAGAACATTGATGAACCACAAAATGTTTGGTGCAGTGGAAAGCCTGCCAGAAAGCCTGTGCTCAATGTCAATGGGTGAGGGGGAGTTCAGCACCAACTCTGCACAGGGTTTGCTCAAAGTTTGGAGCTTATCCTTTCAAGCATGCAAATGGCGGTCACCTCTATCAGCACACTTATGGACACAACCACAACATAGCGCATAATGGCCGATATTTCCGCTTCCAATGCAGCACAAGCAGCTTCCACCAGAGCTGCAGCACAAGCTCAGACCGCTGCCACCATGGATGACAGTATGTAAAGGAGCTTGCAGGGTATCACAGCAGTCCAGAAATCCGTCCTCCAGCAGATTACCAGGATTACTGGGGCGACGGCCTGGGGGAGAGACAGTCACTCTCGGAAGCACAAACCTACTGTCATCTCCCAGGAAGACAGTGTTCATTCTTCCACCACTGCCACTGCTGTTGCCTGTCAGTCAGCCAGCCATGCTAAGATGTGACGTCCGCAGCCGGGCCTTCTAGATCAGGGCCTGCTTGAGGTCATCCTCCCAGGCCATCTGCAGTCTCCTGCACTGAAAATCAGCAGCCATGCTGTAGCCTCTGGGATAGCACTGCGTAGGAGCTAGGACATGCAAAGACACACAGAAAACAAGCAGTAAGGAAATGTACACAGGTGATTAGTTGACTTCTGTATGCAATATGGTATAAGTTGATTTATAAATTTAGTTTGGAATCTTTATTTTGTGGTGGCTTTTCTTTCTGCATTGTGACCAGTAGACGCTGTCATGGTCACTAACAGAAGGAAGGTAAGGTGGGAAAGTGCTGGTGAATGGGGTTGCAGTTACTGGTACCAGTCCCTGCCAGAAAGGGGCTGTCTAGATTTCCTCCTCTCTCTCTCTTCCACCCCTACTTCTTATGTTCCTCAGTGCTCTCCGTATAGCTGGTGGTTTTGCCCTCATGATATTTGTGAGATCATGTAACAGACCACCATGAATCTTGACATCCCCTCTGTCGAGTACTGCAGGGCTCTCCAGAACTGTCCGAGCAGCAGAAACATAGTTTAAGCATGCCAATGGTCTGCTCTACCACATTTCACACGGCAGCATGGCTTTCATTGAATGTATGCCGTGCACTTGGACATGGGTTGCGCACCGGTGTCATCAGCCATGTCATGAACACATAGCCCTTGTAGCCCAGTAGCCACCCTTGGTTTGCCACAGTGGTTCAAATGCAGCTGGCACAGCAGACAGCCACAGAATAAAGGCTTCATGGCTGCTGCCAGGATATTGGACATTGGCCTGCATAATTCACTATCTGTGGTCACACACTAGCTGGACTTTTGAGGAAGTGAAAACCCTTTTGATTGCAGTATACAGCAGAATTGGAGCTGCCACAAAGAGTTATGTCTGTTGTCATCAGCACCGTCTGCTTTCGTTAGCTCTCATTGAGTAGAACGGTTCAGTGACCTCCTCGTGTACTAGTGGATGACAAATTACAATGTTTCAAATATCTCCAAGTCGAACCTGGAAGGATCCAGGTGATTAAAAGCTCATCTCTATGGTCATCTTGTTATAGTGATATAAGCAGCAATCGCTCACAAGGGATTGTATAAACACGTTGTGGATTCATTCATTTAGACTAGGCACATGGGAACATTTATAGATAGGTAGAACGCTTGAAGACATCAGCAGCTGGTGTGTGTCTGTGTGTGTGTGTATGTGTCTGTGTGTGTGTGTATGTGTATGTGTGTGTGTGTGTGTGTGTGGTGTGTGGTGTGTGTATATTGTGTTCCCTGAACACTCTTGGGTGGATAGCCATTGTTCTCTTCCTCCTTGTCTTCCTTCTATCAACTTGTACTGCTCTGCAAGACCTTTGCCCATTCTCATGCTGTATTTCAAGGGGAATGCCAACTATGGCAGTCATGTCTGCAAACAACTGGTTTGTATTTCAATTCAGTAAAAACTCCCCACTCTTCATAGGCTTTTGCAACTTGAAACAACTATAGAAAGCAACAAATGCTTGTAGAACCGTAGAAGCAGGCAGAAGAAATCAACAAGCAAGTGACTTGTAAGTGGTTGATGATGCCTTTAAAATGGCACTGGCGGGGGTTTACCCTGCTACTGAACAAATGTTCAGCTGTGCGAAGTTGAGGGCGGCAGCTGAAGTGCTGAACTTCAAACTCTGATGTCAATGATGTCATGGTTTGCCAAAACAGCGTACTTTTGGCCAACATTCACTGCATGCATGCTAACACCCTCATCAATCTAGCAACCACAGCGACTCACCCCAGAACTGTGCATCATTTTGGACCTCAAATGGCAGCTGTAGCATCCAAACAACAATTCAAATTCCATGCCATTTTTAAATTTATTGCTTCTAGGCCTCTACTAACTGTTTTAGCATAGTTCACAGCAATTAAAATATACCCTTCCATCCATCGATAGGGACAATAGTAAATGATAACTGTGCATCAGCTTTTTCTCCCCAATTATACTGCTCTACTTGTGAGGTTTCCTGGGATTTAGTAGAGCTAATAACAGATATTCAAAGAAATGTTGCACATTATCTCACAAAAACATCCATTTTAGAAATGAAATTGAAAACATTTGTCTTAGACAATGTTATGGGATTAAAGGAATACACGCTAAAAGAGGTTAATATTTGTAACCCCTACCTTGCGTTAGAAACAAATTTAAATGTAGAAAAGATTATTCCAATCTATGATGATAATGAAGACTATCATCATCTTCATTTTAATGAACAATGAGGGAATGCGAAATGTTAAGCTCACAAAAGTCACCCTGAACCACAGCTGGCACAATAACTAGATTATGGCACTCAAATTCCATCTCAGCAGCCAAACGCTTGATGCTGTCGCCACCCATACTTTCCTTTTAGCACTCAACAGCGCAAGATCCAGACAATGGTTGAATCCAAAGTAGTCTGAAATTACTGTCCAAGTATTTACTCCTAAAAGCCATATTTTATTTAATCAAGACTGCCAAGCTGGGCCCAGAGATGATTTGCACACCAAATTAAATTAAGATCTCCTGCACAGCACAGTTTGACATTGGTTAATGACACGCTGCTGTCATTCTGCATTGACTTGTATACTCAATTTAAAAATGTAAGTGTATAATGATTTTTTTAAATCCCAAACATGCTCTTTCCAGAGTCTGTGTGTAATCTATTTTCATGGATTACATCTTTTGTTGAATTGCTGTATGACAACTGAACTAGCTCCTAAGATACTGATGGAGTAATTGTGCATTCGCAGCAGGGAGCCATTGTAGCCACAAGCATGTGTTGGAGAATCAGGTCTACAGTATTATAGTTGCATCTCCGACACACAGTCCCTTCAAGTGTGGCTTCCATGCTGGGAATGTCGGACAATGGAACTGCCTTTATACCTGTTAAGTGTAGTGTCACTGACAACAAACACTGCTGGAGGTCATCACATGGACAATAACTAATGGTTGCAATACTCACAGAAACCACATTCACGTAGTCATCATCAGAAAGTGTTTCCAGCATCTCAGAGACGGATGTCCGAATTAGTTTCAACGTTAGTCCACTAACACTTCCGCTCCTGTTTTGTGAAAAAGAAAACAGGGAAATGGTAAAACATTTTAATCTCTACAGAGAAAATAAAAGTTTCAACATTTTTATTGCTTGTACAGTACTTACACGTCCACTAGAATGAGCATGTCCTTGGGTGAAGCAGCTCCCTGTATGTACCTGAGAGAGTAGAACAAATCAGTGAGACACCACAAACTTTACAATGTGAGACACTATACAGAATTTAAATGTAGCTGCTGCAGTGCTTGGGTGGGGGCGGGGGCTATTATTTAGTTCTTCAATAGTTTATTGACAAGCTTGATCGTCTGCCAAGGTTTGTAGCCAGTACAAAAACATAGCTGGGACTATAACAATAATGTAATACAGCTATGGAGAAAGAGCACAGGGAGGGATCAATTGGACAGATTTTTCAATGAGCCAGCCCAGGCACAATGGCTTGAATGGCCTGAATGGCCTCCTTTTGTACCGTCTGCTTCTATGATGAGTCAAAACCTGGCTTTTTCATCATCAGGATGCCATTATTTTACCTACCTGAAAAACACAGAATGCCCCAAGTTTACCGGTGATTCATTGCTTTTGGAGTTTAGATATATTGTTACACAGGCAGCCTCAGCAGCTAACTTAACACACACAAGGTCCCAGAAACAGGAGAAAGATAAATATCCAGTTAATCTGATTTTAGTACAGTTTGTTGATAAATAAATATTGACCAGGGAACTGGAAGAATTCTTCTGCTCTTAATCGAATATTGCATAGAGATCTTCTGCCACCTGAATAAGCAGGTGGCAAAGCAGCACCCGCTTTGTACTGCTCTGAGGTGTCAGCCTAAATAACGTATTTAGTTCCCAGGAGACAGTTTCAATCCATGTCCTTCTGACCTAGAGGTGAGAGTGCTGCCACTGAACCAAGCTGACACTGTCACAACAGTATTCTGATGAAGGGTCTCTACCTGAACCATGAAACTGTTGCTTCACTTTCCAGGTTTTATGGATAAACTGCACTTTTCTAGAAACATCCACGTGCTCATTTGCTTATCACGTCAACTGTTAACTATTTTAATGGAAAATTAAATAACATAATTACATAGTATGAGCAAACCACTATGATACATTTTTAGCCCAGATATACTGTTCCAAAGTAATTTAATCTGACAAAGTACTTTCATCATGATATGGCCATACTCCCCAGAGAATATTGCTTATTAATGAACTACTCAAGATAATAATTTTTCAAAGGTATAGATTTTCTCTTTAGAAAAGTTAAGTTAAAATAAAGCTTTTATTGATGTTGATGTAGTACAGGTTGGATTTTGTAATATTGTTGTCTGAATACACTTTTTTTCAATTCATTCATGGGATGTGGGTGTCGCTGGCTAGGCCAGCATTTATTGCCCACTGCCTTCTTGAACCACCGTAATCCATGTGGTATAGGCACCCACAGTGCTGTTAGGGAGGGAGTTCCAGGATTTAGACACAGCAACAGTGAAGGAATGACAATATATTTCCAAGTCAGGATGGTGAGTGGCTTGGAGGGGAGCTTCCAGGTGTCTGCTGCCTTTGTCCTTCTAGATGGTAGTGGTTGTGGATTTAGAAGGTGCTGTCTAAGAAGACTTGGTGAGTTCCTGCAGTGCATTTTCTAGATGGTACCCACTGCTGCCACTGTGCGTTGGTGGTCGAGAGAGTAAATGTTCATGGATGGAGTGCCAATCAAGTGGATTGCATTGTCCTGGATGGTGTCAAACTTCTGGAGTGTTGTTGGAGCTGCACTCAACCAGGCAAGTGGGGAGTATTCCATCACACTCCTAATTTGTGCCTTGTAGATGGTGGACAGGCTTCGGGGAGACAAGTGGTGAGTTACTTGCCACAGGATTCCTAGCCTCTGACTTGCTCTTGTAGCCACGGTATTTATATGGCTCATCCGGTTCAGTTTCTGGTCAATGGTAACCCCCAGGATGTTGATAGTGGGGGACTCAGTGATGGTAATGCCATTGAATATCAAGGGGCGATGGTTAGGTTCTCTCTTGTTGGAGATTGTCATTGCCTGGCACTTGTGTGGTGCCAATGTTATTTGCCATTTCTTAACACAAGCCTGGATATTATCCAGGTCTTGCTGCATTTGGGCACGAACTGCTTCAGTATCTGAGGAGTCACAAATGGTGATGGGCATTGTGCAATCATCAGCGAACATCCCCAGTTCTGACCTTATGATGGAGGGGAGGCCGTTGATGAAGCAGCTGAAGGTGGTTGGGGTTAGGACACTGCTGCAGTGATGTCCTGGAACTGAAATGATTGACAACCAACAACCACAACCATCTTCCTTTGTGCCAGGTGTGACTCCAACCATTCCTGTTTTTATTTCAGATTTCTTGCATCTGCAGTATTTTATTTTTGGTTCAATTTGCCTTTGTGTACCTATGAATGTCTGTTCCCTTGTCAACTTTCAGGGCTTACTTCAGCAACTAAGCAGGTGGAGCACTAAGTGATACTTGTGTGTGCTCCGCTGTTCCTTTTCAATCTGCTGAATAAGGACGTATTCTGAAGTTCTACTGAAGGCAGCTGCTGCAAGACAATCAGAGTATGCTTTCTGCCTGTCGAGCTTGGGATAAGTTGTTGGATTCAGAGTTCAAACAATCAGTTTTGAAACGGAAGCAGGTGCTATTAATGCAACAGTTCGGCTTAATAGCACAGCAAGATAAATGAGAAAGACTTCTGACTGGTAAAACTCTCTACCAACCCTCCTCTCTATCTGTCCATGTCGTAAATACTTCTCTGATTTAGGGAAGAATGACAACTCGATTAGAAATTTGCATATCTGTATATGAGCTGGTTTATAACTAGTTTAGTACTACTAACCATCAACATGAATAGAAACCAAGAATAATCACCTCAGAAAAAAATGAGCACAACACCAACCGATGAAGAAATCCAACTCCAAAACCTGCATGAAATTGACTAGAACACCTAAGCTGATGGCCTTTCAAGGGGCAGAGGGGCAGCTAATAAGGGAAAAGGGGCAGAGAGAGAAAAAATGAATGATCTGTAATTAGGTTGAGGGCACAAGATGATTAAATGACAAGTGATATTGGCATGAGGCAAAAGGAGGTAACTGTGAGAGAATTGGGAAAATAAAAGACATGTCTGAGATCTAGAGAAAGACGTGTGAGTGGTTACAGCAAAATAGTAAGGATGTGGGGAAGCACGGAAAATCTGGCAAAGTGAAATAGTCTCATACTCATGAATATGATGCAAGCAAATGATAGGCAATACCAAAGGTGCCAGCCATTCTGCCAACTGTGTATCAATAAGATTTCCCCATCCCAAGTACCACCCTACAACCTCCCTCATTCTTGGAAGTGCTGGTGCATCCATCATACATGACCAGCACTCTTGAGAGAAAACAGGGGCTTGTGGTTAAGGTCTAAAGTTGTTGGAATCAATATTTAGGCTAGAGCGCCTCACAAAAAGATAAGACCTCCTCTACACTGAGGGGACTAAACGTAGATTAGATGGTTGCTTCACTGAACATTTCTGTTGCAAATGCAAGTGCAACACTGAGATTTTGGACACTTGCCATTTTAATTCTGCATCCCACACTGATATCTCCTACCTTTACCTCTGGAACTGTTCCTAAGAGGCTCATTGCAAGCATCACATCTTTCTACTCTTTCTAAGCAGTTCATCGCTAACATCTCCAGGTTCTGACAGTAGGGCATCAACCTGAAACATTAACCCTACTTTTCTTCTCTCCACAGGTGATGCCCAACCTGCTTAATGCATTTACTGTTTCTATTTCAGATTTCCTGCAGCTGCAGTATTTTGCTTTTTGTTCAATTTGCCTTTGTATGCCTATGAATGTCTGTTCCCTTGTCCTACTTTCAGGGCTTACTTCAGCAACTAAGCAGGCGGAGCACTAAGTGGCACTTTTGTGTGCTCTGCTGTTCCTTTTCAATCTACTGAATAAGGACGTATTCATCATCTGAGCTGAAGTTCTACTGAAGGCAGCTGTTGAAAGACAATCAGAGTATGCTTTCTGTCTGTCGAGCGTGGGATAAGTTGATGGATTCAGAGTTCAAACAATCAGTTTTGAAATGGACACAGATGTTATGGATGAAACAGTTTGGCTTAATAGCACAGCAAGATAAATAAGAAAGATGGTATTGCAAGATGAATGTAATTTCTGTTATGCGCCATCCATTAGACACAAGGCACTGGAGCACATTGCAAAGACGAATCTTATCTGGCCATTTGTGCTTGGTCACGTGGAAGGAACATTCAATAAGCAGACGATTTGGCCAGCTATACTTGCATCACCAATGGCAAACTTCTCCTACAAGCCAAAGATGTTAATGCCTTTTGCATCACCAAAGTTAAAATCTCTGACACATACAAATGACGTTGAAACACCAGAGAAGTTGATTGCACAATTCTCGTTGAGACACTCTGAACTACTATTTGTTTTCACAGACTTGTTTTAAAATGAGAATCGTAGCCCAAGGACTAGTGTAGGAAAATAAGTCGGAGGGAAAATAAGCTAATGACCATAACTTGCCTTTATACGGCATGTTTAATGCAAAAATAATTGGCAAAATTGTTTGCCCCTTTGGTGGTGAGCATCAAGGTGGGTGATGGGGGGGGAGGGCAACAATATGACCAGAAGGCCAAAAATTGGTTTTACATCATCATGAAACAAGTTAGCATTATCTACTCCCGCCGTCAATGGTGGGCCGCGTTTCCTGGCATCCAATGTCGGGAATGTGATTTCAATGCATTTACAGCTCATCATCTTGCCTGCACTGGAATCATCCCCCATGTCGAATTTACCTCCCACATCAGCGTGACTTCAGAATGATATGATTCACACAACATTTAAAAGGCATGCGACTGGCGAGCTGAATATCGAAGGGAACTCAGAGGTAAGCGCAGATTAACAGTCTGCAGCGCTCGCAAGAGTCGCCCGTTCGACTTCAAGGAAGGGGCACCGCGCATTCAGGCGAGGGCACAGACAAGTCATTTTTCCCCGGAGGGGGCTGACAGTGCGGTGCCAGGGCAAGGGCTGCACTGCGGTTTTTAGAGGCGGGGGGGGGGGGCTGCGTGCAAGGCAGCACGGTTTGATGGTAATGCACAAAAACACATGTGGGGGATTGCAGTGGGGGGAGGGAAGTGGCTACGTACTAGGGAAACCTGATCATTCCTCTGCAGCTGAGCTGTCTCGAGTCCTCATGACCCTTCGACAGAACTTGAGTTTGAGTCCAGGAAAGAGCTGAAATATAAGCTGGTTTAAGGTGTGTGTGTGGGGGGCGGAGAGATAGAGAGACAGAGAGGTGGAGGGGGTTGGTGTGGTTGTAGGGACAAACAAGCAGTGATAGAAGCAGATCATCAAAAGATGTCAACGACAATAGTACAATAGAACACATAGGTGTTAAAGTTAAAGTTGGTGATATTATCTAAACGAATGTGCTAATTAAGAATGGATGGTAGGGCACTCAAGGTATAGCTCTAGTGGGTTTTTTTTTTTAGTAATGGAACTAGGTGGGAAAAGGAAAATCTTTATAATTTATTGGAAAAAAAGAGGGGGAAACAGAAAGGGGGTGGGGATGGGGGAGGGAGCTCACGACCTAAAGTTGTTGAATTCAATATTCAGTCCGGAAGGCTGTAAAGTCCCTAGTCGGAAGATGAGGTGTTGTTCCTCCAGTTTGCGTTGGGCTTCACTGGAACAATACAGCAAGCCAAGGACAGACATGTGGGCAAGAGAGCAGGGTGGAGTGTTAAAATGGCAAGCGACAGGGAGGTTTGGGTCATTCTTGCGGACAGACCGCAGGTGTTCTGCAAAGCGGTCGCCCAGCTTACGTTTGGTCTCTCCAATGTAGAGGAGACCTCATTGGGAGCAACGAATGCAGTAGACTAAGTTGGGGGAAATGCAAGTTAGTCTACTGCATTCGTTGCTCCCAATGTGGTCTCCTCTACATTGGAGAGACCAAACGTAAGCTGGGCGACCGCTTTGCAGAACACCTGCGGTCTGTCCGCAAGAATGACCCAAACCTCCCTGTCGCTTGCCATTTTAACACTCCACCCTGCTCTCTTGCCCACATGTCTGTCCTTGGCTTGCTGCATTGTTCCAGTGAAGCCCAACGCAAACTGGAGGAACAACACCTCATCTTCCGACTAGGGACTTTACAGCCTTCAGGACTGAATATTGAATTCAACAACTTTAGGTCGTGAGCTCCCTCCCCCATCCCCACCCCCTTTCTGTTTCCCCCTCCTTTTTTTTTCCCAATAAATTATAAAGATTTTCCTTTTCCCACCTAGTTCCATTACTAAAAAAAAAAACCCACTAGAGCTATACCTTGAGTGCCCTACCATCCATTCTTAATTAGCACATTCGTTTAGATAATATCACCAACTTTAACTTTAACACCTATGTGTTCTATTGTACTATTGTCGTTGACATCTTTTGATGATCTGCTTCTATCACTGCTTGTTTGTCCCTACAACCACACCAACCCCCTCCACCTCTCTGTCTCTCTATCTCTCCGCCCCCCACACACACACCTTAAACCAGCTTATATTTCAGCTCTTTCCTGGACTCAAACTCAAGTTCTGTCGAAGGGTCATGAGGACTCGAAACGTCAACTCTTTTCTTCTCCGCCGATGCTGCCAGACCTGCTGAGTTTTTCCAGGTAATTCTGTTTTTGTTTTGGATTTCCAGCATCCGCAGTTTTTTTGTTTTTATCATTGATATGATTGGAGTCAGGCCTCGAGCTTAGCTACCCACTCAAGCTACGCAGAGGCTTGAAAGTACCACCAAGTGCTCCAGAGCTTTTCACCCCTCGGGCACAGGCTGCAAACCAATGAGCATTTTAGTGGACTGCAGAACAGCTGGATGACTGGGTACGTTGTACAATCTCCTTGCTAAAGCTGGCCATGGAGCAATCACTGATCGAGGCGCTCACAGCCTCTTGCAATCTGTTCAATCTAGTTTGGACCAGTCTCCCCCATGGTTCAAGCTAACAGCGTAGGCTTGCAGTATGAGTTAGGAGAATTCCTGCCCCTGAGCTGAGAGCACAGCATGCAGTCCAGTGGACAAAGCTGCCACCAATCAGTCAGATGGAGTGAGGCAGAGGTGGATGTGGTTTCAGCATGCAATGCACTAAACTCTGGCTGTCCAAGTGGTGGCCAGCACTCTCAGGTATGCATTAAGGGGCCTTGAGACAGAGCCAGCGCGCACACATTACCAAGAGAGGTCCCTAGAAGACTAATGCTAACCCATATGTCTCCCTCTTTCACTCTGCAGGAAGAATACATCAAGGGCATGGAGCCTGGTGACCTAGCTGTATGCCTCATGGCTTACAGAGAGCAGAGACGAAGGAGAAGAGAGTGACGGAGGCACCTGGCTGGGCAGAGGGAGGAGCTGCACACTCAAGAAGAAGGGGCGGCTGGGGCTCCTGCGCATGCCGTTAAAGAGTCGCAGTAAGCAGTTGCAAGTCGGCGGCACCTAGCTAAACCCAGGGTCTACAGACAGTGCTTGTCATTCCTGCAGTTGACCAAGAGCAGTGCCCCCTGAAGACTGTGCATGTGTGCATGTCCAGGGAACTGGTCAGTCACATAAGCCACCTGCTGGAGGGTTTGGTGCCACGGGTCTTGGAGGGCATCCACTGCATTTAACAGTGAAAATGACCATGGCATTCAATTTTTACGCCATTAGCTTATTCCAGGGCTCCACAGGTTACCTTTGTGGGATCTCACAAGCCTCTGCACACAAGTGCATCCAGGAGGTCCAGGATGCCAAATTCGCAAAGGCACACAACGTCGTGCATTTCGACCAGGGCCAGATAAGCCAGGAAACAAGGGTGCTGGGAAAAGCAGATCTCTGGTTTTTCCACAGGTGCAATATGCCATTGACTGCACTCACGCGGTGCTTAGATCTCCATGGCAACAAGCAGTTCAGTATGTGAGCTGCAAGGCTTTCCACTTACTGAATGCTCAGCTGGTCTGCAACCACAGAAAATGCATCTTGTAGGTCTGTGCACGATTCCCAGGGAGCGTCTACAACTCCTACGTTCTCAGTAGGTCTCACATCCCTGATGTTTTTCAGGGTCCACAGAGGCTTCTCAGGGACAAGGGCTACTCACAGAGGATGTGGCTGATGATGCCCATGCGGCAGCCTCAGGCTGCAGCAGAGCGACGGCATAACGACACTCATGCTGTGACCCGGACTCACTGGGTGGCTGCACTCTTTTGCAGGGCATTGGCGCTGACCACCACTGCAACCGTCTCCCCTGCTGGATTGGTGACCTTGCTTGCTGCTCTTTGCCCACAGTGATGGTAGAGGACTTCTCAGCAGGCCTCCACTGCATCCAGCAGGCACCCAAGGGAGGTGTCGCTAAATTTGGGACAGCATGTTTTCTCCCATTGGCAGCCATTACTTCCCAGCAGCTTCTGCTACCTTAGAGAGAACTATCTCTGTGCAGGGGCGCCCTTTAAATATGGTACCTGGATTACTGAAGGCCTGAGGTGATGGCGGGGTGGGCAAATCAGATGCTGTCCTGCCAGCGACCCAGCATGTTTCCTGGGAATGCATAATTAACGAGGGGATTGGGACGATACTGCACAAAAAGCCACCACTGCAACTAGCAGGCAAAACATCCTTTTTCCCACCAGCTACCACACTTTGTGCAAATCTGGGAGGATTCTGCCCAATGTCTCTGTTACTTCACTCAGTGGCCCATAAAAATAGTGTAATGATTTCTAGAGTGTAGGATCCAGGTGGCTGATGGCTTGATCACCATTATTTTCTACATTAGTGCATTAACCAAGTCATTTAAAAAATAAAGTGCTGAAGGTAATTTCTACTCCTTGGAAGTCTAATCAGATATTATGCACAATTATTTGTATATTTTACCTTGCCTGATTTTCCATAATGAGATTTTTTAAAATTCTGCAATGCACAATGTAAGTTTTTAGTTCAATGGCTTAAATCTAATTATATCAATAAAAATTAAAGCTATTCTACTTAATGTAGTCAATCAAGTAACTGAGAATCAAAGAATGTTTTAAAGCGTCCATGAAAAGATCAAATCACATAGTTGATGCACTTCCAAAACAGCTCACTGAAAAAGATTACAGTAGATTGTGTTACTGCTGCCATTTTGAACAGTATAACATGTGCTCTCCTTCCAATGTTGAATTAATGATTTTAAGCCACCAATTCCTGAATCTAAATGACAGCTCTGACTTAGGAGCACAGCAATAGGATGAGGCCATTTAGCCCCTCAAGCCTATTCCACCAATTTATGAGATCATCACTGATCTGTGAACTAAATCTATATATCCCATTTGCCCATTTTCCATTAATTTTACCTTTAGTTAACATAAACCTATCAATCAATAACATTCACAATTGACTGAGCATTAATTGCCTTTTGTGGAAGAGAGTTCCAAACTTCTTCCACTTTGTGTGCAGAAGTGTTTTCGAACTTCACTCATGAACAACCTGGCGATATTCCCAGCCCCAGACTTTCTACTGGCAGAAAAAACTTCTCACTACTTACCCTATCAGATCAGCTGTACATCTTGTAAACTTTGATCAAATCATCTTTTTAACCATCTATATTCCAGGGAATACAACCCTAATTTGTGTAATCTCTCCTCTCAATTCAACCATTGGCTCAGCTATCATTCTGGTAAATATACGCTGCACTCCAATCAAGGTCAATATTCCAAATGTGTGATACCCAGAATTGAACAAAGTCCTTCAGCTGTGGTCTAACTAGGGATTTTTTTACAGCTGTAGTATAACTGCCATCCCGTTGTATCCTAGTCCTTTATATATAAAGGTCAGCATTCCATCGGCCTTTTTGAATATCTTCTGTACCTATCATGCAATTTTAATGATTTATGTATATAGACCCCGAAGTATCTTTGGACTTCCACTGTTTCTAGTTTTTCACCAATTAGGAAGTACTCAGTTCTGTCCCTATTTTCTAGTTTAAAGCCCTTGTGACTGCCCCTTTCACCCTTTCTGCTTGAACCCTGCTCCCAATCCAGTTCAGGTGCAGCTTGACCCAGTGGTACAGTTCCTTCCTGTCATAGTACTGGTACCAGTGTCCCATGAAATGGAGCATCTCTTTCTCGCACCACTCCTTTACTCACATGCTCATCCCCCTAACCTGCTTATTGCGATGTAAATTTTCACTTGGCTCAGAGATTATAGGATTTGAGGTGCAGTTTTTTCATTTAGTTCCTAGCTCCTAGTTCTGAATGGGATCGCTTGCCTACTTTTTTCTATGCGGTTGGTTCCAACATGGATCAGAATGACTGCATCCTCCATCTCATGCTCCAAAATTCTTTCAAGCTGGTTGTGATTTCCCTTACCCTGGTATTTCTTAAACAACATACCATATGGGACTCTAGATCCTGCTTACAAAGGATGTCAAAGCACCCTCATTACGAATCTACTACAACTCCCCCATCAGGCTGCCTGCATCCCCTCCTTTGGACAACCTCCTGCTCCAAAGTGTCATGGTTAACTTCCTGTCCTTTCCTGACAGCCTTCATCCTTAACCTCACAGGCAGCAAGTGCATCATACCTATTGATAGGGTCAGTTTCTGCAGATTCTTGTTCTCTGTCACATCTGGGTTCCCCTTACTATGTGCATTATCAGTCATGCTGACCTTGCTCTGACCTTGCAACTCTAGATTGGGTCTGATCGAGTCTGGGCAAACTGTCCTGATGCATAGGGAAGGGGAGGAGTATTAATGTCTCCTACTCCCAGTCCAGCTCAATGACTCTGGGTCAGAGAGATTTAAGCCACAGATATCTACTGCAGACATGTTAGTTCAGGGCAGTCTCACTGTCCAAAACCTCCCACATTTTTCAGTCCCCACACACAACCTGCTTAGCCATATCTTAGTTGATATTTAGTTATAGATAATTATTTTGCATCCCTTTTACTTTTTTTAAGAAGCAACTGGCACCAAGCCATAAAATGCTGAACAAAATTTTAAGTGATCACTGCCTCAAGCTAGACAAACCACTGCAAGTATTAAAGGCCAAAAGAAGCTCCTCCATCCTTCTCTGCACTGAATTCCCACTCTCAAAATTTTCCATTTCTCACTTGGTTTGTGTTGCACACAGTTCACTTTGCGAAATCACAAAATGACAAAGAATTGGGAGGGGCAGGGTGAACCAAAGGAATGCAACTTCTTCAACAAAAATGAATTACGAAAAGCTCAAATATCATTCTACCAAACAGAATTCAAGCCATCCACAATACAATTGGAATAAAAACACCCAGTATCAGTATGGTTGCATGGGTAGGATTGCCAGCTGAGCCAGAAGTTTGGGGATTCAAGTCAGACTCGGAATCTCGATTTTAACCTGCATCAGGATTTGGGTATGATGACAAGCAGACAACTAACAATCCCCAACTTAGCAGGATGAGGCCTGGGCAATTTTAACTCCCGGGCCCCATCTTCCTCCTGAAATGGGCAGCAGCAGAATTTCGGGTGGCAGAAGGCTAGCCAGCAACAAGGTAAGTTGCAGGGATGCGGCTTCCAAAGGGAAGTGGGGGGTAGGAGGGCGAGGCCTTGGGATGGACGGGGTGGTGGTGGGGGGGAGGGGGGGGGGTGAAAATTTTCCTTCTGTTCTTGCAGCCTTTGACTTCACTAAGCCCATTTTTCATCTCAGCAAGGGCCAACTTTGAACCAACCAAAAGAAAAGGTTCACTGCCCGAATCTGAAGCCTCATTGAAAAATGTCTCAAGACAGTTTCCCAACAGCCTCCCGCCTCCCCCCCCCACCCCCCCCAACCCCACCACTGACAACAATGACAATAATCAAAATTTGTCATAGCGCACTGCTCACACTGCCCCTGAGATTGTACTGCAGCAGCAGATGCATAGGAAGGGCACCATTTAAAACCCCTGATCTGAAAAGGAAACCATAATTCTATCAACTCAAATAACACCAAATCCAATTATCTGCAGTGCCACTTTACAACTCAATAGCTTGAAATTAACACCTAAACCTGACTCTGCAAAACTCCAAAATACTCGCAATGAGCCCTGATTTCAACTAAAGTACACTGTAAACACGGGTATTTTCAGCAGCTGAGGAGGTCTTGCATGAATGCTGGACAGACAGAACCCATGTGTAGAGATTAAACAAAAAATCCAAAGAGATGAACCAGTGCTAGATGGCCTGACATTTTATCCTGCCGTGTTATATTGCAAATATAGATTCAATTATTGCAACTTAAGAAGTTCCTACGTGAAATTACAGCACAAAAAACAAGCACCAAATTCTCAACTGGCTACATCTCTGCTGGTGTCTCTCTATATGATTTAACCCATTATTTTCTCAGTAGTGTATCTGAATTTCACATTGTGGAATTCAATATAATACTTGTACTAAGTGCTTCTTGATGTGCTATTGAGCTACAATGATGAAACACATTCTTAAAGAAGCCATCTGTCCAGGTTATTTTCAGGAAGCAGAAAAACATAAATATGTTTTTACATTCCTCACTTATCTCGCTTATAATGATCCCCTAAATTAGGACCTGAGAATTTTAATTTCATTTTTAAATTGCTGAAATTCGAGATGCACGCTGGAAAAGTTAATAGATACATGTTTTTAAAAAATATTCCATCTTGTTTAGTTTGATAACAATTCTCTAAACCAGGAACTGGAAATTTTAATTTATTTTTTAATTGCTGAGAACTGAGATTTATGAAGCAAGCCACTGATCCATGAATAATTGAGGAATCCTAGACTTTCCTATTGAAATTCCCATTTCAAGTTAAGCACAAAGTAATTCAGTGCTTGTACATCAAAGCTGAATGAACAATCTTGCATTTCCACTTGAATTTCGATAACTTCTTGGTTATTGCTGTGTCCTGCCTCTCCTCCTCCCTTTCAAACTGGTTTTAAATATACCTTATTTACCTCTCCTTATTGTCTCTTTACATATCCTTTCCCTTTTTTTACATCATTGAAAATGGCAGTGATTTTATTCACCACCAGAGCTGGAGGTATACCAGCAGGGTGTGAGGATGGAGTTGGAGATTCACTAGCAGGGTGTGAGGATGGAGCTGGAGATATACCAGCGAGGTGTGAGACCAAGCCTGGAGGTACACCTACAGGGTGTATGAGGATGGAGCTGGAGGTATACCAGCAGGGTGTGAGGATGGAGCTGGAGATATACCAGCAGGGTGTGAGGATGGAGCTGGAGATATACCAGCAGGGTGTGAGGATGGAGCTGGAGATATACCAGCGAGGTGTGAGATCAAGCCTGGAGGTATACCTACAGGGTGTATGAGGATGGAGCTGGAGATATACCAGCAGGGTGTGAGGTTGGAGCTGGGGGTATATCAGCAAGGTGTGAGGTCAGACCTGGAGCTATATCTGCAGGGTGTGAGGTTGGAGTTGTCACAGGGATCTAAGGAGTAAAGGCACAAGGAGTAAATTGGATAAGCTTAAGAATTATGCAATTTTGAATTTTTGATATTATCATTTACTTTTGAGGTACATAATGGGGTTAGCCAGCCTCCGAAATGCTCAACTAAAAGAATTCGCAAAGCAATATGATTGCTTCTTTTTTCCCTCTATGAAAGTTTATGTTTTTTAGGATGAATGGAGTTTAACTGACATAACCAAGTTAGTAACCTCTATGATTTGCAACTGAATCAAATAAAAATCTTTGGACTTTACAGGTGGTAGGCATACAGGGATGCTTCACTTTCCCACATGCCATGGGTGCATGCAGATACAAAATCATGAAGAGTTCAGGTGCTAGAGCACCTGTGGAAATCTATCCAGCACTGGAGGCAATACTTCTCCATCATTAACTTGAGCCGGTATGCCAGGAGGTTGTGCCGGTGAGTCAAAGCCCAGGTGGTATAGGCAGGGCCAGGGAGAGAAATCATGGGCCCTGGTGCTTCACTTGTTTCAGAGCCCCTTGTCTGCAACCACTGCCAAACAGCACCCCCACCCCTACCCCCCCTGCCAACAACCCTTTAACCCTCAGCAGCTTCCATCAAGCGCCTTTGCAGTGTGCTTTGGGTCCTAAAGAATAGGGCAGTGCAACACAGGAGGAGGCCATTCAGCCCACTGTGTCCTGCCACCCCCACAACCATACCCCTGCTCTTTCCCTATAATTCTTTTCTCCAATTATTTATCCAATCTCCTTTTGAACACCAAGTTGAATCTGTATCCACAACAATATCAGGGAGGGAGTGCGTTCCAAATCCTAATCACTCCGTGTAAAGGCTTTTCACATCACTTCTGGTTCTTTTGCCAATTAACTTAGATGAAGTTAAAAACAAAAAAACTGCGGATGCTGGAAATCCAAAACAAAAACAGAATTACCTGGAAAAACTCAGCAGGTCTGGCAGCATCGGCGGAGAAGAAAAGAGTTGACGTTTCGAGTCCTCATGACCCTTCGACAGAACTTGAGTTTGAGTCCAGGAAAGAGCTGAAATATAAGCTGGTTTAAGGTGTGTGTGTGGGGGGCGGAGAGATAGAGAGACAGAGAGGTGGAGGGGGGGTGGGGGGGGGGCGTGTGTGGTTGTAGGGACAAACAAGCAGTGATAGAAGCAGATCATCAAAAGATGTCAACGGTGGGGATGGGGGAGGGAGCTCACGACCTTACAGCCTTCCGGACTGAATATTGAATTCAACAACTTTAGGTCGTGAGCTCCCTCCCCCATCCCCACCCCCTTTCTGTTTCCCAGAATTAGGAACTATCATCAAAGTGGGGTCAAACTGAGTTATATACGTTCAAGATAACTTCTACTCTATACCTCTATTAAGAAAGCGCAGGTTTCAGTTTGATACATTTCACATCCACGGCTTTGTCAGACCAGTATACAAACTTGGTTAAAAACAAAAAACTGCAGATGCTGGAAATCCAAACTTGGTTGTTCGCATTGCGCAACATTGAACACCAAGCTTTGAGAAGATGTGGCTGATCTGTTTATCCTCTCCTGTGGTTTGTGTAGGAAATTGCTTAAGTTTTCTTTTGTTTCCCAGTCTCAAGGCATTTCCTTTCCCACTTTCTCCAGTACTTTGTTAATCATACCTACACATGTCAACCATCAGCGTTTTACAGTCTTATAATCTAATATAATACAATTAAAAAATTTCCACTTCAACAACTAAGCTAAACCTTTGTAAATCACTTAAATGATGAAGCGACTCTTTCTCTTGAACTTCTTTCCATTATTGGAGCCTAATTAATCCACACTTTTTTGGAAATTCAAGCTGATTTTTCTCCCTTTCAGCAGTTTCAAACCGATCACTTCTTTTCAATTTTGTTCCTCCAACACATTGGGCTAAAAATGGGGTTTTATGGTTTCCTGGGGTGGCCGAGGGCGGTGAAGAGTTGTGGGGTGGTGGCGTCACTATCAGTAATGTACCTGTACCCATGCAGATCTAGGTGGAGGAAGCCATGCAATTTTTATGTATCCACTTCATCTGCATCATTGTAGCATTGGCCCAAGGCAGTTCCAGCATTGCATCCTCTTCAAATGAGCAGTGTGCGGGCTCTGCATACAGCAGGGGACCTGGCCAAGGCCCAGGAGAGGGCGGTGCACTGGCACTGGTGCACCTGTCTGGTAAATCTCCCTGGAGGCAGCCAATTAGGATGCCAAGTCCAGGAGCTCTGTCAAATTAGGGACGTACATTCAGTGTGGCCTGTGAATATGGCCATCTGCACAGAGGGCCGGTGCCACCGTTACAGCAAAAACTGGGAGGCGCACCCCCCCACACCCCACCCCATGAGGCCATCAGCTCTGGTGTTTTGTGCCTTGTGCACCCCCCTCTCCTGGGCCCATCCCTAGTTGCCCTTGAGAAGGTGGTGGTGAGCTGACTGCTGCAGTCCATGTGGTGTAGGTACACCCATACTGCTATAAGCTAGCCAAACATTCTATGCCAGCGGCTCTTTTCAGGGCTCCACAAGTAGCCTCTGTGGGATATCACAAGCCTCCACCCACAAGTGTATCCATGAGGTCACAGATGCCATCTGTGCGAGGGCACACAACTTTGCGCATTTTGTCCGGGATCAGGGGAGTCAGGGTGCAAGAACAATTGGATTTGCCCAGATCTCGGGTTTCCCACAGGTGCATGCTGCCAGCAATTGCACTCATATGGCACTCAGATCTCCATCGCAACAAGCGATCAACTATGTCAACTGTGAGGGCTTCTATTTGCTGAACGTGCAGCTGGTATGCGACCACCTGAAACACATCCTGCAGGTCTGCGCACGGTTTCCAGGGAGTGTCCACAACTCCTACATTCCCTGTCGGTCACAGATCCCTGATGTGCACTGGCCAGACGAGGCAGGCGCACACGGGAGGCCCTCTTAGCTGCTAGATTTGCAGAGGATGATGACGACATGCAGTGAGGAGACACCATAAGACCCTCACATTGCATCTATGAACGTTTGACTCCAGTCTGGCTTATGGCAGTATGGGTGTACCTACACCACATGGACTGCAGCAGTTCAAGAAGACAGCTCACTGCCACCTTCTCAAGGGCATCTAGGGATGGGCAATAAACGCTGGCCCAGCCAGCAAAGCCTACATCCCATGAATGAATAAAAAAAAATAAGATGCCAGGGGAACAGAATTAACGAGAGCTCAGATAATACTCCCCCCCGCCATGTACTGAGTGTTACTAATGACCTGGCACTAAGTCATGGGACATCCCAGCAGAACCATGTTCAAATGCAACCAAGGCGCATGCAACCTTCCACTGGGGTGAGAAGTACATGGTTGAAGGAGGCTCGTGTGGAGCGCAGAGCAGCGTGACCACAATGGCTCACTTCCATGCTGTAAAATTCTTACATAATTCTGGTGAAGTTCAAAATAGCAACAACTGTCCTCATATCATCGTGTTTTGCATCTCATAAGTATAATCCAGCAAAAAAAATCTCAATATCTGCACTGAGAATTTCAGACTAAAGCCTATGACCTTGTAAATGTTTAGCTATATTTTCTGCAAACCCTGTAAACGTCTTCATCACGCCAGCCATCACCACTCTTCAACAACTCTGTCAAGGATGTCAAGAAACCAGTTCATTTTGTCATAATATAAATATTTAAATTAAATTTCAGACAATTGTCATTAAAACTAATGCAATTCAATCCCTTGAGAAATATACTAGTATAAACTAGATTATTTTTTGGTTTCAAATTCATTTGATGGCCATTCATGCTACTTTCGGAGTGGATTATTGGTTCACTGCGGTGGAATGGTGATAATTACATAGCGTAAAATCATGTCTGATTTCCTGGACTATCTCCTTACTGAAACAATCACAGCTGCCAATCAGAAATGAGCAGGTTACAGATGTTCAGCAAGGTGAGATGTAGAGGCGCTGACATGTTTGAAAATGCTGCCATAACCAGTAACTAATTCAAGCGCTCTCAGGCTCTGTGCGAGTCAAAAGCAACTTATAGCAACACTAGCATTTATCTTAGCCTCATGCCCAGCAGAGTAACCATAACTACAGCAGTATGCTTGTAGGCGGTTTTCCCTCCAGCACTTAGCTAAGAAGTTTGTCAATAGATGACAAGTGCATACAATTCAGTGTTGCACTTGTGGCCACTGAGGACGCTGAAATTGTCCAACTCCCTCAGCTTAAATAACATTTCTCCTGCTAAGGGTTATTTTTAATTTTAGGGTTCAACTTAAATTTTGCTTATTCAATTACGTTTCCAATCTTAAGCAGCTTACTCAGAGGGTGTTGAAGATCAGTGAAATACAGGAATAATAATTACACTGAAGGGTTCGGATCGGAGCATAAACTGACGAAAGCCAGAACTACTTGTGTTTATCATGGAGGCATCACGGTACAGAAGGGGGCCATTCAAGCCATGGAGACAATGCTGGCTCTCAATAGAACCATCCAGTCAGTTCCCCACTCTATCCCGCTAGCCCTGCAAATTTATTTCCAAGTACCCAGCCAATTTCCTTTTGAAATCATTCATCATCTCTGCTGCCACAACCCTTGTAGGCATCGAGCTTCAGATCATTACCAATCCCTGTGTAAAAAAGTTCGTCTTCCTCCTCTGCATCTTAGCCAAAAATTTCAATCTGTGTTCCCTTCTGTGTTTGTTATTTGAGCTACCTTCAAATTGGAGCACTTGTTGAGTATTATTTATTGCAAGGCTTGGAGTGAGATTCCTCGCCCCTCACAATGTTGGGCACACTGCCCAAATTTTCACAAACCCACTAACACTGAAATTTGGCCAAAATTTTCTAAGCCCATTTTGCCAATGAGAATTTATGGTAAAATTTCCTATAGAGTGCATTTACTTATGCCGAATATAAATACCGGCATACAATAAGTGCAAATGCACATCCCCTAGATGGTAATCAGCAGCATCCGGAAGATCCAATGAGACTCCCGAAAAGTGCTGCAGCATTGGAAAACCTACAAAGATGGGAGCAGGCAATAGATTTTTTATTCCACATCTGCCCAATTTTAAAGCATATTTTGCTTTGCATCACCAATTTGCTACCTTTCTCATCTCTATGAACTCTTTTTCTCTACCTCAGTTTGCTACACAAGATCGTCAACAGCAGTTAAAGATAACTTATTTACCTTTATCACTTAAGTTATTTCATCAACTGGCTACACTACACTTAGCAATTAAGCAGATATAGTGGGCTACAAGGTGCGTTCGAGAACCAAATCAAAAAATCTTCGGAAAATATTGAACTAATTTGCATTTTCCCCTCTTCAGCATACAATTGTATTTACAGTTACTGAACAATTCCTCCTTATCTAAAGAGTCTGAGGTCAAGAGTTTTCACCAAGAACTCCACTTCTCAGTTACATCGTGATATAGCCTTCCCTGCATGTGTCCCCTTTAAGGTAACTATTAGTTTGTACTTTCCTTCCTTTTTCAGGTGCACAAGGCAAGCAAGATATTTTTGCCCAACCACTCAAAACACATTACAAAACTAACGAATAATGCAAAATCTCACACATATTGCTATTTATATGCTTCTTTGTATTGTGCTGTACCAGAACTCAATATTCGTGCTAACAGTAAGGAAAAGCCACCTTCAGTGAGCTTCAATGCCTGTTTTGTGCATTCTGTCCCACAGCTTGAGAAATCCAATTTCTAAAACCGTTGAAGCAAAAATAATACTTACATATATAAAATGGTTTAAAAAAGATGTTTAATCAAATAACTCAAAATTATATTTGAGTACTGTAATTAAAAGTGATTTTTTCACTGTAGGTATTCTAATGTGTTCTAACATGCTGTGCAATTAAAATGACTAGGTCAGGCATTCTGCTCCAGATTCTTATTCAATCTGCATAAGATTTACAGCAAGATTTATAGGCTTCACAGGAATACAAAATATCAGTTAAAAAGCAGCCATTGAACACTTTCGAGACACTGAGTATGGCAGAGAGCCACTAGACTCAGGAGGCACAAGTCCATTATTCATTATACTTGATTGACACTCACAATATAGTTTGCTGTGAGCAATGTATTAATTAATAGTTAATGCCTGTGGATTTCTACAATTTCACCCACAGAAGTATCATATTAACTGGCTGAACAGCGTGTAGGACATTCCAGTGACTGACTGTTCCTTCATTATCTCCTAGTGATAGAGTTTCATTTTTTTTATTTCCTCTCTATTATAAATATATTTTCTCCAATTTTTTTTTGTTTATTTTCTTCCTCTTTTGGTCACCAGGTTTTTTTTTAACCAGGTTGTGAGAAATTAGGCGAATGCTCGCAGGCTCCTATTAATCCCGCTCCAGGTGCTTCAAAGTATGATATCACAAAACTTGTGCCTGCAACCTCCTATGTGGCAAATTCACAGCCTAACCATGTTATTTGTACTGAAGTGTCGGTCGGAGTAACAGAATTTATAGATATTTCCTCCATGTTTCAATTAAGCAAACATTCTAAATGGGTTGAAGGAGATTGCAAGATGAAGTTTATACACTTTTAGCGAGCTATGAACATAAAGCTCTTTTAAGCTCTGAACATAAAGTTCTTTAAAGCTACTGTCATTCATTCATTGCTTTGAAGGATTCAGAAACACATTAAGAAATGTTGATGAACGGGTAGTCTTTTCCTACATGGAAGACTGGCAAATTCCAAGTCACCTCTGCTCATTTATTCACTCATGCTGGTTGATGGCTGGTGGTGAACGTGTGTTGACAATGGTCTAGCAGCAGGCTAACTGCCTCACCTTCTGGCTGGGGAACACAACAAGACCAGTATAACGTAAATAAATTCATGGATGGGGGGAATATATTTAATATTTTTCAATTGGAAACTAATCACACATTTCCATGGAGGTGATTCACATTTTCACAGAAATGATTTTGGTGTCAAAATCACACCGAGGCTGAAGCATTCATCGAGCAGAATCATCCCAGATTTGCACAATGTGTAGTAGCGAGCATAAAAAATATCATTTTACCCACCAGCCACAATGGCGGGTTTTCACGCCGTATCGTCCCCTTCCCATGTCATAAAGTACACAGTCACGACAAACACGCTGGATCACTGGCAGGCAGCCTCCTATTGGCCCACAATGCCGTTACCTTGCTGCTTCCTCACCCAAGGGGCCATGTTTAAAATGCAGCCGTGCACATACTTCTCAACACTTGCAGCCCAGGATTGCTCCAGTCATGGTATGGGCCAAAAAGCCAGGAAGATTTCAGCTCCCCCAATTCAGTGACACATCCCTGGATCACCTTCTGGATGCCGCAGAGGTCCGTCGCGAGGTCAGCTACTCGTGTTCTGACCGTAGGAGGCCCATCAGTCTCACCACTCCAGCTTGGGAGGCGGTGGCAGAGGTGGTCATTGCCAAGTGCTGCACACAAGAGGTTGGCCATCCAGTGCAGAAAATGGATGAGTGATCTCATCCGTGCCACCAGGGTAAGGCATCCATCTCATCAATCTCAACTCACACACTCACAAGCCCTTCACATATTCACTGGTATCTCACTCGCTGCCAGCTCAAGGAGCATCACCACTCACTCTCTCACACACATCCGCACATCTCCACCTGGCCTCATCTCCTCTGGAGATCATCTCCTCACCCTGTCCACACAACACAAGCATGCCTGCCATCGTTTTCATTTGGCCTGGCATGCGCCTTGCTCACGCTCACTCCACCTGTCTTTATGCAAGACAAGATTGTGTACAATCACCAGGAGAGGTCCCAGACTGGGAGGTGGAGTGCCGGACATCACGGTCTTCACTCCGTTCAAGAGTCACACATTGGAACTGGCTGGAGAGGTCATCGACTTTTCCTGCAGCGACGGTGAGATCGGTGGTGAAAACCCATGTGAGGATCCTGCACCTCTCTCGACGCTACTCTGAGTCCACTGTTCTGCGTGTAATGTGGCACCAGGCACTAATAATCCACACTTTCTGTCCGAGGCATATCTGGCACATCACCCTCAGGCAACCGTGACCCCAGCCACAGCACCAACAGCACCTTGGATGAGGACGCTGAGGGCAGAACCATTAATGACCCATCACGGCGCTCACCCACACCCTCCATCTGCGCTGCTATAGACACCTCGGTGGGACCTAGATGTACAGCAGCCTCAGGATCACAATCGGGTAAGCACAGCACACAATCTGCTCCACAGCAGGTAGAGACAAGGACATCTTGGTCAGTGGCACCTAGAGGATCCTATAGGCTAGGAATCTGCTGAGTCCGAGTCAGATGATGAGCCTCTGGACTCAGGTTTTTTTTATATTCATTTAAGGGATGTGGGTGTCGCTGGCTAGGCCAGCATTTATTGTCTATTCTTAATTGCCTTTGAGAAGGTGGTGGTGAGCTGCCTTCTTGAACCACTGCAGCCCCTGTGTGTAGGTACACCCACAGTGCTGTTAGGGAGGGAGTTCCAGGATTTTGACCCAGCGACAGTGAAGGAACTGTGATATATTTCCAAATCAGGATGGTGAGTGACTTGGAGAGGAACTTCCATGTGGTGGTGTTCCCATCTATCTGCTGCCCTTGCCCTTCTAAGTGGTAGTGGTTGTGGGTTTGCAAGGTGCTGTCGAAGGAGCCTTGGTGAGTTTCTCAATCAGTTGTTGGAGCTGCAAAAATAATCACGGGATCATAAGGAAGGGATGTCTGGTGCACTCCTGAGATTGCAAGGGACGATGGAGGAGTCTGACCATCTTCAGTCTGAGATGATAGCGCCGGCATACCAATGCACCGAGGTCAACACTGGTAGGATGGCAGCCACCATGGAGACCTTGGTCCAGGACATCGGTCCTGCACTGCTGCATAGGCTCAATTCCATCAATGACGCCACAGTTGGCCTCCAACAGTGTCAACGTGAGGGGAGTGCAGGGCAGCTTAATCTCACTCCAGCTTCCCCTTCTCCTCAAGGAGTCAGCCAGGGGCTGTCAGCACCCATAGAGAGGAGGACCAGCTGCTCAACCATCCAGGTGACTGGAAATGTCCAGCCGATCCAAATTCCCTCTTCCTGTGACCACTGCAGCTCCAGTTCCACAGGACGAGGAGGGTGCAGCTGGCCTACAGCTGGATACGCAAAGCAGGCCGGGGCCCTCCAGGTCTCAGCCCTCCAGAGGACACCCACCAAGGTCACCACAGGCAAAGCAGGCTGCCTCCAGCTTGACTGTGAATGTCGAGGGAGCACCAAGAGGTAGCTACAGGATTAGGGAGTTTAAGAGGATGTCGTTGCACAACTTGGGCACGGGTGTTAATCACTTGTTCATAATGTTCACTATTGTAAATAATCTCTCAAGAATGTCTCCTCGCCTATGGCTCCTTGTTATGATGAGAAGTGCTTGTGTCAATCAAATGTGAAACCTTGATTCCTGCACAAGAATCAGGCAGGTGTCTCAACCCAGGGCCTTTTCCCTGTGCAGTGTGTAATCTTCAGACCAAAGTGATGGTCCAGCTTCATACCCACTGGACACATTAGTGATGTCTGCCACCTCGATGGTGCTTGTCATTGCTGTCAAAATGTCCTGGGCAGGTGTCACAGAGTTCCGTCACTCTCGCTGTGTACACTCAGCACCTTTGAGGTGGGACTGCCCCCCCATCTCTTCAGCATCTGTGACCAGTGATGCTGTGCTCCTGAAGGCGGACATAGGATCAGATGTATTTAATGTTTCATGGCTGCATCTCCATGATATGGCCCTGATCACAGAGCACAAGCAAGCTGCCCTCAGCCAGACAGGAGTCAGATGTTCACATTGGCAATGTGAAGATCAATGGAGCATCCTCACCGTAAGTCTTCATCATCTAGCAACTATTACCTCAACACGATTCCCAGAGAGGAATTAAAAATTTGGGTCAGAGCTTCTGCGATCTCCTCCCTTGCCTCCCTCAGCGGTCTGGGACACAGATCATCCGGACCTGGAGCTTTGTCCATTTTTAAGTCTGCCAAAACCTCCAATATCTTGTCGCTCCCTATATCAATTTGCTCAAGAACCTCACAGTCTCTCTCCCCGAGTTCCATATCTTCATCCTCATTCTCTTGGGTGAAGACGGATGTGAAGTATTCGTTCAACACTCACCGATGTCCTCTGGCCCCACCCATAGATTGCCCCCTTAGTCCCTTATGGGCCCTAATCTTTCCCTGGTTATCCTCTTCCAATTGATATAATTTTAGAATATCTTGGGATTTTCCCTACTTTTACCAGCCAGAACTTTCTCATGTCCCCTCTTTGCTCTCCTAATTGCTTTCTTAAACTCCACCCTGCACTTTCTGTTATCCACTAATGCCTCCACTGATTTGTTCCCCTTGTACCTGCTAAAAGTCTCTCTTTTCCTTCCCATCGTATCCTGAATATCTCTGGTTATCCATGGTTCTCTGGGCTTGTTACTCCTTCCTAACACCCTAGAGGAACATGTTGAGCCTGTGCCCTCCCCATTTCCTTTCTGAACGCCCACCACTGCTCTTCTGTAGATTTCCCCATAAGTAGCTGTTCCCAGTCTACCTTGGCCAGATCTGGCCTTATTTTACTAAAATCCACTTTCCCCCAATCCAAAAATTTTTTTTGCAACTTATCTATTTCTTTGTCCATAACAAGCTTAAATTGTACCATGTTGTGGTCACTATCACTAAAATGCTCCCCCACCACCACCTCAGCCACCTGTCTGGCTTCATTCCCCAGAATTTAGGTCCCTTGTTGGATCCTCTACATATTGACCTAAAATGTTCTCCTATACATATTTCAAGAAGTCCACTCCATCTAGGCTATCCCAATTAATGTTAAGAAAGTTGAAATCAACTAATATAATTACCCTATTGTTATTGTTTTTACACATCTCCACAAATTGTGTACATATTTGCTCCTCAATTTCCCGCTGACTATCTGGGGGTCTATAATAAACATCTAACAATGTGGCTGCCCCTTTTTTATTCCTAGGCTCTACCCACAAAGCTTTCCTTTGGGTTTTAATCATTGTTGGCAATTTAAAAATAGTCAAATTTTATTTTGTTTTATTTCTTTTTTGTCTTTTTTCTCTCCCTCTTAATCCATTTTTACTTTCCCTCTCTATTTCTCCTTCTGTACCTGATTTGACATTGAATTCGCCTACTTAAATTTACGTTTCCTTCTCAGTTTTTGTGCTGAAAATTTCATAATTCTTCAACCTGATTGATTAAGGAGATATACAGTTGTTTTCCCTGTTCACTCAGGTCCCAGGTGCCTGGCTTCTCTTGCTGAGTTAGCAGCTCGCACCTCCACAACTTGCCACTCTAAAAGACTAAACATGCAAGGGCAAATCTCATGGAAGACATCCTTAAATGCTCTTGGACACCAGTCACAGAGTAACATTGAATTATGAACTTCCATGGCATTGAATTTAACTATAACTAACACCAGAAGGACATATCTAATTAATGGTGACACAATAGAGGCCTAACAGTTACAACAAAAGGTAACACTGTTCGAACTCAAACTGTGATGAAATGTTAAAATCACCCAAAGTGATGGATTACTTTGACAATTACTTATTTGCAATACTGCTCATGCTCAATGCCTCTTCTGGCTAAAGCAAACACTGTCATTCTCATTCCTCATGTGTTGTCTAGGTTACAAGGGCTAGAGTGCTAAGGTTCAGAGTCAAAGAATGGTATGGTGCAGAAGGAGGCCAATCGGCCCATTGTGCCTGTGTTGAATCTTTGCAAGAGCTATCCAATTAGTCCCACTCCCTCCACTCCTTCCCCTTAGCCAGCAAATCTCCCCCTTCAAGTATTTACCCTATTCCCCTTTTGCAAGTTCCTATTAAATCTGCTTTCACCACTCTTTCAGGCACTGCATTCCAGGTCACATTTTGCCGTGTAAAACTGCCCTCTGGTAGATCGCCCAAATATCTTTTCCTCCTGTGTCGCCACTCTAATCAACCTTGAAAGGGCATCACAAATAAGCCATCCTGTTCATGTTGAAATTCCACACAGTTTTTCGACCCCGCAAGGTCATTGGGTATTGATGAGGTTTAGGATTCTTGCTTCTTTTCCTCACTGTGGGACACCAAAGCTGATTATAACTACCTTAGCACCACCTCAGCCGAGATCACTTAACCCAGCAAAGATCAGAATCGAGCCTGGAACCTTCACAGTTTACACTGCAAGGACCTCTGGCATATGTTATATCCATGTGTTGAGCAATTATGGAAGTGCATAGCAATGCTACAGTTACATCAAATGCCTTAAAATTAAAAGATAAAACAATATCCACACCATTTACTTAAGCACCTCTTGTGCTTTCCATTTTTTCCTGTAAAGGATTTGCAGTAAACTCTGTCACTGAACAAATTCATGAAGGAAAGTGGCTTGACAAAGCTACTGAACTCAAGAAGACAGCGAGCAACCCTTTAGCACTCTGGGCAAGTGCATATATCTGTACATGTTAGCTAAGCTCCTTGCTGCTGTCTTGACTCAGCAAACCCTCCATGCAAGCTAAAGAAGTCTATCAGCACTCAGAACTGTCCAACAAAACTGTCAACTTCTTAAAAAAGAAAAGGAATGCTGAAGTGAAGCAGAACTCTGTGCTTTTTTCTGGGGGTGAGCACTGCTGCAAAATGGGTAATTTCATGATTCACTTGTTTTCAGAGTAGAACATTTTACATTTAAGATAATGGAAGCGCTTGGGGAGGCTGTAAACACACCTAAAGGAATTGCTATTCAAAGGGTGGCCTATATTTATTTAATAAGGGCAGATCTGGAAGTGGGAAAACAGTAAACAATAGGCGGTTCTCGCTAATTTGCTTTATAATGGAGCCAGTAGGCAGAATCTTCTGGTCCCGCCAGCAATGGGAAGCTTGGCAGGCAGGAAATGCCAGCCTATGCTTGATACTGGGTTATGGAAGTGCTAGTAGCATGGAGGATGATCAAGGAAGGGAGGAAGGGTTAGCAGGGGAGGGTGGAGTAGTGGCCGGCCAAAGGTGGAAGGATAAGAGCAGGCTGTCAATCCTGATCTTTGATGTGTTAGGTGATCTCATTTGAGGTGGTACTAAGATTGTTATAATCAGCTTTGGTGTCTGACAATAATGACAAGGGGCAAGAATTCTACTTCTCTTCAATACCCAATGACCACGTAGGGTAGAATGACTGTGTGGAATTTCAACATGAAAAGGATGTTGGGTTGATTAGGTTGGTGACACAGGAGAAAAAGATATTTGGTTAATGTATCACAGGCTATCTGCAGCACTATAATCCAACATGATAGTATTTATTTTTTAAAAAGCAGATTTAAATATGGCGCCCAGACCTTCGACCCCATGAGGTAACAGCGGGCACAACGACTTCCAGCCTGCCACCACAATGAGAATTGGTGAGCTCCTTGTGGATGCATATTTAATGAGCTGAACAGTGATCTCACAAGGTCAGCCGTCCTGCCCCACAGCAGAAATCACTCCAACTTCCGCACCCACTACCAGACTTAGACTCCAGAATGGAAGATTCTGGCCAGTGAGTCTGGTGAGATTACAGTTGTCCCCATTAGTGATATAAATTATTCAAATGGGTCTCAGAGTCAAAGAGATGTTTTGAAGGTAAAATTAATGAGTTGAAATCTTCATCTGGGACATCCCTGGTGTGCCATGTTGTCATGGGGATAGATTGCAGGAAGCATTGTTTTTTGTTTGGGTTTTATCTGTGTGATTTTTCACAGAAACAGAAATTGCAGTTGGAGCCTTAAAGCAGCTTTGAGACAAGGAGAGAGAGATAGAGAAATCTGCCAGGACCTGCAGACCAGTAGAAAAAGGCTAACAAAAACTAAGGGTGTTTTCTGATTTTGGAGTCATTGAGCAAGAAAGCAGTGAGGTCCATGCCTAAGCAGGGGTGTCCACAATCATAAGGTGCTTAAGGAGTTGGATGGTCGCCTAATCTGGATGCTAATGGAAGGACTCCAAGAAATCTCATACCTCAGAGAATAGCAAGAACACTGAGGAGAATCAAAGTGAATTCCCGAAAGCTGTGTCACACCTTGGCTTGGTTCCAAGAGAAGTGAAGGAACCTTCAAGATCCCACGAAGTATAGCGGAACTCTTGGGTGGAAATAAAAGTAGAATGGGGAGTGTCCTGTTGTGATTTGAGATTAAAGATGAAGTGTTTACAAAATATAGATTTCAATTAGTAATGCTTGCTTTGATTAACTCTTGTACAATAAATGTTTTTGTTTAAAACATGAACTCTAAAAATGCCATAATTTTTTCAAATTTCCAAATTTCTTTTTAGAAGTTACTGGTTTCCCTCAAGATCATAACAACGTGACTAACCATGGATGGACACTAATTATCTTTAAGTTTGCTGTATAAATGCAAATATTTCTTTTCTTACCTTTACCTTATTGTAAATAACATTCAGCGCTCAGGCTGCAAGACAAGAATATGTATGATTTACTAGTGCTACATGATGAACCCAGCAGCACCTACCATGGTCTTCTCCGAACATCATACAAGTCAATCCTATTGGCAGTCTTTGTTAGATCCACCCATGGAGATGCTGAAAGTAAAGTAGAAAATTGAACTTGATTGGTTAATTCAACTTCCGACAAATCCACATAATTCACCAAAGAAACTGATTTGATATGAATAAAAAAAGCACTTCATAAAACAAGGGAATTATGATATTTTGTAAATAATTAACCAACTTACAAATAATTATCACAGATAAACATACTAATAATAAAGGAGGGAAGAGGTTTTTATTTGTAATTAATGGTCCCTGAATGAGATTGGGTTCATTTGAGATTAATTGCAACACTTAGCTCATTATAAGTATTGCTAACCATTGCAAGGAATTACAAAGTCTGACAGTCCTGGCATGGATTTGATAAGGAGTCCTAGAGGGGGTACAAGAACTACTGATAAGAAATTGAGGACTTCTTCCACTTTCTCCTCTCTATAGATTTGTGGGGTTATGCAGACTTTGAACTATTAATGTTTGGTTGTATTTGTGTCAAGTGAAATCACAGCTTCACATTTCAACTAAACCCATTTAAAGTAAGCAGTGCTGACAGTTGAGTAATTTTTCATTAATATAGTTTGTAATTTCATAAATATCATAGAACTACAGAATAGTTATAACATAGGAGAAGGCTATTTAGCCCTTTGTGTCCATGCTGGCTCACTGCAAGAACAACTCATCTAGTCCTATTTCCCTGCCTTTTCCCCAGAGCCCTGCAGATTTTTTCTTTTCAGATAATGATCCAATTCTCTTTTGAAAGCCATGATTGAATCTGCCTCCACCTCATTCTTAGGCAGTGCACTCCAGATCCTAACCACTTGCTATGTATATAAGCTTTTCCTCATGTCGCTGTTGCTTCTTTTGCCAATCATCTTAAGTCAGTGTCCTCTGGTTCTCTATCCTTCTGCCAACAAGCAACAATTTCTCCCTATCTACTCTGTCCAGACCCCTCATGGTTTTAAACACTATCAGATCTCCTCTTAACCTTCTCAGCTCAGCTTCTCCAAACTTCCACATGACTGTAGTTCCTTATCCCTGGAACCATTCTCATGAATCTTTTCTGCCCTCTCTCTGTCAAGCACAGAATACATGGGGACATAATTTCATTTTGAGACAAGACCTGTTCACCTATCTTTCTTTACCATATCCTTTAATTCTTCTCTTTCCAGGACTCTTTCCAGGATTAATTATTATTAGACTGTTTATTTCAGTGACTTCCCCTGCTGGCTTATTCCTTTGTATAAGGATGTTCTGCTTAACTTCATTCCCAACTCCATAATTGTTAACCCGCATCCCCAAGTATTTGAACTTTGCATCATAGTGAACAACAGTGGACCAGTTTTGTCAATCTCCTCTGCATCATAGTAGTCAGCACAGAGGGAGGCCATTCGGCCCATTGTGCCTCTCCCGGTTCCTTGGTAGAACTTTCCAAGTAGTCTCACTCACCTGCTCTTTCCTCATAGCCCCGTAAATTGTCTGCTTGCAAGAATTTATTCAATTCTTTTTTGTGATCTTGAAGATTTTAGTCACATATCTATAAAAAAGAGAACGTGCCCAGCTTCCTGAACCTTAACTCCCAAGTTAGATTCTTGATTTGAGGAATCACTTTGGCTGCTAGTTATTGTAAGGCCATTGTAATTTCACTTCCAAGATTAAGTGTCAAATTTTACCACCCTGAGACCATGCTGCTAAAAAAAATATGCTCAACAGACTTCTTAGAAAGTCACTAATCTGTCTTACCCATGCTTTCCCATTTCATTTGAAAGGTATGTGAGCCATTGCCCAATAGACTGCGCACATCTCAAGTTGCACTAAGGTATGGACATTGAGGAATTTCTGGAATCATCTGTCTCTGGTCTTGAGTACAAACTTCATTTATACAATCAAGTAGTGCATGGTTTGAACTGCAATTTTTTATACAAATACATATGTGTATTATTTATCATAACTACGAACTTCCACAAGTATATTTACAAATATACTGTTTTGGGTCATGCAGTGTAAGTGTTGACATATTTGTATTACAAAATGTTAGAACTAAGCAGCGTCCATGAAATGCTGTTATAGTGAGAATGTGGTAATGTGTTATATCAGCCCCAAACCTCATAGATAATAGCTTATAGATTCCTATTTGAAGACTAAATTCTACACATATGAGGGGAGAGTGGGATGGAGGTGGGGGTGTGTGGGTAAAGTGAGATTTTAAATATCTTTCATGCGATGACTTTATATTTTCACTGCAGCTAACAGAGAGAATATCTTCTCCAACAGCAGCTAGTTGATTCTTAATTTTAGTCATGAATAGATATTTAAGCTAGCAGATCATGTCCCAGATCCTCCGAACTCCGGATCGTCGGAGATCGGACGTACCCCGGAGGAAGTGCTACAGGACCACTCGGGAGTCTCGACACACTGACTCCGTGGGAATTGCCTGGGACGTTTGAATTTCCAATGGGAATTCTCCTGCTCCCCAGAACCCTCCAAAAAAAGTCTCCAACTCTGAGTTAGAGTCAGAGGCTTCAGACAGTCCTGACTAACTTACCTCGATAGTTACCCAGGAAATGTTAACAAAATCCTACTCTACCTCCTGGATAACTATAAAAAAACCGACTCCCATCCACCCCAGCTCCCCCCCAACCACCCCCCAAGAACTCCATCCCCCACCTATTACCCCCCTAACCCCCTGACTCAACCAGATTCCCTCATTACCTCCCAACCCCCCCCGACCTGACCTGACTAGCCCCCATCTGACTTTCCTCCCGAACCAATTAACCATCCTGCCACCCTACCTACCGACCACCCTACCCAGCTGGCACCCTGCCTGCCTACCTCCTGCTACCCTACCACCTTGCCCACTTACTCACCTACACTACCCCTTACCCAATTTCCTCACCTACCCTTATCCATTTATCTTCTCCCCGTAGCTTTTCAAAGAAGCTTTGAGGCAATTTAAACTCTTTACTTACCAGAAAATGGCAGCTAGTGCCATAAAAAGGGGACATAACTTCTGTGCAGATTCCCTTTGCTGATGCCTCCGAGGCTTCCTGCACTGACTGAGTTCTGCAGGAACCAACATCAGAAGATTGCCCAGAAATGTTGGAGGAAGGTAAGGGGGTATTTTTTTGTCTGAACAGCGTCGGAAATAGGGGTTCCAACCCTGAACCATAGATTTTGGCATGAAAATTGCACAACTTGGCAGCGACATATCCTCTGAGTCAGACTTTGCACATTGAGGCAGGTATATTGATCAAATGAGACTGCGGGCTGGATTTTCATCTGTGGCTGAGGTGAGCACAGTCAATAGAATGGCCGCCTGAACGTCAGATTTTCAGTTGGGGGGGGGGGTGTGTGGGGATGGCAGGCAATATTAGAAGTTGGGACGGCTCTGCTTCCAACACCTTTTTAGGAAGTACTTAAGATGCCAGGTGCAGGGACAAGCTGGACAGAAGTCCTAGTTTGGGGCTGAGGCAGCATGTCCAAAATTTAAAATAAAATCATGAAACATGAAACATCCTCACCGGGGACTTATCATTTTTGGACACTTCTGCTACTTTCGCCTTGACAGAGAGGCTCTCCATCATGGCCAAAATCTGGACCATAATCTGAGACCAGCTGGGTAGGGTAGTCAGTAGGTAGGGTGGCAGGGTGGTTAGTTGGTTCAGGAGGGAAGTCAGATGGGGGCTAGTCAGGTCAGGTCGGGGGGGGGTTAGGAGGTAATGAGGGAATCTGGTTGAGTCGGGGGGTAATAAGTGGGGGATGGAGTTGTGGGGTTTGGGGGGGGTGGTGGTGGGGGGTCAGTTTTTTTATAGTTATCCAGGAGGTAGGGTAGGATTTTGCTAATATTTCCTGGGTAACTATCAAGGTAAATTAGTCATGACTGTCTGTTTCATGGTGGAAATTCGGGCAGTGTTTTGTTTCGTGGCAAAATTTAATTTCCTGTTAGTCCAAAGCAGGTGGAGAGGCTACCAGCATTTACCAAGTTCCCTGCCCGCCGCTTACCTCTTCCACTCCTAAGGAAGGCCTACTTGATTTACTTTAACATTGTCATTACTCTCATTTGAGCATCTGTAATTTAGTTTTCAGCTCAGCTGAGTTGAGTGCATCTCTGGATCAAAAGGTTGGAGATCATTTCAGGAATGCAACACGTACTCTGGACTTGCACTTCAGCACAACACAGTAGTGGATTCTTAGAGGTGGTGACTTTCAAACGATGCAGTGATTCAGATAGGTATTAAAGAGCCCAAGGCACAATTCCAACAAAGCCAAGGAGATTTCTTAGACCTGGGCAAGATTCAACCACCAAAAGCAGATTAATTGGTCATTCTTCTCATAGTTATTTATTTGGATCCTGCTGTGCACAAAATAGCTGCCACATACATTATTGTCAACGCACTTCAAAGTACCTTCCTGCTTGTTAAGCACTTTGAGATATTTCCGAGACATACAACACCATATAAATGAAACTTTCTTTTAGTTTTATGCAGATCATTATTTATTTTCCCAATCATTTATGCATTTTTCCAAGATTAGGAGGCAGCAAGTTTTCTGACATCTCGACAAAAATAACTGTATTAACAACCCATCAGTAAAAGCATCCCACTTCCTATCACATTGTTTATATTCTGATAACATCACATTCTAGGAAGTTACTGCCTTTCGTTTGAAGATCAGGTCTATAGGAATTGAACTGTGTCCTTAAATGATGGATCAAGACTGACAGGCATTCACTATCTCTGATTCATCAAACAAGTGCTGCAAAATGCAAATCTTGTTCAGTAAAACAACCCATGAGGAAAGAATCTGCAATCAGTATATCAGGTTCAGGGAAAGCATGTCTGACATTTTATCTCTGTGGAATAAGGTTTGATCTTCATGCCTGCACTGCCACAATGGCTTTACTGAGAATAATAGCCTCAAACTTCCATGCACATTTTGGCACTTCTCCAACATTTATGTCAGGGCAACTTATTTTTGTGGCCTGCAATGGAAGTCATTTCCAAAAGTTTTCTGTCTCAAAATTGATTCTCTTGAACTGCATTATATCATTTGGCCCTTCCCATAATCCAGTGACAAAATCAAATGAGGATCAGTGGTGCTGGAATCCCAAATTTCCTGGTTTCAAATTCAGTCCATTGGCAGTAAGCCGAATGAGAATGATAAGGAACAGTAATTTATTAGAAACAGCTGAGAGAGATCAAAGTGAGTAATTTTTGAACCTGAAGATAGTGTGTGTAGTTGCTACTGCAACTGGGAATTACCTTTCAGAGCAGTTTCCAGTGGTATATAACCTAAGTAGCCTTTGATATGCGATTGTGGGGCCACCAGATTTCAATATCCCCCAACCCAAATGTGAAGGCTTTGTAGAAGCAATATGAAATTTCCTACGGGCCTGCCTTTGTACACCATTATCATGAAGGAGGAGGGGAAAATAGAGGGAAGCAGGCTGAGGCAACTTTTAAGGAGGATGCAGCTCACAAGATATTAATCTCCCTTCCCGCAAAGAATATAGAGAGAACACAGGGTCTTTATTCTCAGCCTCTTTTCTTTATCCCTCTCTTTACTGTCTGAGCGTTGAGGCGATGTTGCAACCCTCCTTTTGCATTTTCAGCATGTGCAAATAAACTAACCCTTTGAGTTCATCCTATCTCGTGTTTGCTGTGGGATTATTAATAAAAAATTGGATCACACAAAAACTGAGAGGTTGGCAAATACACCACCACTTAGAAAGAGGGGACCAAACCAAAAGATCTTTCTGTTTATGAATAGATAGTGAGAGGAGAAATTAGTGTTATTTAAATTAACCCAGCTTCTGTCCGTAACAAAGCATTGATTTGTGATGACACAAGTTGAGAAAATCTAGGAAAAGGCATCAAGGAAAACACCTAACTAGTGTAGTGCCACAAGAGTCAGTCCTAGGGCCTCAACTATTTACTATTTGTATTAATGACTTGGAGGTAGGAACAGAGTGTAATGTATCCAAATTTTTTGATGATACCAAAATAGGTGGGAGGGCATGTTGTGATGAGGACATAGGGAATCTGTGAGGGGATATAGACAGGCTGAGTAGTGGGCAAAAACTTGGCAGATGGGGTTTAATGTAGGAAGGTGTGAGGTTATACACTTAGGTAGAAAAAAATCAATGGCAGACTATTATTTAAATTATTTATTTTTTGGAGAGTGACTCCAAAAACTGCAGCGCTGTTCTTGGGTGTTCTTGTGCATGAAACACTAAAAGTTAGCATGCAGGCGCAGCAAGTAATTAAGAAGGCAAATTGAATTTTGATCTGTATTGCTAAGGAGGTTGCAGTTTAAAAATAGGGAAGTCTTGTTACAACCGTATAGGGTGTTGGTGAGGCCGCACCTGGAGTACTGTGTATAGTTTTGGTCTCCGTATTTAAGAAAGGATATACTGGCATTGGAGGCAGTTCAAAAGAGATTCACTAGGCTGATTCCTGGGATGAAAGAGTTGACTTATCAAGAATGGCTAAATACATTATGCTTTTATTCATTAGAGTTTAGAAGAATGAGGGGTGATCTTATTGAAACGTACAAGATTCTGAGGGGGCTTGACAGGGTAGATGTTGAAAAGATGTTTCCACTAGTGGGGGAATCTCGAACTAGGGGACATAGTTACAGAATAAGGGTACACTCATTTAAAACTGAGATGCGAAGGAATTTCTTCTCTCAGGGGGTAGTGAAGGTTTGGAATTCTCTACCTCAGAGATTTGTGGAGGCTAGATCACTGAAAGTATTTAGAGAGGAGGTAGATAGATTTTTGAAATATCGGGGAGTTGAGGGCTATGAGGAGCTGACACGAAAGAGGAGTTGACTATGGCAGATCAGCCATGATCTTATTGAATAGGAGGGCAGGCTTGAGAGGCTGAATGGACTACTCCTGCTCTTAATGGTGACCATGAAACTATCATCTGAACATCTCTGGATGGAATGCGAATGATGCAAGAAACATACAGATAAAGTACAGGGTCTGAAATTTTTTATGCTGTCATAATTCAAGACAGTTCTGGGCATCTAGTGCTCTTTGCATCACTTTGCTTTGGTCAATGAGAAATGTATCAAAGCCCACCACTTCTCAAAAATCTTTTTGATGTCCTAGGACACCAGCAGCTGCCAAGACCATAAGGTCTGGAATTCCTTTCTAAAGCTTTCTGCCTATTTGCCTCTCTCTCCTGAAAGGCACGCCTTAAAACCTACCACTTTGACAATATTTTTACATGATCCAGAGTCAAATTTTGTCCAATTATGCCCCTATGAAGCATCTTCGGACATCTTATTGTGTTAAAGACGTATATAAATGTAAATTGTTGTTCTGTGCATTTGTATCTGATCATAAATAGTATCACAAATGTATTGGAAGCTTAAGCAAGCCAGGTGCAAATAGAGATCTAAAGCAAGTTTAAACAACGAGATGAAGTAGCAAGGTATATCCACTCACAACAGTTCCACAGTGTTTCGAGGAACTCAAAATGCGAGGCTTTGCATTCACGGAGAAGAGAAAACAAATGTACTCTGAAGCAGTTGAATGTGCTGATGTCTTAAAATAGTGCATCTCGGAGAGAAATAATCATAAAGGTGATCATATGCAAAAAGCCAATTACACAGTTATTTTTAATCGTGATTTGCTTAGAAAGAACAGTATGGATTTCAGGATTGTTTTTGATCTCTGCAATAATACAATCAGCAATCTTCTAAACTTTCGCAACAGTGAATCCTTGAGGATCTGGGGAACCTGGCATTGAAGTTCAGGATCCAAAAGAAGCAGAAGCAATTTTCATTGCAGGCGTTGCTGCACCCATCACCTTAAACCACTATGCTATTAAATTGGACATTACCTACACCTTAGATACAAAGGCTGGCTCTGCTTGATGTAATCACCCAGGCTTGTACGTCGTTATCTGGGGAAAATATATCACAACATTGACTCTGTGATAACAGCTGATTTTTTTTTTGTGCGTTCAAGAAATTGAACTCAATTCTGCAATTTAAAGGCACTGAAATTCTTACCACTGTATAAGCTCAATGCTAGGTCTGTTTTATGATTTGCACTCTTAAGGGTGAATGGATGAATCATTTTTGACACCTGTTTTCTAAAGAGGTGCAACTGTAGATGTCATGGAGAGTGCGGTCCACATGCATGGCAGCATAAATTGAAAGGCACTCCATCAAACGGGCTTGGCTGAGTCAGGACTAGTTATCTACTTTAAGATTTAATGACAGTAGGGCAAATGTCGCCATCATTAAATATGATGTCCCAAAAACAACCATAGGACGACTGACCAGTGAATCATTTTTTTTTCTCCGGTAGTGTTAGTTGAAGAAGAAATATTGGCCAGAGCACTGGAAGAATTATTTTCTTTCAATGGAGAACAGCCAGCTTCTCTGGCTAACATTTCATCTAAAGGAAAACAACTTTGACAATGCAGTACTCACTAGGTCATTACCTTAAACCCTGTGACTGGGATTTGAGCTCACTTCAGGTGAAATTACTAACAATTATATCAGAAAGTATAAATGATACAATGGTAAATTATAGATATCGGGACTTAGGAAGAGAGGGTATTCAGTCCCTCAAGCCTATTGACAATTCTATTAGATTATGGCTCAACTCCATTTAATCACAATTACTTGATATCCTGGATACCCTTACCTAGCAAACATCTATAAACTTCAGTCTTGCAAATTTTAATTGACCCTCATTCACAGTCCTTCAGGTAAGATAGTTCCAGGTTTCCATTGTTCCTAATTTCATTGTTCTCTGCCCTTGGACTAATTTAAAGATTATGGCCAGAATTTTCTGGCCCTGTCCTGGCAGGACCCACCACGAGAGATTTGACAGCCCAGCCAAAAGCCCATTGACTTTCGGTGGAACCAGACGATCCCGGCAGTGGGTGGAACTGGAAAATCCCACCCTATGCCTCCTTGTTCTGGATTCTTCCACCAAATTGTAACTACCCAATGAATTTCTTTATACTTTTAATACCATGGTTAGACCTCCTCTCAACCATCTAAATTCAAGCGAATTCAAGTCAAGGTCAGACAATTCACCAAGGCTCCTTCGACAGCATCTTCCAAACCCGTGATCTCTACCACCCAGAAGGACAAGAGCAGCAAATGCATGTGAAGGCCACCAACTGCAAGTTCACTTCCAAGCCACACATCACCCTGACTTGGAACTATATCGCCGTTCCTTCACTGTAACTAGGGGCAGAATGGTCCCAGATTTGTACACAATGCAGTGGTGAGCGGATAAAATGACGTTTTACACGTTGGCCGCAATGGCGGCTTTTCACGCAGTATCATCCCCGCATTAATTATGCATTCCGGGGAAACACGGCGTTTCCATGACGGGCGGGTTCTCATTCGCCCGCCATGTCATCACCTCGCCGCTTCATCACGCGGGGCGCCATAGTTACAATCCATCCACACGCACACCTCTCAGTGTTTACAGTCTAGGACTGCTGCATGGAAGACAGGATGGTCAAAAAAGGCAAAAAGACGGCAACCTCAGGGTTTAGTGACATGTCCCACGAGTGCTTTTTGGACGACATGTAGGCCCGCCGGGATGTCCTCTACCCCCAGGTTGGCCGCAGGAGGGGCAGCGGCATCACCAATCCAGCTTGGGAGGCGGCAGTAGCAATAATCAGTGCTCATGCCCTGCAAAAGAGGACAGCCACCCAGTGCCGCTGCAGGCTGAATGGTCTCATCCGTTCCGCCAGGGTAAGTCACTCATCTCATCACTCTCAACTCACACACTCACAAACCCATCACACATCCACAGGGATCTCACACCTTAAGGGACAATACCACTAACTCTCACACACACCCTCACATCTCCATTAGGCTCATATCCTCCGGAGCTCACATCCTCATCCTGTCCATGGCTCCGCTCACCACACAAACATTCCGTGCAGTGCCATGTGTCCTGCTCACACTCTCTCCATCTGTTTTCATGCAGGAGAAGCCTGCTCACATCAGCAGGGAAAGGTCCCAAACTGGGGGTGGAGTGGCCAAACTAGGCCCCTCACTCACTTTGAGGAGCATGGCCATCGTGCTGACTGGTGAGGATGTGGGCCCTGCCTTTGGTGACGGTGAGGTTGGTGGTGAACACCCAACTGAGGATGCTGCACCTCATTTTCCCTCCCTCAATGCAACTGTGAGTGCTCTCTCTCCTGTTTTTGACTCTGCTGCCATACACAAATTATCTCTAATCAGTGCACAAGGAGCTCTGCCAAGTGGCCGACACTCTCAGCCAGCCATTCCCTCAGCTCCATCCACATCCTCACCTCCAGCCAAGAGGACACCTCCTCCATTGAAGAGCTGGAAATAAGCAACCTGGAAGACTCATCACAGCGCTTATCCACACCCTCCACCAGCAAAGAGACCTGGTGGGACCTAGATCTAGAGCAGGCTCGGGTTCACAATCTGGTGGTCACCGCATGGACACGTGTCCGCAGCAGGAGGAGGCAGGTTCAGCCGAGCTCCCCGGCACTCGGAGGACTGGTGGGAAACAGGCATCTATGAGGTCCGAGTCAGATGACAAAACTCTGAGTAAGGTCTTCCAACTCATCCTGGAGAGTCAGCAGAAGGCATGGGAACTTCATGCAGAGCTGTTGGAAGCCCTCAACAGAGTGGCTCACGAGTCGGAGAGTGCGCATGTGGAGGTCTCATGGGGGTGCTGGCAGATACCATGGAGACCCTGGTCCAGCAGAACGCAGAGATGTGTGCAGACCTGCATTCCATCGTGGGAGGCATGGGTGTGTTCCTGCAGCAGCAACGTGAGAGAGAAATGGGGCACCTCAATGTCTCTCCAGATGCACCTCCCCCTCAACAAATTAGGCCGGAGCCCTCGGGCACCCAAAAGGAGGAGGATCAGCAGGTGGACACCCCTGAGTCATCCATTCAGGAATCTCAGAGGCTGCCCTCTCCCTCCGAGTCCCCTTTGCCTGTGAGCCCCTCAGCCTAATCCTCTGTCACCGCAGGGGGAGCAGCTGCACAAATAACAGCATCTTAGTGGGCATTAGAGCGTCAGTTAGTACCTCAGTGCACACTGGTGCGGGCACTTCACAGTCGCTAGAAGTGGAGGCGGAGGCAGAGAGTGCCCAGGGAGCTGGCAGTTGGAGAACGGCCGGGACCAGAACGATGATCAGTGGAAGGCAGATGCTGAGTCTCTGGAGTCATCTATTAGGCAGCAAATGTTGGATGCCCAGCGGGATGTGCAGGAGGATCTGGTGGAGATCCATGACGGTCTGCGTGTCATGGTCTCTGTGATGGTGGAGTCCGTGCGGAGTGTGAGCACTGTGTTGACCATCATAGCCGAGCACAATGCCTCCTTCATGGAGAGAGTAGCAACTCTCATGGAGAGGCAGCTCCAGGAACAGAATGAGGGGCTTTTGGGGTTTCGCTCAGACCCTGCAAGCCCTCACGCAGGCACTGACCTCAGGTGGTCAGTGTCAGAATGGGAGATGGATGAGGCACCCAGTATTCCCAGCTAGGTGCTCGTCCATCAGTGGCAAGCAGGGAGGTCTAGAGCGACCTCACATTGGAGCACAAGCTGCCTGTCATCTCTGTGGGCTTCTCTCAGGGCGCTCCGGATGACAGCAACAGCACCAACCCCCACACCCCCTGTCAGTGACCGTCGCATCTGATGAGGCTGAGCTGACTGGGGCGATGCCAAACATGGTACTGGCTGCTCCCTCCCAGGTGGAGCCAGCACAGGCTCCACTAGCCAGAGGACGACCGTCAAGGCATTCAAGGCCAACAAGACAGCACAGACAACAGCCTGCCTCCAATGCCGGTGCCAGCGATGGGGAAGCACCTAGACATAGCACTCGCAAACATAAGTTAAAAGCATCATGAGCACAAGAGGGACAGGTCACAGGTGATTTTATGTTCATTTTTGTTTACTTTATCTATGCTGGTCTGGGAATGAAGACCAGAGAAGTCTATGTAAATAGTTTGGAATTGTCCAGATGAGATAAATTTTGTTTTTGTCATCATGGCCTGAGTATGTGTCACCTTTTTATTTTATTGGTGTAGGGTACGCCAGTATGTAACACTGGGCATAAGTGGCTCCGAACTTTATTGCACAGGCACTGAGTGTTCTTTGTGTTCAAATGAAAGGGTCCTTTCAGACACCAGGGATGAAAGAGGCAGCCCTGGCATGCTGTTAAAGCTGCTCTTTGGTAGCCTAGATAAAGGAGCATTGGATCAAGGAGTTCCTGGTGTCCCTGCCCTCAGCGTTCTCCTCACCATGATTATTGTTGGACTCACTACTCAACTCATCATCTGCGGCATGTGCAGCTTTGTCAAGCTCCCTTTCCTCCAGTGGGTCCCTCCCTTCCAGTACCAGGTTGTGGAGAGCATAGCATGCAACCATGATCAGTGACACCTGCTCTGGGGGTTACTGTAGTGCTCCCGCTGAATGGTCCAGGCATCGGAAGCACATCTTGAGAAGACCAATTGTTCTCTCTACCACTGCCCTTGTGGAGGCGCGACTCATATTGTAACGCTGCTCTGCCTCTGTTCTTGGGTGGTGGAGAGGCGTCATGAACCACCTTTGAGCGGATAGCCCTTGTCACCCAGCAGCCATCCATCCAGTTGGGCTATAGCACTGAAGAGCCTCAGCACCTGGGAATATCTCAGGATCTTTGTATCATGGAAGCTGCCAGGGTACCTTGCACAGACTTGCTGAATCAGCATCCTGTGGTCACACACTATCTGCACGTTCATAGAGTGGAATCCTTTCCTGTTGACTAAGGCACCCGGCTCACCTGCTGGCACCTTGATAGCCACATGGAAATGGGGGAACCCAGCAATCACTGCAAAGCCTCTGGCTTGCTCAGCCTGGCTGGCCTCATCCATACAGTAAAGGGTAAAGGTCAGTACCCATCTCAACAGAGCTTCTGTCATCAGTTTGACGCAACTATGGACAGCTGATTGGGAGACTCCACAAAGATCCCCCACTGAGCCCTGGAAAGAGCCGGAGGCATTGAAGTTGAGGGCCACTGTGACCTTCAGAGCCACTGGCATGGGGTGTCCACCCACACAGTCGGAGCTGATCTCAGGGCCAATGCACTGACGGATGGAGGTCACTGCCTCCCTTGAGAGGTGGAGCTTCCTTCGACATTGCACCTCAAACATATTGAGGTAGCTGCATTGCCGCCTGTAAACCCTGGCAGCAGGATAGTGGCATCTTCTGCGGCCCCTTCCACCTTGGACTACATTCTGGCCCTGTGCCCCTTGTGCCTGCGCCTCTCCTCCCATAGGTCCCTCCCCTGGAAGCTGCATTGGGACACCTGGTCTCCTCTCCCGTCTGCCTCTCTCTTCTTCCTCAGAGGAGGTGCCGCCAGCGGAGACCACAATCCCTATTGCCTGGGTAAGGGAAGACTGTCTGATACCTGGAAGGGTCCACACGGTCTGAATCCTCCAGGGGCCTTGCAGACTGCAATGAGTCCTGAAATGAGGCCTGGAAATGCTAAGAATGAAGCTCCAAACAGAGATGAAGCTGCCAAGTACCAATAAGCAACCAGCTGCAAACCATCTCCAAAAGTGCTCACGACTCACATTGACAATGCAGCTGACCCTTTTTATCCAGTCCTTGGGTGAGGTTAGTGAAACTGTCGACTGGGCACCTGCCCGTTTTGTCCATGCGGCAAACAGAAAATCGAACGGGCAAGGAAAACTCACAGTCAATTGGACTGTTAAGGACATCAAGTGGCCTGTTGATTAATGGTGGGTGCCACTCAGGCTCCCGCATGTGCCAGCCGAGCAAAATATCACACGAGTGCGTGTTGGTGTCAGGACGCGTACCCGGCGTTATCGCGCACCATTTTACTCCTGTTTGGGTCGGGCACACACCCGCCCGACAAGGGAAAAATTCTGCCCCACGACTCCCCCATCCCCTCCAAGTGTTGGGACCAAATGCAGGTCCCGAGTCTGCACCTGCCAACAGTAAGACCAGTTCAGGAATATTGCAGGGAGGGGCCTCCTAGTTGGACACCTCTGTGCTTGCTGTCTAATTAAGATGGTGGGCGGGATCTAGATGGTGCAGGCCAGGAAGGGGACCAGCAGCTCTGAAGCCTTGGTAGTCCCACCAGAAGAGGTGAGCGCTGCTGAGGGAGCTCAGAGATTGAGAGGGTACCTCAACAAGGAGGTGCTCTCAAACAGTTAAGTGAAAAAATTAAAATCAGAAGGGCCAGGCTGATCCCTGGATGGCCTATGTGGGCCATGGGGGTGACCTTCCCTGCCCACCGCACTCTCTTTGGGGCCTGGAGCCTCCAGAAAAACCGTAGGGCCATAATGGTGAAAGCTTCGTCATGCAGCCAGGGGCTGCTCCAGAAAATCGCCATTAATAGGGCCTGAAGTATTCATTCATGGAATGTGGGCGTCACTGTCTAGGCCAGCATTTATTGCCCATCCCTAATTGTCCTTGAGAAGTGGTGGTGAGCTACCTTCTTGAACCGCTGCAGACCCTGTGGTGTAGGTACACCCACAGTGTGGTTAGGAAGGGAGTTCCAGAATCTTGACCAGCCACAGAGAAAAACGGCGATATACTTCCAAGTCAGGATGGTAAGTGACTCGGAGGGGAACTTGCAGGCAGTGATGGTTCCCATGTATTTGCTGCCCTTGTCCTTTAGATGGTAGAGGTCGCAGGTTTGAAAAGTGCTATCAAAGGACCCTTGGTGATGGTATACATCCTGCGATGGAGGGAGTGAATATTGAAGGTGGTGGATGGGGTGCCAATCAAGTGGACTGCTTTGCTCTGGATGGTGTCAAGTTTTTCAAGTGTTGTTGGTGTTGCACTCATCCAGGAAAGTAGACAGTATCCCAGAACACTCCTGACTTGTGCCTTGTAGGTGGTGAACAGGCTTTGGGGAGTCTGCAGTGGAGTTTCTCTCTGCAGAATTCCCAGCCTCTGACCTGCTCTTGTAGCCACTGTATTTATTTGGCTGCTCCAGTTCAGTTTCTGGTCAACGGTAACCCCCAGGATGTTGATAGTGGGGGATTCAGCTTGTTTGGGTGAGAGCGAGGGCTGCAGGGTGGATGAGCAAACTGACCATGGCACTGTGGAAGCCATTCAAGTGGGGAGAGCTAAAAGGAACATAGTGGGAGTATGGAGCAATGTAGTAAGGGGGACTGACACTGTTCTCTGCAACAAAGAGCAAGAATCCAGACGGCTGTGTTGCCTTCCCAGTGCCAGGGTTTGGGACATCTGCTCAGGGCTGGAGAGGAATGTTTTATAGTGGGAGGGGGAGGATCCAGTTGTCCTGGTCCATGTAGATACCAACGGCATAGGCAGAATTAGGAAAGAGGTTCTGCATAAAAAGTATGAGGAGCTAGGCACTAAATTGGAAAGTAGAACCTCAAAGGTAATAATTTACCTGAGCCATGTGCAAATTGGCATAGGGTGAATAAAATTAGAGAGGTGGCTCAAAGATTGGTGTGGGAGAAGTGGGACACTGGCACAAGTACTGGGGAAAGCGGGGACTGTACCATTGGGACGGTCTACACCTGAACCATGCTGGGGCCGGTGTTCTAGCAAGCCACATAACTAGGGATGTAGAGAGGGATTTAAACTAAATAGTGAGAGCAAAGGATCAAATTTGGGAAGGTGTGTTAAATCAAAGAGTAAAGACAAGACAAGAGAGAAAGGTATTAATGTGGAAAATGATAAACAGACATTGACAGGAAGGGATAGAGAGAACAGGGAGTGAAATCTAAGAGTAATTCAGCAGATAAGGCTAGAGGTTACAAAAATAATAAAAGAACTCAACTAAAGGCTCTGTATCTGAATGCACACAGCATTCGAAATAAAACAGGTGAACTGACAGTGCAAATAGAAATAAATAAGGATGACTGATAACCATTAGAAAGACATGGATGCAGGTTCACATAGATTGGAACTGAATATTGAAGGATACTGAATATGGAAAGATAGGAAGCTGGGAAAAGTTTGAGGGGTGGCTCTGTTAATTAATGATGGTATTGGCACAATGGAGAGGGATGATCTAAGCTCAGGAAACCAGGATGTAGAAGTGGTTAGGGTAGAGATGAAAATTGATAAAGGAAATAAGTCACTAGTGGGAGTGGTGTAGAGACCCCCTAATGGTAATCATACAGTAGAACAGGGTACAAAGGAAGAAATAATGGGAACTTGTCAGAAAGGTCCAGCGATAATCATGGGGGATTTTAATCTACATATAGACTGAAAACACCAGATGGGCAAAGGTAGCCTAGATAAGGAATTCATAGAATGTTTTCCAGATAGTTTCTTAGAACTGCACATTCTGGTGCCAGCCAGACAGCAGGCTATACCAGACCTGGTACTGTGCAACAAGATAGGATTAATTAATGACCTCATAGTGAAGGTGCACCTAGGCAGCAGCAATCATATGATTGAATTTTACATTCAGTTTGAGTTAGAGAAGAGTGAGTCTAAGACAAGTATTTTAGATTTAAATAAGGGCAATTATGAGGGCATGAAAGTAGAACTATCTAAGAGAACTGGCAAATTAGGCATAGGGTAGGCCAGCAGAGATGCAGTGGCAGACATTTAAGGGGATATTTCAGAATAGACAGGCCTGAGAGAAAAATTCCAACGGTAGGACCCAAGATTGGACAAAATATAAAAAAGATTGGTAAGGAAGGAAAAATTAGAGTATAAGAGAAAAACTAGCTAAAAATATAAAGACAGATAGTAAGAGATTCTATAGTTATATTAAAAAGAAAGGAGTTAACAAAGTGAGCATCAGTCATGTAAAAAGTGAGTCTGAGGAATTGATAATGAAAAATAAGGAGATAGCAGATGAATTGAACAGGTATTTTGCATCGGTCTTCAATACAGAGGAAACAATGAAATAGCTGTAAATCAGGAAATGGAAGGGAGGGAGGAACTGGGGGAAATTACAATCACCAGAGAAGTGGTACTGACTAAATTGTAGGAGCTGCGGGTTGACAAAACCCCGGGTCCTGGTGGACTTCATCCTAGGGTCTTAAAAGAGGTGGCTAGTGGGATAGTTGATATGTTGGTTTTAATTTTCCAAAATTCCCTAGATTTGGGGAAGGTTCCATTAGATTAGAAAACAGTGAATGTAACTGCTTTATTCAAAGGGGGAGTGAAACAAAAAGCAGGACACTACAGGCCAATTAGCTTAACATGTGTCATACAGAAAATGTTAGAAGCTATTATTAAAGACATTATAACAGGGCATTTGGAAAAATTCAAGGCAATCAGGTAAAGCCAACATGGTTTTGTGGAAGGGAAATCATGTTTAGCCAATTTATTGGAGTTCTTTGAAGTAACGTATGCTGTAGATGAAGGGGAACTGGTGGGTGTACTGTATTTAGATTTCCAGAAGACATTTGATCAAAGGTTATTGCGAAAAATAATGGTGTAGAGGGTAACATATTGGCATAGATAGAAGATTGGCTAGCTCTCTGGAAACAAAGGGAATGAAGTCTTTTTTCTGGTTGGCAGGATGTAATGAGTAGGTGTGTGACAGGGATCAGTGCTGGGGCCTCAACTTTCATAATTTATATAAATGATTTGGACAAAGAGACCAAAGGTATGGTTGCTAACTTTGCTGATGGCACAAAGAGAGGTAGGAAATAACAAGGCCATAAAGAGGCTGCAAAGGGATATAAGTTAGGTTAAGTGAATGGAAAAAGACCTGGCAAATGGAGTATAATGCGGAAAGAATGAAATTGTCCATTTTGACAGGAAAAATAAAAAAGCATACTATCTAAATGGTGAGAGGTTGCAGAGCATTGAAATGCAGAGGACCTGGGTGTCAGTGCATGAATCGCAAAAAGCTAGTATGCAGGTACAGCAAGTAATTAGGAAAGCTAATAGAATGTTATATTTATTGCAAAGGGGATTGAATACAAAAGTAGGGATGCTACACTTCAATTACACAGGGCACTGGTGAGACCACATCTGGAGTACAGTGTATAGTATTGGTCTCCTTATTTAAGGAAGGACGTAAATGCGTTGGAGGCAATTCAGAGAAGGTTGCTAAACTAATAGCTGAAATGGGTGAGTTGTTTTATGAGGAAAGGCTGGACGGACTAGGCTTGTATCTGCTGGAGTTTAGAAGAGGCAACTTGATTGAAACATACAAGATCCTGAGGGGTCTTGACAGGGTCAATGTGGAAAAGATGTTTCCTCTTGTTGAAGAATCTAGAACTAGGGGTCACTGTTTAAAAATAAAGGGTCGCCATTTAGGACAGAGATGAGGAGAATTTTTTTCTCTCAGAGGGTCGTGAACCTTTGGAACTCTCCTCCTCAAAAGGTGGTGGAAGCAGAGTCCTCGAATATTTTTAAGACAGAGGTAGATGGATTTCTGATAAGCAAGGGGGTGAAAGGTTACCAGGAGTAGGTGGGAATGTGGAGTTGAGGTTGAGATCAGATCAGCCATGATCTCACTGAATGGCACCAGGCTCAAAGGGCCAAGTGGCCTTATCCTGCTCCTAATTCATATGTTTGTATGCTTGTAATGCCATTGAATGTCAAGGGGAGATGATTCAATTCTCTCTTGTTGGAGATGGTCATTGTCTGACACTTGTGGCACGAATGTTACTTGTCTCCTATCAGACCAAGTCTGAATATTGTCCAGGTCTTGCTGCATTTGGACATGGACTGCTTTTGTACCTGAGGAGCCACAAATGATGCTGAATGTTGTGCGGTATCCATGAACTTACCCACTTCTGACCCTATGACAGAGTGAAGGTCATTGGTGATGCAGCTGAAAATGGTTGGGCCTAGGACACTACCCTGAGGAATTCCTGCAGTGATATTCCAGGACTGAGATGATTGACACCTAACAACCACAATCATCTTGCTTTATACGAAGTATGACTCCAACTAGTGGAGAGTTTTCCCCCCAATTCCTATTGGCTTCAGTTTTGCTAGGCCTCCTTGATGCCACACTCAGTCAAATGCTGCCTTGATGTCAAGGGCAGTTACTTTCACCCCACAAGCTCAACTCTTTGTCCATGTTTGGACCAAGGCTGTAATGAGGTCAGAAGATTAGTGGCCTTGGCAGAACCCAAACTGAGCGTCTGTGAGCAGGTTATTGTTAAGCAAGTGCTGCTTGAAAGCACTGTCGACAACGCTTTCTATCAGTTTGCTAATGATTGAGAATAGACTGATGGGGATGGGGTAATTGGCTGGGTTGAATTTGTCCTGATTTTTGTAGACAGGACATAGCTGGGCAATTTTCCACATTGCCAGGCAGATGCCAGTGTCGTAGCTGCACTGCAACAGTTTGGCTAGGGGCGCGGCTAGTTCTGGGGCACAAGTCTTCAGTACTACAGCCGAAATGTTGTAAGGGCCCAAAGTCTTTGCAGTATCCAGTGCCTTCAGTCACTTCTGTATGTCCCGTGGGCTGAAGACTGGCATCTGCGATGCTGGGTTCCTCAGGAGGCAGCCGAGATGGATCATCCAGTCGGCACTTCTGGCTAAGATGGCGGAAATGCATCAGCCTTGTCTTTTGCACTGATGTATTTGGTTCCCCCATCATTGAGGATGGGGATATTTGTGGAGCCTCCTTCTCTTGTTAGTAGTTTAATTGTCCACCACCATTCAAGACTGGATGTAACTGATTAAATTGACCACCCACCTTCATTCAGCAGGCAGCCAGTCCACATCCAGTTCTGCCATTGAGAAACTTACTCAGCGGTGGGACTGCATTGGGGATCTATTCTGACATGGCTCCCAGCTATTTTTCCAGACACACCTCCCACCTGCTACTCCAGACAGGAAAATCCTGCCCAATGTTTCAGCTATATACCATTAAATAAAACTACTCTATAAAGAATGTTCAAAGTGGGTCACTTGATACCTAATCAACACAGTTGACTGCCTAATGGGTTCATACCACATTTGTATATGTGCTATAATAGCTCACAAGGAGTGCATTCTGAGTGCACTAGGTGTTTGCACACGAAAGGTCCCTCTTGGAACTTCTAACCAAAAAGAGAAAAAAAATTGTATTTGGTATAATTTGTAAATAAGTATGGGAAATGTAGGAATCCATGGAGTATAAAAAATGTGATTATGTTTCAGTTGTTGATAACTTTTAAGAGCTGTATTTTGAAAGTACTGACACCCGAAATGTTAATCCATTGATTTTCTTTTTAATATCCTGCTGCACTTTTTCAACATTTTCTGAATGTCAAACATGGTTTCATATTTTGCCTATCAAAAGACAGATTTCAAACAAATGTGATACTTGCAAGAATGTCATGCATTTGATTTCTAATGTTATATTCAACGACTGGTTGACTGGGAAACAATCACTGCTTCTTTCCTTCCTTCTTGCTGTCTGGTTTCTTTTTTCTGTCCTATTAAAAAACTGTTGGAAACAGTATTTATTGCTAGACTTTGCCTTGAGTGATATTAGTACTTTGACTTTGAAGATCTCTGCAAGTGCATTGATTGTACTTGAGATAATCCCACATGATTAGGTCACACCAGTCAAGGAAGATGCAAAACAACAGAGAAAGTAGGAGTAGCAAAAGCCTTTTTCAAAAATAAAGCAATAACATTCTTGCTGGCCTGTACAGTTACCATGAACTAAGACCAGTTGCTCAGGGTAAAAGCAGCTATATATCATTTTTATGAAAAATATTTACCCTTCCCTTTCGTGCAATACATGCCAATTGCTAATTTAGGAAAATAAATGATTGTTTGGAACAAGGAGACAATAACACAATTTTCATTTCAGACGGTAAGCGAAGGCTATCAAACTGACATTTTCATAGCTTGGCTATAATAATATTAAAGGTTCCTCCGTATGCAGTTTTTGGTGCACCCACTTTTGTTGTATTAATGCATTGATTGACTTAATTCAGACGCAGGGCTCAAACTCTCTTTGATTTAGGTAGCAGTGTACTTATTGGATAAGATCCTTAGCTAGTTTTGGCAATGCAAATGGATTGTAATTCGGGGAGTGGAAAAAATAAATTAAAAATGAAAACGTCCTTAAGCATTAGTTGGATTATCCAATTTATAGTTAAAGAGTTTATTGGCACGATAAGTATAAAGAGTTTCTTTACCATTTAACCCCAGTCTCACCCCAAACTTTTGCAGCAATGCAAACAAACCCATTGTTCTCAGTATTGTTGAGTAGATATACTGTTTATAGTAACCAAGTGCATCCGTTTCAGTAAGAGATCAATACACGTGGGCCTCAATTTTTCAGGTGGTAGGCGGGCTCGGTGGGAGTGGACAGGGGTGGTTGCGGAGCCGATCACCTCCCGCGATCGGCTCTGCACCGCCATTTTACGCAGGAGGGCCAATTAAGACCCATCCAGCGTAAAACGCCAGCCATTGCACTCAGCGCTACCTGTGCGGACAGGGGGAAGAGAGAGAGTTGGGGCCAGCGCTCTTTCATGCATGCGTGTGAAAGAGCGCTTCAATTTCCCTGAGATATGGAGCTGCTCTGGCACGTGCACACCAAACAAAACATTGCGAGACAGCACGCTGACGTTTGTGTGTCGGCATTTCGAGCACGCCCCCCCACACCGACTGAAAAATCCTGCCCATGGATTTTGCTCTCAGTGATGAAGGAACACCCTCACTGACAGCTTCCCAAAGACTCTTTGTGGTGTTGTCAGGGGAAATTTCCTCTAACCTGGCATCTTTCCTGAGCAGTGCCCTCTACCAGGGATTGCTGAATCTACAGATAGTGCAAGCAACAAGGTGGCTCTCCAGCCAATCAGACCAAAGTAGCCCTCACTGAGACACACAGGGTTGGCTATTTATTGGAGCCAGTTACATAGGAAGCCAAAGTTTTGGGCAAAGCTTCGGATGGGAAACCAGGAAACCAGTTGGGTGGGGAGCATTCTGGAATGGGTCGCAGATCTAATCTACGACCCTGGGGAGGGAGAGTTGGTGATTCCTGACCCCAGAGGTCCAGTCCCACACCCAGGGAGTGGGTGGGGGAAGGGGGCAGGGGAGCAGGGCTGAAATGTGGGTGGTTAAACACCACATCTTGGGTGTGTCAGTGGAGTGGGGTGGGGGGGGGGGGGGTCCTTGTTGTTGCTGATGGCAGGATGTCAATCCCTGACTCTGGAGGTCTTTGAATTAGAGAGACTTTGATGAGATGAGCATGGGTACTTGGGCAGGAAGCACTGCAGTTCCTTCTGGCCCAAAAGCACTGCTGTAAGAGGCACTTACCTGATCCAGGAAGCCTCACCTCACTTCAGCTGTCGAATTTCCTGACACCTGGGAGACCCAGCCTCCCACTGCACAGTCGGTTAAATTAGAGACTACGAGCCTCATAAACATGGTTAAAATGTCAGCACACCTCCTGGGAGCCTATTGAAGAAGGGTCATACGGACTCAAAACGTTAACTCTGTTTCCCTCTCCACAGCTGTTGCTATACCTGCTGAGTTTTCCCAGCATTTTCTGTTTTTGCATCAGATTTCCAGTATCCACAGTATTTTGCTTTTATCTAAGCAGGAAATATAGATTAGATTTAAATAATATACAGGCAGTGAAATAAAGATTGGAAAATACAGATGGTTAAAGGGAGAGAGATAAAAAAAACAGATGGACAGATTGAAAAAAAGGGTTTTTTTCAAATCCCCAACACTAATTATCACGAGAGAATGAGACTCCACACTGGAAAAATTAATTTTTCAGGTCCAGAGAGTTATGTGCTAACTATTATTATTTATAATGCCATTAAAAATTCACTTTCCCCTTGAATTCACCTTTTCTCCTGTTTCGAAAGTGGAACTAGAAGGCAAGTCCCCAAAATGCATTTCTTTGCAATAATTTCAATGCTGAGTCTATCAATGAGGATTGCAGTAGTACACCTTGTAGAGCATCAGGGTACCTCTGATAGCAACTTCCAGATTTCTGTGTTTAACTATGAACGTGCCTATTCCAGTAGTTACTGACAAATTTCCTCCATTATAAAGATGAGCTCTAATGGCCTCACTGTTATTATCATTGCAAATTCTGGGCCATGTTATACCAGATAAATACAAACGAAATAAGCAACTTCAAAAGTAAGGAGCCAAGCAAACACAGGGCAGAGCTCGGAGTTAATTGTGTTTTTCTTGTATATCATTAGACACAGCAGAGACAAATGTATCAAGAATAGATGTTTCAAGTAGAACTGATCCTAGTCATGACTGAAGCACAAAATCCTGGAGCCGTATTGGACTATCAATTTGCATCAGATTTTCCATTGCTTAATTTATGCTACAGCAAAACTCAGAATCAGCAAATAGTGGATAAATTGTTCATGCAGAGATTCAGATGATGGTAATGGGAAAGGGTTCCAAAGAAGGGGGAGCAAAACGCTTTGCTGCTGGCAGCCTGTGAACAATATTTGGATTAATATAAATTGAGGGATAGTGCTGATGGTTCATGTTTCTGGCATAATCATACAGTTTGTTTTGATATTAATGATGTTGTGGGTGATCAGAACTTTTAAGCCAGATTCTGTGATTATGCCAGTTATGTCTCAGTGATTCCAGAGACTATGGCCCAGAGTAGAGCTTTAACTATATGAAATCCTGGAGCAAGAAAGGTCTGCCTGCAATATGCCAAATTCTAGCATTGGCAGTTATAACTTTATACAACATTGAAGCTGCCAATGTTGATAATTAAGATTGTGCTTTCTAGTTTAATTCTTGCTAATTAATAAAAAAATAATTGGATGGCTACTTATGTTGAGTGATTTCCAATTGAAGGGGTTTTCCATGTACAAGTGAAAGGAGCTATCTATAATTTTCCTTCAATAAATCCCCAGTCTTGGTTCTCCCAACATACTCATCCTTCTCCTTGGAGAAGCTGTATGACAACAACACTGAAATACAATGGCATATTGGTGAGGACTTTGCAGCCAACAGTGTTCCCTTCCTATGTCCTCAACATAATGCAATAAAGCAAAGTGCCAAAAACAGCACTTCGAGTTTCACAGCTCATACGAGCCCGAGGCTGAGATTTCTTACAAGTGCGTACGGGAATAGCTTCTATTACATGCTGAATTCCTGAATATGCACATCACATGGGCACACTATCCAATTTAAGGCCCTTCAGTTAGCTGTTCAGATAATTGCCCAAGGGAAAATTGAAACCCTAGGTCTCAAATACTACAAGTGGATGAAGATAAACAATCTGTGTGCCTTTCATAAAAGTTAAAACAACAAATATTTGTCTTAATTTTGATTCTGTACAATTTCAGAATGGCTAACTATAATTCCAATCCTAGTTTAGTTTGGACCTTAACTTGCATATTTTCCATTTCAAGGGGTAGTTCAAGAAAAGGCTCATCTAAGTCTCATCCAAGAATATTCATGAGAACAACTCTTGCTGCCCTTCCTATCTTAGTTTTATAAAAATTAATATCTTTAAATGAAACACTTATCATTCCACTCTGATCCCCTGATTAACGCTAGCCACTTAAAGCCACTGCAATGTATTATTCACCATAACAGCTTCAAAATCAGGCAGTTTGTTACCTCCAAAATGTATGTCCGTCTTTGCTGCAACTCCTCGTTTGAATCTTGCTAATCAGATTTCCACCCCTGCCACAGCATTAAAATGACCTTTAGCACACCATCCTCCTCCAATGCCTCTCCTCCATTCTCCACTCTTTCTGTCAGATCATAGCCAAAGTATCATCAACAATGGCTTTCCTTCACCTGTCACCTGCCCCACAATACCCTTATTCTTAGGTCCCACAAAGATATATGCCTAACGAACTCTTCTTCCTCTTCCATGTGCTGCCTTTGGTGATATCATCCAAAGACATGGGTTCACTGCTTCTACATGTATACAGATAATACCCTATTCAAGCATCCCATCACCACTCTCAAACCCTTCACTGCCTTTTTGTCAGCCCCCAGGTCAAACATTGAGCTTTAGATGAGTCACTATTTTCCCCTCCTAAACATTGGGGATAGGGTAGCAGGGTCATTTGAGACCTCAGGGGGTAGTCACCCTTCCTCTTTTGCGAGTCTCCCCAGGCCCAGGAAAGGGGCCCATGCTGAGGGTTATGAGACATGGCCAACAGTGGAACGAGCGAATTTTTGTTGCTGACGGCGGAAGAGCTAGAACCTTGAGGGACAATGGCTGCTTACAGGTGGAAGATCCTTCAGGGAGAGGACTTGTGTTCCCTTTAAGCACACATGAGAAAAGTAAGGGGAAATTACCTCATGTATTCAGTCCTTAGACATATTCCTTTTTGAAGTTGACCAATTAAACCAACTAATAGGCAAAGTCAGGGCCTCTTCCCGCCCCCACTGACATCTTACCAGCATGATGATGGGCCGCTCCCACATGGGGAAACCACCAGTTGAACCATGGCAGCCACCCAATCATTCTGGGGTAGGTTGGGAGCCTTCCTTATTGGCTGCTCCATGGTCCATGGAGGGCCTCCAACAGTAATGGCTGCCCCCGCGACTCTACTGCCAACGTTAGAGTTCAGCACTCCAATCACTGGGGCCTGCCTGCCTGGCCTTGGTACAGTAAAAAAAAACTTACCTATCCTTTGAGGGCGCCTCAGCATGGAAATTCCTCCTTCTCCTCCTTGCAGCCTCAGCAGTGGGCACCTCATCAATGAGGCTGCCTGGGCTGCAGAGCTACTAGCCCCCTGATAGGGTCGGTAGCTCTGGGAGGCAGGTCATCATCTTCAATTGGATGGCAGTCCTAATGGCAGCCTCTTAATTGGCCACCATTGGTAAATTGCCACTCAGGATCCCACTGCCCCTCTCTACGGGTTCACAACCTGCTTTCAGTCCCAGTGGCGAGAACAGTCTAGAGTCCACAAAGGCTAATGTTAAGTTTTCCTACAAGAAAGGTACTGCAGAAGTGTAAGTTGTTGAAGGACATTGATTCAATGTACATCGTTATCTCATTAGTCTATTAACTACTTGTTTATATCTCATGCTATGCTGTCCTACCCCCAGCTGCCTATGCCCATCTGCTAATGTATTTCTTTATTGACCACCTCTATTTTGTTTCAGGAGGCACTTGGTTTCAGTGTCCTACCTGAAATGTGAGATTTCTTTCTGTTTAATACATCCTTTTAACTCTGTTTCTCTTTGAACCTGTGCATGATTATAATTTGTTATTGACTTAATAGTTTTATGCTTTATGATCTCAGAAAGCAATCCCATATTCATTAGCAACCCCCATGTAATATATGTAAATTGCAGCTCCAGCTCTTGGTTTTATGCATTGTTGTTAGTGAAAAATCACATCATCGGACTGTGAATATATTTGAATTCATTATTGGATTGCGTACAATAGAGTGCAGATAGGATCATCTGTAACAAAAACAAATGGTCCTGATGGTTGCGGCAAACACAGGTAAACAAGATGTTGTGCCAACACAGAGATTTTTCTCAATACTCTGGAGTATATGTTACAATGGAAATATCTATGTCCTGTATCTTTCAAATGCACCTACTGCAGTAAAATGGTTATGAACAGACTTTGCCATGCAGTTCTATTATGGTACTTTTCCTTTTACCCTTACAGAGTTCCTCGCATAAAGAGTAGAAAAACCACATGACTCCTCTGAATAGCATTCTTAAGTTGCTCTTTGGGAGATGGTGAAGAGTATTTGGGAAGGTTTGCAAACTGGTTTAACCATCCTTGATCTCTTAGCACCTCCCCTGAAAGCAAGTTTAAAAACAAAGCATTACCAACCACTGATGCAAACCCTGACCCGATCATATCAGCCAATGGTGACATTTGGTCGTAGTAGATAAAATAATGTCAGTCTTCCAGTACTCCAGTCACATGCTTGCTGGGTAACATATTAGTTCAGCAAAACCAATCTGAAACCAACAGAGATGTACTGAGGCATGAAACTACCAATCAATAATCTCATTATACCAGACACAGAATTTTCAATAACTGCAGATAGCTGTTCAGTAAACCAGCAGTAATGGTGTCACAGTAGGTAATCCTCTTGTACAAATGCCATCACATAAAAGGGGCATGAAGATTAGGGGCAGTTGATGACTGCACAGCAAATGTACAAAATACATTCAACTGATGCTATAATATGTAACAAATGCCCAGGGAACAAGATCAAGATGCTGATTCAACTCTGGGTTCACAGAACTGCTATAAATGGCTTGATTATCGGTTACAGGCTTCAGACATCATCTGGAAAGCCAGATCGAATTTCTGAAGGGTAAATCGTGTTTAACTAATTTGATTGAGTTTTGCGATGAAGTGACAGAGGGTTGATGAGGTAATGTGGTTGATGAGTTGTACATGGACTTCCAAAAGGCACTTGATAAAATGCCACCTAATAGGCTTGTCAGCAAAGTTGAAGCCCATGGAATAAAAGGAGTGTTGGGCAGCATGGATATGAAATTGGCTGAGTGTCAGGAAACAGTAGTGGTGAATGCTTGTTTTTAGGTCTGGAGGAAGGTATGTGGTGAGTTCCTCAAGAATTGGTATTAGGGCTGTTACTTTTCTTAATCTATATAAAACGATCTAGACGTCAGTGTACAGGGCACAATTTCAAAATGTGCAGATGACAAAAAACTTGGAAATCTTGTGAGCCGTGAGGAGTGATAGAATTCAGGAGACATAGGCAAGCTGGTGGAATAGGCAGACCCATAGCAGATGAAATTTATTGCAGAGAAATGTGAAGTGATACACTTTGGTAGGAAGAACGAGAAAAGGCAGTATAAAATCAAGGGTGTCATTCTAAAGGGCGTGCAGGAATACAATGCTCTGGGGATAGAGATCACAAATTGTTGAAGGAGACAGGGCAATTTGAGAAAGTGGTTAATAAGACAAATGGGATCTTGGGATTTATAAATAGCCATAAAATAAAAAAGCAAGAAGTTATTATGAACCTTTGTAAAATGTTGGTCCAGCCTCAAGTTGTGTCCAATTTTGAGCACCACACTTCAGGAAGAATATGACGCATTGGAGTGGGTGCAGAAAAGATTTATAAGAATAGTTCCAGGGATGAGAGACTTCAGTTATTGTGATAGACTGGCGAAGCTGGGGCTGTTGTCCTTAAAGAAGAAAAGGTTCAGAGGAGATTTGAAAGAGGTGTTCAAAATCATAAGGGGTCAGGAAGAATAGATAGGGAGAAAATGTTCGCATTGGCAGAGGGCCAAGAGTCAGAGGACATCAATTTAAAGTGAATGGCAAAAGAAGCAATGGCAACATGTGGAAAAGTGTTTTTTACACAGTGGGTAGTTAGGATATAGAATGCAGTACCTGTGAGTTTGATGGAGGCGGATTCAATCATGGCTTTCAAACAATAATTATACAAAGAGAAAAAATTTCAGGATACAGGGGAAAAGGCAGGGGAGTAGGACTATCTGAGTAGCTCTTACATAGGGTCGGCATGGGCACAAAGGGTTGAATGGCCTCCTTCTGTACTGTAGATATTCTATGGTTCTATGATCATTACAACCCAGCATGATGGTCGCCAACAGGTATCCAATATTTATTCAATCTTATTTTACCCAGTTATAACTGCATTAAACTCTAGAATACACTCCTATTTTTATTTATTCTTTCATAGGACATGGGCATCACTGGCAAGGCCAGCATTTGCTGCCCATCCCTAATTATCCTGAGTGGCTTGCTAGGACAGTTCAAAGGGCTGGAGTCACATGTAGGCCAGACCAGGTAAAGATGGCAGATTTCCTTCCCTAAAGTGCATTTGTGAACTAGGTGGGCTTTTATGACTATTAATGATAGTTACCGTTACTGAAATGAGTTTTTAATTGAATTTAAATTCCACCAACTGCATTAGCTTGGGTGTCTAGATTACTGGTTGTGACCATTACCACTATACCACTGCCTTCCCCACCTTACACTTTTCACCTCATTTTCCTCCTTTAAGACACTCTTAAAACTCTTTGACCGAATTTATATTCATCTGACTCAATATCTCTTTATGTGACTTGATGTCATATTTTGTTTAGTAATGCTCTTGTGAAGCACCTTGGGTGTTTCATTATGTTAAAGGGAGCTATTTAATTTAAGTTGCTTTTTTCAAAAATTCTAATTATGTTGTCATCCCTTTGTTACCAACCACCACACCTGCCCCCCAACCCACCACCACCACCACCTCGCCTCTTCCCTTACCTCTCCAAATCTCTCCCCTAAATACGGGGTGACAATTCATGGAGAGCTTCTCACTCTCATCTTTCTCAAGTGGTCACTCGATCAAATCTATGGCTCAACAGTGAGTATTCATTTGTCATGAAACTGCAGGGCAGGGGCTGGAGGGGGAAGGTATCTATGGCTGAGTATAAACCAGGTCTCGATATCTGAGCACTTCCATCAGGAATCATTGGAAAATGAGGATGAGCAGAGACCAAGCTAATTTCCCCTTCCTAAATTAGATACACCGAAGCCAACTGCAGCAACTCTACTTCCACCCCCGCTTATAGCAGCTAGCTCAACTGCACAGGAATCAAACTCTATATGCCTCAGCTGCTGGCTGAGTCACATTGAACTTGTATTTAATCCCATTCAGTCTAATGAGATACACAGATAAAATCCTAAAATAAGACTTTTAGCCAGCAAATTGTAAAAGTCTTGGATCTTGACAACCTGTAGTTCTGTGGCTAGATCTTAAGTTTACATTAACTATTTATAACAGCCTTTGTAATATCAAGGAGCAGGTACAAATCGTTAATCACAATAAATTGTTTCCAATTCTGGAAATAGTTATGTGATAATCAAGAAATAAAAAAAACACTGATAGGATATTTTACTACTGGGTCCAACTGTTTTGCACCTTTTCAGCCATAATCCTCACACATTACTTTAAGTGTCTCGGAGTCAGAAGGTATTATTCCAAAGGCACAAAAATGCTGATTAGCATTTCAAACCAATACTGAGGGAGTATTACATCCTTAAAGGTGCCATTAGTTATGTTAAACTAAAGGCATGTCAGCCTGTTCAAGGAGGCCAACATTCATCCTTCAACCAACACAACCAAAAACAGATAACTAGTCACTTAGTTCATTGTTGTATGTGTGAACTTGTAGGCTAATGTGTGCACAACAAAACTTGTCAACCGATTATGAACTATTTTGGATGTCCTGATGATCAATGAAATAACCCCTGCTCCCTCTGCCAATTAGTAAAGTGCAACATAACCTTTATGAAAGTTCATCCTACTCTATTGACAAACAAAAATCAATTTCAAGGGTAGATTATTGACCAAGCTTCAAGGATTTTGAGTCAACTGCCAATTACCACAACTGACCTTGATGTTGGGTCATTAACTTAAGTGTTGAAACTAATATTAAAAGGCCAGTAGATTCACCCATACTAATTAAAACTTCTCATGTCTGAGTACATTTCCTATCAACTTTTTCTGTTCTAAATTCCTACATCCATAATTATAATGGAAACTGTCCATTAAATGTATCACACTGTAATGACAACGCTAGTGGATGCCTCAGTGTCACCAATGGTGGAAGGCCATAGCTGCCGAATGGCAAGTTTATGAAGAGGCTCTCACTTACCTGGGGGCCTCTTCATCTTCTCACCCACTGCCAACCTTGGGTGGTAAATGTCACTTCATCACTTAGGCAAGAGTCAAAATGCAATTCAGTTCCTGTTGATATCACAGAGCCCTGATTAGCCCTCAGATGCCTGAGGTCCCCAGTCAAGTCCGGTGAACAGCCCATCTACCTCCAAAGCCAGTGACATTAAAATAAAAGAGCAGTGGAAACAGGTGGGTAAGTGAAACCACACAATTTTAACAGCTTGCCCATTCCATTCCATTCTGACCCCAATGGTCTTGACTCCCAATGCGCAGCATCATTGGAGATGGAGGTACCATGAATAAATTTAGAAGAAGGGGTTCAATGCAGTGAATATAAAAGTGCACCAAAACAGTTAAAGCTACAGAATAAGATAGTAATGTGAAAACCAGCTTATTTTTCTTATATATTTACCCCAGCACATTTTTTTTTATTCATTCAAGTGATGTGGCCGTCGCTGGCTGGGCCAGCCTTTATTGCCCATCCCTAGATGCCCTTGAGAAGTTGTGGTGAGCTGCTTGCTTGAACCGCTGCAGTCCATGTGGTGTAGGTACACCCACAGTGCTGTTAGGAAGGGAGTTTCAGGATTTTGACCCAGTGACAGTGAAGGAGGGGCAATATATTTCCAAGTCAGGATGGTGAATGACTTGGAGGGGAGCTTCCAGGTGGTGGTGTTCCCATCTGTCTGCTGCCCTTGTCCTTCTAGATGGTAGTGGTCTTTGGTTTGGAAGGTGCTGTCTAAGGAGCCTTGGTGAATTCCTGCAGTGCATCTTGTAGATGGTACACACTGCTGCTGGAATCCCCCATCATTGAGGATGGGGATATTTGTGGAGCTTCCTCCTTCAGTGAGTTGTTTAATTGTCCACCACCATTCATGGCTGGATGTGGCAGGACTGCAGAGCTTAGATCTGATCCGTTGGCAGTAGGATCGCTTAGTTCCGTCTATCACTTGTTGCTTATGCTTATCTACCAGAAAAGGAGTCTGCTCCACAAATAGTTATACAATTAAAAAGATGAGATTGAATTGAAAGTGAAGAGGATCAATTGTATTAAGTCAGATGAAGATTGACATAATCCTGTATTGCATTAACTCCAAATATTAGGTTTGCAGCAAAATGCTTTTCGTAACAGTGGTGGGAGAAACTGTAATAAGGTCTAGGATTCCTGGCAAAGAAATCACTCATTATGGTTCCATTCACTTTTTACAGGGATTGAATGTACAACTTTGTACAGTGAAAGGTAGTTATTGTATTTTTATGTTACCACCTGTAAACTGCAACTTCCAGTAACAATATACTATCTATATATTCATGATGTGAAGTTTTGCTTTACCTGGATAATATCTAGCCAGGCCAGTTGCACTCCCAAACACCTGCCACATTAATGTGGGGTCTTTATCTTTATTATACTTGAAAACGTGATCCAGCGCTGCAGTCCAGTTCAGCTCATTTAAAACGATAGTTGCTGCAAATAAAGAAACACTTGGTTAATTATTAGCTTCTTACTCCAACAGCCAAATTGAAGGCAAAGTGGTTATTTCTTCTGTTTAATTATTCCTGGACTCTAATAGTGTGCTTGCAGTTAGTCATTAGTTAAGCCTGTAGTTCACAATGGGAATCCATGTAGTTTAGACAGTGTTTTCCCTACTAAAATGTACAGCTAATCAGAAAATAAATCAGGTGCAAAGTGTACTTTTAGTCACAAAAATGGAGGAATTTGAATTAAATGGCCAATTATCAGTGAAGGTAATAGCTTTTTATATGTCATATCTTCACTGCTGGAGATTGATTCGATCCTGGCACCAGCTTCTGACACTTTATTGTCATTATTACATTCATTACACAAGAGCGGTTCTCCATTTTATACTCAAGTTGCCTTTTTTACTCGCTTGAGGAACTGGAGGAGAATACTCTGGGGATGTAGGGGGAGGGGTGGGAGGGGTTGTGGTGTAGTTCATCAGAGTCAAGTTGAACATTCATCCTGCTCGTCTTTTGGCCACCAAACTTTATGCTTTTTCAAAAAATTGTCAAGCGTTTTCCAAGTCTGATCAAAGCTGGGTATTCACTATTCCCAAAATACCTTTGCTAATTTTATGCCAGCATTGCTTTGGTGGGAATTTCACCTCAGGAACGCTGTAACTACTGGACATAATAATACTGAAAATGAAATAAAGCATGAGGCAAGAAAAGACCATATGGTTATGAGATTTCTCATTTTCTTAACGCCTGGGCATTAGCAAGAAGTAATTATGAAGCTCCCCATTTAGTCAGTCACTTTGATGACATAGACATGCAAAAAAGTTTAGGACAGTGAAATATTTGTCAATCTGCTAATCATCCACATTCTCTGCTGATACTGCTGACAGTGCTATGAACAGAAACTAGTTGTATCATCACCAGTACTGAGGGTTATGTTTTCTGGAGTAGTGGAGCTATTATTACTGTTATTATTCCTGTCCTCTGTGACACCATTCCTGCCTCTAACACATTTGGGCAGGGTTTTGCCCTTGGTCGGGGTGCTCGATTGGGGCAGGTGAGGGTGGTTGGGAAGCCGACCGCCGCCCGCAATCGGCTCCGCACCACGATTTCACTCGGGCCGGCCAATTAAGGCCCACCCTGCGTGGATCGCGCGCGGCAGCGCTGAGCGCTGCCTGTGCGGGTGGGGGGAGGAGGGAGAGCCAGGCCTCATGCACAGCTCGCGCTTGCATGAGAAAGAGCATTTCAATCTCCCTCAGGCATGGAGCTGCCTCAGGGAGATTGAAGCACTGTTTAAAAAATTAATAAAGACAGCAAAAATTTAATAAAACATGTCCCCTCATATGAGTCTGTCACATGAGATGGGACATGTTTTTAATTCCAAAATAAAGTTTTTATTTTAACGTTTATTTGCTTTAGGAAACCTCATCCCGCCCATGGATGAGGTTTCCTAAAAAATGTAAAGGCCACCTGGCCTTTTCGCCTGCCCGCCAACCGTAAGGTTGGATGGGCAACATAGATTTGAATTTAATTAGATTGTTAATGGCCTTAATAGGCCTTTTAATTATCGAAGGATGCTTAGCCAACTCCGGCATGCACCCACCGAACGAAATATCGCGCAGGTGCATGATAACATCGGGACGCACGCCCAACATCATCGCTCTTCATTTTACGCTTGGGCGTATCGGGCGCATACCTGCATGCCGAGCGTAATATTCTGCCCATTGGTTCTCAAACCTTTTTGGTTGTACCATCTGTTTCAAATGGGTTAGCGATTACAGGCCCCAATCTAAATTAAAAGAACATAGGGTCAAGAGTACACCATTGCCCCATATCCCTTAACACCTCTGGAGAACAAAAATCTGTCAGTCTCAGTTTAGTAATTAACAATTGATCCAACATCAATTGCCATTTTAGGAAGAGAATTCCAAACTTCTACCATAATTTGTGCTTACAGGTGTTTCTTAATTTCACTTTTGAAAGGTCTAGCTCTAATTTTTAAGACACTGGCCCCTAGTCTTGGACTCCCCAACCAGCAGAAATTAGAATACGATATCTCACTCATATGAAAATACTGCAGTAAAGAATGTTTTAGTAATGCTTTTAAGAATGCAGTTACAGATATCAGTGATATGGTTGCATGCATTTCTCACTGTACAGTGCCTGGTACTTAAATATTTCAATACTTCTCTCTTGAACAAAGTAAGAGTGGATCTACCCAGTAATCTTCACACAGCTCTCAGTGTTCCTCACTTAGGTGAGGCAGCAAGCCTACCCTCTGCTATACGTGTGGCTGCTGTGCTCTGCTCCCACCTCCCAGTTCACAGCTGCCCATCTCCTGCTGCCGCTCAATTATTTTGTCAAGCCCCGGAAAGTCTCCTTGAACCCGCAGGGGTTCGTGTGTCCCAGTTTGAGAACATAAACATGAATGAGAAAGAAGCAGAAAATGCTTGAAATGCCCACCAAGTCTGGCAGCATCTGTGGGGAGAGAAATAGAGTTAACGTTTCAGGTCTGTGACCTTTCATCAGAATGATTTGATGCTGCTGAACGTACCCAGCATTTTCTGTTTTTATTTATGCTATGATCTTCATTGCATAAAATTGTAAATCAAATTGAACTTCACTTCTAAACTTGGCTTCACTGTATTCATTTCCACACTTCCCATCGGTGTAATTATTGTACTCCAAAACATATGATGTGATTCCTGTAAGCTCATAAAGTTCTTTCGTTATAACTTGGCATCAATGGTTGGAAGTGGCAACTGAATGGAAAAGCCCTGAAATCCAAAGTGTTGTGTTTATTTTTAAGCTTTACATTTCCTCCAATGTTAGTTAATCTTCCTGCTGAGTCGACTTTCACTGTTTACTGACCATGAAAATGGGAAGGTGACCTTTATTAGGTCTCTACCAGTATCACTCTTAGACCAGCTCCAAGGAGTTTCAAGAGCAGAATCTGTGGTTACTTTCCTTCTGCATTTTCTTCTACCTGAATGGTAGCACTTGGCTGCTTATCTCTTTAATGGCAAGTTAGCTAGGAAGTCACTGCACAAGCATAAAGCTGCACCTTAACACTCCAATGCAGTGTATCTGAACGCTAATGTTCAACTCCAATGTTTTATTTCCAATCAAGAAATTGAGCAGGCAAGGTTCATAAATCAGAAAGGCACAAATCTTCAAAAAAATAGATGAGAGGATAAGGTACATCAGGAAATAGTCATTAGATGCAAATAATGATCAGGTTTGGATTTTTAAAAAGCCTGAAGATTGTAGGGAGGATGAAAGACTTTAGGAAGAAGAGAAGATTAAAGAAAATAAGCAATCCAATAATAACATGGTGCCCGTAACTCTCTTAACAAATGAGAGATAAATACATATTTCAAAACTTGCATTGGTTGAGATGTATGAAAACCCCTTCACTAAGGATATAATTAGACTTGAGTTTGAATCTCAGCTTCGACTAGCATTCAGATTCAAACAATCTGGTACTGAAACTACCAATCCACCTGCCTTTGTTTCATCATTTAGTCAACTAAAATTGGCATGTGGAAGAGAAGAAAGTCAAAGCTGTATAGACAAAAGTAATATTTCAATTGTTGCTGGTTAAGCTGTGTATGAGAAAACCAATCTCAAGCAAACATGCATCACTAAAACTGTACTGTGCATGCAGGCTAGGCTTGGCATTGGTTGAAGAAGTTCAGCTCTTTTGACATAAATCAATATATTAATATCAATGCAAAACAGCAAAAGAAAATGAAATATTTCATCGCACAATGGGTAACATCACCGTCCCCAATGATTTCTCCTAGATATGCATCTCCATTGTTTTATCGCCAGTAAATGACACAAAATTGTGAAGCCTTGACAAGAACAATTTCAATTTTCTAATAAAATTAAAATCAGTACAACATCTGGTATAACTCCCTCCAAGCAGTGATGAACATATAAATATTGTTAATGATTTATTCCAGGTGTCTTTCCAGCAGCGTGTGTAACAATGTTTAACACTTCATGTGAACTGGATCAGTCAGTGCTATTTACTTTCTCCCGACAGACAGAATTGCAGCATGTCCTACTGTGTGCATCTCCACCTTTGTGGTTCTTGGCATCTTCGCATTAAGTCCAAGTCATTGAGAAAACTTTATCAATTTCAACTCTCTTTACAGGCCGAATGTGTTAAAATGTCAGTTATAGTAATTTCTGTACAAAAGTGGCCATATTATTATTTATGGGAAGGTTGTGGCATAATGGTATTGTCACTAGACTGGTCACCCAGAGACCCGGGTAATGTTCTGGGGACCTGGGTTTGAATCCCACCATGGCAGATGGTTGAATTTGAATCCAATAAAAACCTGGAATGAAAAGTCTAATGATGGGCCTGGGCAGAACTTTTCGCTCAGTGGGCGGGCACATGCCCAACCCACTCGGATGTGAAATGACGTACGTTGATGTCACCCAAGGGTACCAACATTAACGTGCAGATGCATGATAGTTCGGTCAGTGGGCGCATGCCGGAGTCAGACCGCTGACAATTAAAAGGCCTATTAAGGCCATTAAAATCTCAGTTAAGTCAAAGTTTTTGCTGACCATCCAATCTAATGGTTGGCGGGCAGGCAAAAAGGCCAAGTGGCCTTTGCCTTTTTTTGGAAAACACATCCACGGGCGGGATGAGGTTTCCAATAGCAAATAAAAAGAAAATAAAAACTTTAATTTTTCATTGATAACAAGTCCCTGCTCATGCGACAGAGTCACATAAGGGGACGTTTTATTACATTTTTATTTTTTTTATTATTTCTTTTTCTATCTATTCATCTCCCCGAGAAAGCACGGTGCCTCAGGGAGACTGTGATTTGCTCGCTCGTGCGCATGCAAGAAGTCCCTGCTCAGCCTGCTCGCACTCCCCCAACCCCGCACAGGCAGCGCTCAGCATTGCTGCTCACGTTTCACGCTGGGTGGGCCTTAATTGGCCCATCAGTGTGAAATCGCGGTGTGGTGCCAATCATGGGCAGCAGTCGGCTTCCTGACCACCCCCGCCTGCTTTCCCCCCACCGAGCCCGCCCGCCAACGGCAAGATTCTGCCCCAAGAAACCATTGTCGATTGTTGTAAAAACCCATCTGGTTCACTAATGTCCTTTAGGGAAGGAAATCTGCTGCCCTTACCTGGTCTGGCCTACATGTGATTCCAGACCCACACCAATATGGTTGACTCTTAAATGCCCTCTGAACAAGGGCAATTAGGGATGGGGAATAAATGCTGGCCCAGCAATCGATGCTCACATCCCTTGAATGAAGTTTTTAAAAATTAATTAGATGTTACTTGACTGATCATAGTCAGCACACTTTTAACTCTGTGTTGAATTTCTGAAGATGGTCTCTGTGGCAAAACATTCTGAAATGCGGCAATGAATATAGCAGCACGATAGCTCACGTAACTCAACTCTTAAATAGAACTTTGCAAATCAGAACCACGGGGATGTCTATTACTTAGACATAGTTGCCTTAACAGTGTGTGCTTTAGTATCCTTGGCCTAGAAAGACAGTTCCTATCAGGTTCTGTGATACACAATTTGACCAATGATCGCCACACCAGAGACTCTACTGAAGGCTATCCCTGTAAGAAAACCGGAGAATAGTACATGACAACGTGTAAACAGCTTGCTCAGGAGAAAGTAACGGAAAAGCTATGAAACTATGAAATAATTATACTCTAACAATATTTTAGAGTCTCCAATATACTGATGGATGTGCTCTTGGAATCCTGATTGCTCACCCAGTATCAAACTTTGCAACTGTCGCTTTCCATTTAAACAATGGAATGTAAAAACAGCTTTGTGCATAGGCACACAACATTCACTGCTATGCAGTGCAGATTTACTACAATGATTTTGATTTTTAATTTTATTTAAACATTAATACAGAATTGCTGGTAATTCACAAAATACTGTGAAATGGGGAATATTATTTCATGCAGCATATTTCTGCAATTGTTTTGTAACATTTACCAAGAGAAATATACAGAAAATGAACTCCATGGGCAAAATTTTTCCATTGGCGTGCTGGTGGGACCCGCACTCCGACGCGTAAAATGACGCGGGGTGATGTCGGGTGAAACTCCAGACATCACCCCGCATCATTTACATTTTCAGGTCAGCAGGCGCGCAGCCGACCTGTAAACAGCCTATTAAGGCCAGTAAGAAACCAATTCAGCTCATTAATGGACCTGCACATCCAACCTTAAGGTTGGAGGACAGGCCGGGAGCCCAGGCGGGCTTGTGAAAAAACATGAAACCTCTTCCACTGGCGGGATGAGGCTTCATGAGGGTTTTTAAATTTTAATGAAAGGTTGCAATAAAAGTGATGGACATGTCCCAACTCATGTGACAGTGTCACATGAGGGAACATGGCAGGGAAAATTTTTAAACTCCTTTATTAAAAGTTTAAAAATGGAGCCGATCTCCCTGAGGCAGCACTTAGCCTCAGGGAGTTCTGTGCGCTCTTTTGCGTGCATGTGCTTAGCAGCATGCTAAAGTTTTAAACTCCTTTATTAAAAGTTTCAAAATGGAGCCAATCTCCCTGAGGTAGCACTTAGCCTTGGAGAGATCTGTGCGCTCTTTTCTGTACATGCGCTTAGCAGCATGCTAAATTTTAGCAGCAAAAATTTTTCCTTAGGTTCTGGAGTTTCAACTTAATTGAGCTGGTATTATGGGCGCAATAAACCCAATAAAGGCATAAGTGGTGCAAAGGATCAGAGAATTTTAGTCACAAATTGCTATCACAGCAACTTATGATTCCACAATCTTTTGGGCTGGTCTTAAAAAAAAAATCTTAGAAGTAGGCCCGTTCACAAAATTGGTCACGCCCTAGGTGAATTAATCCCCATTGGGATGGTGAAGGCTCGAGGGAAAAATTTTCCCCCCGTTAGGGGGGAAGTGCGGGAGTGGGTGGGCACACCTCCGATTGGCGCCCCCGACTGGGGGGTTGGGACATGTCCACAAGTTTTATTGAAACCTTCTTTAAAGATTTAAATACCCTCATGAAACCTCATCCCGCCCATGGGGTTTCATGCTTTATCCAAATCCCGCCAGGGCTCCCGGTCTGCCTGCCAACCTTAAGGTTGGACAGACAAGTCCATTAATGACCTCAAGTACTTTTTCCGTGGCATCAATAGGCCTTTGACAGGTTGGTAGGTGCGCAGCTGACTAGGCTGCGCCCCTGCCGACCTGAAAATGGAAATGACGTGGGTTGACGTTGGGAATTCCACCTGATGTTATCCCGTGTCGGCGAGCAGACTCCGCCCCCACTTGCTGAGCGGAAGATCCTGCCCCAAGTGGAGAATAAACACCAGCATGTACCAGTTGGGCTGACTGGTCTGGTTCTGTACCGTATATCCTATGTAATTGGGAATTTCCACTAATTGCTTTCATTTGCAGGTCTTCAAGAAGGTTTAAAAAATTAAACTCGATTTTTTTGGGCACAATTGTTTATTTACAGAAAAAGTTTTAAAAGTTTTGAATGATTTTAAAATTACTAAGGAACACCTATCTTACTGGCAAATAGCTTTCTACATTTTTAAAGGTTGATTTAGTCATTCAAAATAAGGTTATTTGCAGGTGCCAGATTGACCGTGTGACTTAAGCTGCTTTGTAATAGAACCATTTGCAGCTGTACTAATCAAACATTTCAAGTTGCCAATCTTAAATAAATCAAGGAACATTTTTTAAGGCAAAAATTTTTAAAACAATTACATTTTAAAGCACAGCCCAATTGTGTGCAGATGTTGCATTGGGCAATATGCAAGCGAAATTGAGCAGAAACCTGGAGGAAAAACATTTAATCAAAATGTGTGTCATTTTAGCTGCAACTTGTACCAGAGTTGTCAAATGCATCCAAAGTGGAAACTCAACCCTAATGCTATACATATAAATGAATGACTTTTGCTTCTTTCATGGGACGTGGGCATCTTTGGCAAGGCCAGCATTTGTTGCCTAATTCCCATTGTGAAGAAACCTATATTTTTTGGATATTGTGTCTGTGTGGTTTTGGCGTTGGGCCATGACAATTTGCACCTGTGGGGAGTGACCTTTGGTTGACTGGAGATTGTAACATGTAAGGCACAGAGTGCACCAAGTGTTGATGCACTCAATCCTGCCTAGGCAGAGGGGCGGAACCCTTCTGGGGATTTCACAGGTCAGTTCAAGGGTCAGTGAACAGCAGTTAGTGAACAGTTTGATAGGGGAGGTGAAGAGGAGAGTTGGCTCTACGCAGCTGAAGTACTACTGTTAGCTGTGGTTCAGAGAACCCCAGGAGCCATTGGTAGCTCCGTGCTGCTAGGAATTGGGGCTCAGGGAAGTCCAGAAGCAGTTGTTGGCAGCAATGTGGCTGAGAAGCTGGGATCATACTTGTGCTTAGACACTGGAGTGTTGCCTGGCCAACACAAAAGGGATGAAGTCCCAGTAGGAAGTCAGCTCAGCTGGTAAAGAAGACCAAGAAGACTGCCAACTCCAGCACGATGCCACCACCAAACACATCTTCCCTTCACCCCCCGGCAGCATTCCGCAGGGATCGTTCCCTCCGGGACACCCTGGTCCATTCCTCCATCACCCCCTACACCTCAACCCCCTCCCACGGTACCTTCTCATGCAACCGCAGAAGGTGCAACACCTGCCCCTTTACTTTCCCTCTCCTCACCGTCCAAGGGCCCAAACACTCCTTTCAAGTGAAGCAGCATTTCACTTGCACTTCCCACAATTTAGTCTATTGCATTCATTGCTCCCAATGCGGTTTCCTCTACATTGGAGAGACCAAACGCAGACTGGGTGACCACTTTGCAGAACAACTTCGGTCTGTCCGCAAACATGACCCAGACCTCTCTGTCACTTGCATTTCAACACTCCACCCTGCTCTCATGCCCACATGTCCATCCTTGACCTGCTGCATTGTTCCAGTGAAGCTCAACGCAAACTGGAGGAACAGCACCTCATCTTCCAACCAGGCACTTTACAGCCTTCCAGACTGAATACTGAGTTCAACAATTTTAGATCATGAACTCTCTCCTCCATCCCCACCCCCTTTCCAATCCCTCCTTTTTTTCCAATAATTTATATAGATTTTTCTTTTCCCACCTATTTCCATTATTTTTAAATGTATTTCCATCCATTGTTTTATCTCTACCTTTTAGCCTATTTTGTTCCCTTCCCTTCCCCCCACCCCACCCCACTAGGGCTATCTGTACCTTGCTTGTCCTGTTTTCTACCCTAATTAGCATATTCCTTAGATAATACCACCACCTTCAACACCTCTTTGTCCTTTTGTCTGTGACATCTTTTGGCTATCTCCACCGATCACTGGCCCTCTATCCAGCTCTACTTGTCCCACCACACTGCACACCCTCCCCCCCCCAATCCAGTTTATATTTCACCTCTTTTCTATTTTTACTTAGTTCTGTTGAAGAGTCAAATGGACTCGAAACATTAACTGTGTTCCCCTCTGCAGATGCTGTCAGACTTGCTGAGTTTTTCCAGGTATTTTTATTTTGTTTTGGATTTCCAGCATCCTCAGTTTTTTGCTTTTAACCAAGAAGACTGGACTTAGGAGCAGATTTCAGAGGAATCTGGAATATTGTGCCTTTTGGGTTAAGGTTGCCCTGTGAAACTCAGGTGGGGTAGAGTAGGCCTGCTGTAGTCTGGGGATTGGACTGGGTCTTTGTATGAGAGGAGCCGAAATCCCTCAGGAGGAAGACAGAGTTTTAAAGAATTTTTGTGAATCACTGATGTCTGAATGGGTTACTCAGAAAATCCAAGGGATCTGTTTTGACCATGTTTGCCATTTAATGTGCAGTTTGTGGTGCATTCAACTACAGAGTGCCTGTTAATACATATTTAATTCATGTTAATTCTGTATGTTAGACTATAAGATAGATAGTGTTGACTGTTTGCTTTGCTGACCTTTGTATAATAAAATTTCTTCCGTTTGATTAAAACCATGAAATCTTGTAGCTTTATTCTCTTAATAAGTAACTGGGACCATAATGAATAAAGGGTCTGGTCTGGGGTCATAACACCTTCGAGAGCAGTTAAGGGTCAACCACATTGCTATGGGTCTGGAGTCACATATAGGGCAGACCAGGTAAGGATGGCAGAAGATAAAGGACATTAGTGAACCAGATTTTTTTTTTTTACAAAAAATCAATGATAATTGCACAGTCACCATTATTGAGACTTGCTTTCAATTCAAGATTTTTATTTTAATTGAATTTTTGTTAATTGAATTTAAATTCCATCAGTTGCCATGGTGGGATTTGAATCCATGTCCCCAGGGCATTAGCCTGGGCCTCTGGATTACTAACCCAGTGACAGTAGTACTACACCACTGTCTCTAAAAGCTGAGAAAAGTATTTCACCCACTCTAGATGATCAGCAGAAGATGACTAATCAGTAAACAATTGATGAATAATGTGCAAACTTGAACCCAAATGGGAGAACTATAAATCAGCATCAATCTTTCAAGAGAACAGCAACAGCCAAATGTACATGGGTATGATTCTTCAAAATTAACATATTGTGAAGATAACAAAAATACACAAGGGTTAAAATTATTGGTACTGTCAACCGTCCATTACCTACATTTAATACATATTATTACTTGGGGTGACTTAGCACAGACTGAAAAACATTATCCATTACTCATTCTTAATACTGTAAACCATACATCTACAACCTACAGCAATAATTGTGTCTCTCTGACAGCCCAAGATTACAGCCTCATTAACCTCAATGTGAAAGCATAACCACACAATCAGAACTCTTTGATTGCCGAACAGTGGAACTCTAATTACAAGTTGTCATCAATAATACTATGCATGTACATTTTCTGTCACACAGAAAGCACACTATAATGGTATGTTGGCCTCTGGGAAGACTGTCGCCCACAGGAGTACTTAAATCTATTTAATGTTTCAATACAAATTTGGGAAAAGTGAACAGTGTCCAAACAGTCAATAATGCCATTTACAACCAAAGACAGATAATGCGAGGAAACCACATTCAGTGTCTGTTTGGCAGGCTGCCACAATGGTAATGGTATTAAAAGCATAACTAAAAAAAACATAAGAAACAGGAGCAAGAGTAGGCCATTCAGCCCATTGAGGCTTCTCTGCTTTTCAATAAGATCATGGCTGATCTGACTGTGGCCTAAATTCCACTTCCTGTCTCCACACCCCCCCCCCCCCCCCCCCCCCACCCCCCCCCCCCCCCCCCACCACCACTCCCCCCCATCAATAATCCTTTACTCCCTTGTAAATCAAAAAGCTGTCTAACTCAGTTTTGAATATATTCAATGACCCAGCCTGTACTGCACCCTGAGGAAGGGAATTCAAACATTAATAACATCCCCAGAGGGGGAATCAATGGTGTAGTGGTATTGTCGCTGTACTAGTAATCCATATACCCAGGGTAATGCTCTGGGGACCCATGTTTGAATCTTGCTATGCCAGATGGTGGAATTTGAATTTAATAGACGTCTGGAATTAAAAGTCTAATGGTGACCATGAAATCATTGTTGATTGTTGTAAAAAACCCATCTGGTTCACTAATGTCCTTTAGGGAAATCTCTCATCCTTACGTGGTCTGGCCTACATATGACTCCAGACCCACAGCGATATGGTTGACTCTTAGGGATGGGCAATAAATACTGGCCTAGCCAATGACGCCCATATCCAATGAATAAAAAAAATTTCCATCTTAAATTGGAGATCCCTTATTTTTAAAATGTGTCATCTAGTTCTAGATTCTCGCACAAGTGGAAACATCTGCTGAGCATCTACCTTGTCAAGCCCCCTCAAAATCTTATGTGTTTCAATAAGATCACCTCTCACTCTTCTAAATTCTAATGAGGGTAAGCCCAACCCGCTCAACCTTTCCTCATAAGACCCTAAGATCAGGTCATCAGACCCAAAGAACTTGTCAGTCTTAAATGTCGTTAGTTTCCCCATTACTTTTTCTCTAATGGTAGTGGTTGTTTTAAGCTCCTCCCTTTTGCCTCTTGATTTTCTACTATTCTTGGGGTGCTTTTGTCTTCTGTGAAGATGGATGCAAAATACTTGCTCAAAGCCCCTGCCATTTCCTTGTTTCTCATTATTAATTCCCTAGCCTCAACCTCTAAGGTACCAATGCTCACTTTAGCTATTCTTTTCCTTTTTATATACTTGTAGAAGCTTTTACCAAGTGCTTTTATATTTCATGCTAGTTTTCTCTCACATTCCAAATTCTCCCTCTATTATTTTTTTATCTTACTCTTCTGACCTACCATTAATCTTCACAGCATCGTATGCCTTTTCTTTCAATTTGATACCACCCTTAACCTCCATCATTAGCCACAGATTGTCCATCCTTCTGGTAGCATCTTTCTTCCTCAGTAGAATATATCTTTGTTGAAAGTTATGAAGCATCTCTTTAAATGTCTGCTACTGCCTCTCTACCATCTTCCCTTTAACCTGTTTATCCAGTCTACTTTAGACAACACTATCTTCGTATCCTTTAAGTTTAGGACACTAGTTATGGACACACATTTCTCACGCTCAAACAGAACATGAAATTCTATAACGTTATGATCACTCTAAACTAGAGGATCCTATACTATGAGGTCATTAATTAATCCTATCTCATTTCACATTGCCAGGTCTAAAATAACCTGTTCCCTGGTAGGTTCCAGAATGTATTGTTCTAAGAAACTCTCTCGAATACATTTGATGAACTCAACCTCCAGGCTACCTTTGCCAATTCAATTTGCCAATCGATGTGAAGATAAAAGCCACCAGTGATTACTGCAGTACCTTTCTTGCAAGCCCCCATTATTTCTTGATATATACCCTGTCCTACTGTGTAGCTACTGTTAGGGGGCCCATAAACTACTCCCAACAGCGCCTCGTTTCCTTTGCTTTTTCTTATCTCCGCCCAAAATGATTTTGTATCTTGACCTTCCAAACCAAGCAGGGGAGTTATACCTGGTGTCCTGGCCAATATTTTACCCTCACTCAACATCACCTAACAGGTTACCTGGTTACTGTGATGCAGTTTGTGGGAGCTTGCTGCAGTGATTCCTACTTTACTAAACTTTAAAAGAAAAAGTATTTCATTTGCTATAAAATGCTTTGGGATGTCCTATGGTCCTGAAAGGTGCTATATAAATCCAAGTTCTTTTTCGGCAGCCATTCAGCAATTCACTGCAAGAAAAATCCAGCGAAGCCTACTTGTATAAAAATTCTGGGTGAAAGTTTTGTGCATGACCATATATCTTTCTAACAATGTTAACCTTCACATATGTACGCCTGGTTACGTGTATTGCTGTTTTGGTTTGGCTTGGCCTACTGTGTATAATAGAGCCCCATTTCACTGATATTGTTTATTTTTATTATATGTATAGTACATGATAGCAAGATAAAATTTCGGACATTAGCCCCAGGAATGATCAGGGGCCAATTCTATCTGTTGGCATAGACAGCCATGAACACAGTGTGAAAAGGCCCTGCGTTGGCACATGTAGTTCACTGAATTTAACTGGTGCTACATCGAAACACAATTTGGCTGTCTCTGCCTTTTTTAAGCCCTGCTGAATATTGACAGCTTAGATGCAGGAAGCAAACGAGAGAAAGATCACCCAGGTGAATCCAATGACAGAAAACAAGACAGCAGCATGTCTTTCTGTTTCTGCAACAATGGGGCCAGGCTAATTAGGAAGCTTACATAAAACCTGTCACCTTGGCAAGTCTAATTGTATAATCCCTGCCTGTTCCCACCAGAAATGTTTGGCTATTCCACACAGTGTGATGATGTCAGCGAAAATGTATTGCTGCTACTACTTTAACATATTAACATCTATCCTTTTTTTCAATTCATTCATAAGATGTGGGCATCAGTGGCAAGACCAGCATTTATTGCCCATCCCTAATTGCCCTTGAGAAGGTGGTGGTCAGCTGCCTTCTTAAACTGCTGCATTCTGTGTGGTGAAGGTACTCCCACAGTGCTGTTAGGCAGGGAGTTGAAGTACTTTGACCCAGTGACAATGAAGGTGCGATGCTATGTTTCCAAGTCAGGGTCCTATGTAACTTGGAGGTGGTGGTGTTCCAATGCAGCAGCTGCTGCCTTTGTCCTTTGTGTTTGGGTGTTTGGGAGGTGCTGGAGAAGAAGCCTTGGCAAGTTTCTACAGTGTGTCTTGTAGATTGGCATCTTGAACAATCTACTTTGCTAAATAAACTTTTAATCCAATGAAGCTGAACACATAATGCAAATTTAGAATCAGTAAAATGCAGTATTTAATTTGGAGGCTGTTTTTTCATTATTTGTGTTTTAAATGTAGCCCATGTCTGCAACAGAGATATATTTCTTTTCCTCCAAGATAAAAGAAAATCAAAAGGATCTCTTTCTAAATGCTTATAAATCTATTTCTCCCAACTACTTCCACAGTAGTTTCCACACAAAATATCTATTTTCCAAAGGGAAATATTAAGTAACAGAGACTGACATCGCCATCACAATAAACTCTCAACTTACATCTCTGTCATCCACAGCCCAAATTAAAATCCAAAGGAACTTACCAACATAACTAAATTAGATTTATTTCATGTAAGGCAATATAACTCTCCATTTGTAAGGTGGATCCCTGCTAGCAACATTCTAATAAAAGTTCTTATCCTTTATAGCTCTCCCATGATCATTCATTCCCCTCCCACTTTTCCACTCAGTAACTCCCCAGTTTCCAGTACCTCATTTAAGACCCCTGCCATTAATCATGTTTTAGTTCAACCTATAGTTTTAAGCTGCAAGTTAAAATCAGCTGCTACCGAGCATATTTCCCATCCCCTGACCCTGTATTTTTTTCTGTACTTTTCTTGGTTGTTCTTTTCAGTGGTTGGGAATTGGCTCATTCTGGATTCCGTAGATTCTTTCACCATCAGGACTATGTTGTACACCAGTTGTTGTAGTGCAGCTCTGCTAAATATCTCAAAGTTTTATGGTGCCATTTTCAGACCATTGTGCCCATCCCCCACCTGCTGCGCTGTACTCTGCTGATGCGCTGCCTCAGCCAGGGATGAGAATTGGTGAAGACAAAAAAGCCTGAAAATATTTTGTGACAAGGAATAATATAAACATTATTGTGCAAATTGGCAAAGTCGCTGCAGTCTGAGAGGCTGGAAAACTGTAGCACTTTTTCTGATCTGTAGTAAAATGAAAATACTTCTAAGCCATTCCAAATGGATGGAATCATTAGACTTCAGGTAGGTAGAAATATTAGTTTTCCCTTTGCTTACCTGTGATTACCATCAAGACTGTGGACTAATGCATTTGGAGCAAATCACCAAAGTGACCTCAGCATTTCAGACTTCAATGCAGTTAGCACATGTAATACAGGATGAAGTCCATATTAACAACAGAGTATGATCTTTACAGATTACGTTCATGCAGTGAAGCAAAAGACAAAGGGAGGCAGAGCTCAGGAAAACATTTCAAAGGATAGAATTCCATAATTGAAAAGTCAGAATTCCATCAAAAGGCAGAAATTTGTCATCCCTGGCTTCATTCTGCAGCTGGGATGGGTACTAATTATCATTCCTCTGCTGGTTTCTGACCTTAACAGTTACTTCCATTTCACCACCACTTTCTATTGGGATTATTTTCTGCTGTACTATCTGGCTGACTTTGGATTTTCTGTCACACAGTCAGGATTCTTCAATCAGTGCTGTTCTAGTCCAGCCCTGTTGACTCTCATCCTACTGAATGATTCCTCTGCCTGGTATTCACGTATATCCTACTTATATTACTGGCTCAGTTCTGCTCCATTCATCCCTCACTGGTCACAGCCCTTGGACTAATATCTTGCTCACAAAGAGCCCCTAGATCCATCTCCTTTAGATAACTCTCCATAAATTTGGACATTGGTTCATTGACACTTGGAGCTAACTCTCTGCTGCATACAAGTTGACTCTACCTCCACACAGAGCTACAATTTTTAATATTGGACTGTTTCTGGCCAATATTTATCCCTCAACCAACATCACTGAAGGAGATGATCCAGTCATTATCATATCACTGTTTATGGGACATTGCTGTGAGCAAACTGACTGCCCCTTTTCCCAAATTATAGCAGTGACAACACTTCTCAAGTACTTCATTGACTGTGAAGTGCTTTGGGATGTCCTGAGGTTGAGAAATATGTAAATCCTTTCATGTCTCATGATCTCTGCCATATCTATATAACTCAGAATTCCCTTTGCATCCATTCCATCTTACACATTGTTGCTGCAGACCTGAGCACATTATTCCAATGCCCTATTTTTCTTTGTTCCTTTCATCTCTCTCCTACCCTTCCTTTCACCCACATTCCACCTTTTGTTTCTCCCTCTCAGGTGCTTCGACTGCCAGATCTCAATCCCAAACAAAAGCCACTGCTCTGCTTTCCTTCTCTCCTCTCATTATGCCAGGCTTTGAGCCCATGATCCTTGAACTCATTGCTAGCTCCCACTGTGCCTATCTTCCCCCCATCCATATTTGGATTCCTCCAGTCAGGTTTCTGTTCCTGATACAGTGGCAAATCAGAACTAACCAGAGGCATCACTGATGGCTTCAGTGACTGTGATGCACTATTCCCCCTTCTCATTGCAGCATTTGGCACAGTCAGCCACACCATCCTCCTCCAATACCTCTCCTCCATCTTCCAGTTCATTGGGATAGCTTTTACTTAACTGATCATAGCCAAAACATTTCTAATACATTTCCAAATTGTTGCATCCAGTGTTCATCAAGAATTTATTCTTGGCTCCCTCTTCTTCATCATCTTCATTCTGGCCCTTGACAAAATTGCCCACAGTCACAAGCTCCACATTCACATGTCAACCCCAATGACACCCAACTCTATTGCCTCACTATTTCTCTTTGCCTCACACTGCAGCAGTGCCTAGAGACTGCTCGAGAGACATTCAGACTTACATGAGACCTAATGCCTCCAGTTGAGAATTGGGAGGATTGAATTTTTAACGCATGCTGCAGAAACGTGGCACCCATGTCTTTGTCACCTCTAGGCATCATTAATCCAATGGTTTTATGGTTGTCCTCCCCTCTTCTAACCTCCCGTTTCATCTTCATGGTGTACTAAATGGAAAGGTGAATAGGCTCTCCATCGCTCGATTGGCTGCTTCTTGACCATCAGTCAAATGGTCTTTTATCTCATGTCCAATAGTTTCATTATTCGTAAAGAAACGTGTTCTTTTTCTTAGAAAAAAAATCTTTAACACCTCTACGATTTTTCTCCTGGATTCCTTGTAGGAGGTTGTTCTTTAATTGCTGGATTCTCCAGGACTATCCTGGAGCTTGGCAACATTGTCCCTCCATTAGTAGCCATACATCCACATACTTTGGCCCCACGATCTGAAACTCCCTCTTTAACCATCTCTGCCTCTCCACCTCTCTTTAACCTTTGAACCCACCTCCTTAAAACCCACCTTTTCCAGCAAGCATTTATATATCCTTCTGTTATCTCCTCACTTAGCTCAATATCCCCATAGTTTGGCTATATTATATAATTACGAATCTTTCCACTAGATGGAGCATTGTCCTGGAAGTAATTGTTATTAATTTGGTTAGCTCCTGGCTGCAAATTTAGCAGATCAGTAAAATGTGGCTGTTGAATAAATGCTCGTATGGAGTGTTATGAATGCTCATGCAAAGTCCATAAAGATGGATTGATGCTCTTGTGATATTGCATAATATAATGCAGTATCTGGCATGTATGTGAAGATGCAAATGAGCAACCCTACTTAACCTGCCTCTCTCACCATATTTAATTCAGGATCATGGAGTTCTATGAATGTGTACAGCTATCTTACTGCCAGCTGAATTTCAAATGGTTAAAAAAAGAGTTGTGTGATACTGGCCCAGATAGAGAGAACAGCCAGCAATGCAAGGAACATGATTATACAGTCCTTAATTTTCTGGGACCATGAAAACGTTACATCAATCAATGCAACAAAGTCTAGGCTGAATAACAGAGCGTGTACATGTACATATGCTGGAGCTTCACTTGATTTAGCTTTAAAGAAACATGGATAAACTTTACAGCATCTTTCATCAGGAAATTAAACATGTTAGCATAGAGTTTCTGCTCAATTGTGCTAGTTTTTTTTTTCCATCCAAATAACCCCAAATCATCAGTAGGTTGCGAGCTCAAGTTTCAGCTCAGAAAATTGAGCAGAACACCTAGGCAGACACTGCAGTACCAAGGAATTTCTGTGCCATTGAAGATGCCACTTTCCAGCGAGAAGTTAAAGTGAGATCCATCTACCCTTGTAGGTGGGAATAAATGCTTCTACATTGCTAATGGAAGAACAGCAAGTTAGACTTCTCCTTTCACAAGATCCAAGTCTCACATCCATACAAACAACACTCCAAATTAAGCTCTTTGAGCTGTTTCTTCAGTTTTCCAGTTAGCATCAGTCTCTTCTCACCAAATATGGTCTATCCCATTGTTATCCATTTTCTTATTCTTTGTCGCATCTTCCATCTGCAGATATGCTTCCTAAATTCTTAAATTCTAGCACCTCTTCTAGTTCTCTTCCTATGAATATATGAATATTTCTTGGTGATTTTGAGACATACTGCACTTTAATTTGTCAATGCTCAGTTTCATTCCGAAGTTCATGCCTGCTGTTACTAGTCTTTCTATTAATTCTTCAATCCTTCTTTTGTGTTTCCTACAAGTGCTGTGTCTTCTGCAAACTTGACTGATGTTATCATTCCCCCCCCCCCCAAACCTTAACATCAGGTTCTGTGTCTTCAAATGCTTCTTTGATCATTGCTTCTGCATAAACATTGAAGAAGACTGGTAATAAACAACAGCCTTGTCAAACTCCTCTTCCAATTACACATGGTTCCGACTCCCTGTTGGCTACTCCGATTTAAATCAGAGTGTCTGATGCAGGTTAATTGCCCATCGGAAGTTTAGTCTTCCCAGGTAATTCCCTTGCTGTCCTTGGATGGGGACTTCCGGGCAGTCTCCCAGCACATCTTCTGGGGTACCTACAGGGTATGACCTTCTGGGGAACAAAGTTCTGGGCCAATGTTTATTAAGCTGTGCAAAGATATTTACTGATCAGGAGAATGGCTAGTGAAACTAAAGGGGCAACCAGTGGACATTGCCATAATTCAAGTATATATGCCCACAAGCAAACATCCAGATGAGGATGCTGATGAAGGGCACGATAGAATTGATGAACTAATCAAACAGGGGAGTGGAAAGAGCTATGTGATTGTTAGAGGAGATTGAAACATTATTATTGAAGAAGGAAGAAATGACAAAGATGTAGCACCATACAGTCTTGGAAAAAGAAATGAGCGAGGCCAAAAACTGGTAGGTTTCTGAAGAAGAACAGAACTCATGGTAACAAATACATGGTTAAGGCATTATAAAAGACGACAATATACATGGAAAATGTTTGGCGTTATAGGAAGATTTCAACTGGATTATAAAATGTTAAGGCAAAGATAAGGAAATAGTATTACGAACTCGGAAGCTCAACCAGGAACCGATGTAAACTCAGATCATAATCTTGTGAAAATGAAAACTACTCTAGCTGATGAAGATCTAAGGTGGAATACAAAGAAAACAGTGGAACCTAGAGAGGCTGAAAGAAGCAAATGAAGAATTTGTAAATGAAGTAAACAAAAACATCACCTGGTCAATATTCTGTCACTGTTTGTGAGAGCTTGCTATGTGCAAATTGGCTGCCACATTTTGTACATTACAATGGTGACTACACTTGAAAAATATCTCAGTTGTAAAGCGCCTTGCGACATGCTTAGGTATAGGCTTTAGCTTTATACCAATATAAGTGGGTTTAATCAGCTCACATTTTCTTAAAGGTGCATTACGCTTCAGATTACCACATATGTATACCATGGTGTGTAGCCTCAACAGATGGATTGCTGCAAAATGAGAGGTTGCAAAGGGTGGCAGAAGACAACAGACCAAAAAGACTGCTAAGCATGATGGGAAAGTGAACAATATTATTACAAGTGAACTGGTTCTGCAAAAGGTTAATGGATGACATTTGAGGATATTGTGTATATGATAAATTGAAGTTCTGCAAGAATCTGGTAGTGCAAGAATTGTAGAAGTGGTAAACTGATAGTTGATTAGTTTAGCAAAGTGTGATAAGAAAAGTCAGATAAGCCAGGTCCTTTGACTGGAGACGGGGAAGATGATTAACCTTAGTTGATTCAAGCAGTGTGAAATTGAGCAATTTCAAAGAGGACAATCACCAGAAGTTGACCTTTGATTGTGGGAGCCTGAAAACCTGTTTTCATCCAATGTTTTGTAAAGATGAGATGTGCTTGAGAAACCCCAATAGAAAAGTGGGTCAGTGTTAATGATGTCAGCTAAAATGATGCCATCTTGAAAAAAGTCATCTACAAGGCACAAGTCAGGAGTGTGATGGCATACTCTCTACTTGCCTGGATGAGTGTAGTCTCAACAACACTCATGAAGCTTGACACCATAGAGGATAAAGCAGCCTGCTTGATTGACACCCCTTTCAGAAACATTCGCTCCCTCCACCACGGTAGCAGTAGTGTGTACCATCTACAAGATGCACTGCAGGAACTCATCAAGCCTCCTTAGACAGCACCTTCCAAACCCACAACCACTACCATCTAGAAGGACAAGGGCAGCAGATACATAGGAACCTGACCAACTGGAAGTTCCCTTCCAAGTCACTCACCATCCTGACTTGGAAATATATCGCCGTTCCTTAACTGTCACTGGGTCAAAATCCTGGAACTCCCTCCCTAACAGCACAGTGGGTGTACCTACACCACACAGACTGCAGCAATTCAAGAAGGTAGCTCACCACCACCTTCTCAAGGACAATTAGGGATGGGCACTAAATGCCAGCCTAGCCAGCGATGCCCACATCCTATGAACAAATTTTAAAAAGCTCATACAAGCTGACATGGTAGTTAATGAACTTGCTTACTATATCTACAGCCAAAATGTATAAACCAGTGTGCCTGAAGACAACAGACACTGTAGTGGGGAACAAGTGAGCTGGTCAGTCACTGGAAGTTGTGGCAAGAGGAATCACTGGTGGATTGACCACTTGGGTGACTTCTGCCACGCAGACAAGCCGGACGTTAGACACTGTGAGTATCTGTTTTGCCTCGGTGATCTATTGATAATATTACTGCATCTAGCAGAAAGAAGGATATTTAGTTATCATGTCACCTCTGTTGTAATCTAGAGTAAGGGTAGAATCAATAGGGTGGTTGGATCATAATATAAAAATAAAAGACTGCAGATGCTGGAAATCTGAAATAAAAACAGGAAATGCTGGTAAAAACCCAGCAGGCCTAACAGCATCTGTGGAAAGAGAAGCAGAGTTAATGTGTCGAGTCTGTATGACCCTTCTTCAGAGTGGACAGCTGGACCCACTGGTATAAGATATAGGTCATGAACGGTGCTATATAAATGCAATTTCTTTCTTTTTCCTTTACTCTGTTTCTGGAAACACCTGGGGCAAGGTTTTCCAGTTGGTGTGTAGGGGCGGGTCCGACATGCCGATGTGTAAAATAACGCGTGATGACGTCAGGCAAGCGTCCCGACGTCATTGTGCAGTCCCGCGATATTTTGTTCGACGGGCACGCGCCGGAGTCGGCTGCGTGCCCACCAAAATGTAAAGGGGCTATTAAGGCCATTAAGAAAGTAATAATTGTGATTGTGAACACTGTCTGCCCAACCTTAAGGCTGACGGGCAGGCGAAAAGCCCAAGTGGCCTTCGTGTTTTTTAGGGAACCTCATCCACGAGCAGGATGAGGTTTCCTAAAGCTGTTATTAAATAAATAAATAAATTCTCATAAATATAAAAACAATGTCCCAACCCATGTGACACAATCTCATGAGGGGTCATGTTTAAATGAATTTTTAGACCTTTTATTTAATAATTTTAATATCGATTCAGCTCCACGCCTCAGAGAGATTGAAGTGCTCTTTCACGCAAGAAAGAACGCTAGCCCGCCCACGCAAAATGGTGGCCAGGTGGCGATCGGCTCCACACCTGCCCCTGCCTGCTACTGCCGAGCCCGCCCGCCATATGAAAAATTCTGCCCCTCCAGTTACCCAGTTGCAGAGGCAATATACGACTTCTGCCTAGTCTAACAACCAAGTCTCCATGAAAGTCCGAGAAAGCAACAAGTGACGCTTCTCGCTGAAGGTGAAACATTGTAAATAACACATTGTTTGTCTGATTTTCTTCCCTCCACAGTGTTTAATGATAATTTTTATTATAATACAATCGGCAATGCTGTTGTGTAAATCACTCATGTATCTGGCTGTGGGTCAGCCCAATATGCCACAAAGGAGCAGTACCACCTTCGCACTGTTGGCCTGTGTGCATTTTCTCATTGACTGTGAAAGGGCAAAAAATGAAACTTTTGGACAAGTCTTTCCCTTTTGTTGCCAGTGTTCTGGTCCTATTAAAAGGTGATACAGGCAGACAGATTGTGCAGGAGATTTCAGTATATTACAAAGCTGCTTTGAGTGGAAGGGACTCTGCAATAGTCATTACTTTATACTGAATAAAGCAGTGGCAAATCAGCTCAATACAATGGCTCAGTGACTGAAACTCCACTGAGACTGATATTTGGTGGCATATTCATGTGAAATTTCCCTGATCACCATTTTAATTCTCATTAATACAGCAACATCAATCAACATGATAGATATCACATATTGGAATGTAAATTGATATTTAGAGAAGTAAAGGGAAAGAACTTTATTTTGCTAGCCTTATAAGGTTTTATGTCTTGGATAAATGAGGTTGTTAGCCAACTGAACTCTAACTGCATGCCTTCCTATGTTCCCATCAATTGCTGCTTGCAATCAATAACAGGGAGAGATTGATCTAAGAATAAATAATGATGATTTATTGAGACATAGGGCAAAGCATGAGATCATACGTGCTCACTCAGAAACCTCCAAAACTAGACTTACAGTTCCCAGTTGCCCGTGCTACACAGCAATTCGTCAGTGCTGTCACATGATCAGTAAACTTGCATTCTCTTAAAGGGATAGCATACCTCACTTTGCCACATAAGGCTACACTCCTCCTCCATTGGTCTATTTTAACTAACAAGAATCCTCAGTCCTCTACTGGATTACATGACTGAAATGTTCAGTTTAGCTATAGAGACATTCTAAGGATAAAAGACATAAAAGTGCAAAATAATACTGTAATTAGGGAACAAATTCAAAAGCCACAAAAGAGATCAGATTTAAAGAAATCTCGATAATCATCTCACTGTCTTGTGGCTGTACCTTCATCTCTGTAGAGATATTATTATTCAGTATGATACTGATGACCGTGTTCATTTCTAATCTGAAAAGTCATTTAATTTTACATATTTTAGTAACAGAACTTAGGTAAGCTTACTGTTTTTGTGTAGATTGAATATGCAAATTATTAACTGTCACGAATACAAAGGAGGAAAATATACTTTTGGTGAGTTGAGCTATATAATAAATCAAATCAAATAATAATCTTAAATGAAAATTTAATGAGATTTTTGCAGATAGACAGGATCAATCTAATCTCTGTAATCTTATTTTAGGTGCTGCGTACCCAGCATGGGACATGAATAAAAGAAGTCTACAAGCTCAGAATATTAATGAGGACAATTCTTTGCATTTACTATTTGAAGACAAGGGGGCATATTTTTCTCTCGTCAAGTAAGACATAAGGAGATGAGTCATACAGAACTTGAAATGTTAATTTGGTTTCTCTCCCAACAGATGCTTCCAGATCGGCTGAGTTTTTTTCAGCACTTTTGTTTTTATTTCAGATTTCCAGCATCTGCAGTATTGTACTTTGATCATCTTCATCATGCTCATTTTTGTATCATTCAATTGTTACCAATCAAAAAACAGCAGCCTGCAATTATCTGTATGATTAATTACATTATAAAATGATCAGCCTCACAAAAACTCCAAGCATGTGCATCTTTATATTTGTTAATTCTGTATTTTGGGTATACTTTTCAATTGCAACATCTTAAAATAAATGTCAGATATTTTCTAAGCTACACCAGTTATCTTCATACTGTATATCAAATGAGGGTATTAAAATGCTTAGGTATTTCTCAAGTGTCTTCTTACAAGGAATTTTTCTCCCACCAATTTCCTCTCACAATGAAAGGAATGCTCACCCTCGCAATGAGCAATGGAGAGAAATCCTTGACCTCTTTCTACAGGTCAATAACTAAGATTCAAGATCCGTTATAGTTAAATTGAAACAATCATGTCCAGGGGGGAAATTCAAACTAAAGCTCATGCAACAACTTGAAAGGAACAGTCATGTTTACTGATTGTCTTTTGCTGGCTGATATTGTAGTCCCAGTATACTAGCCTTATTGATATCGTAAAGGATAACATCTTTGTAACAATACGAGTATACATATATGCACATGACTGTCCTGACTAGATGCTCTCCTCATGCTGATTTCTACCAGACTCACCACTACACTCTGGTACTCCTGTGTGTCTTCCTACATCATAGTACTGTTTCCCCAGTGACCCTTACAGTCCCAAACTCCAAATACCATGCTTTCCTCCAAGTCTTTACCCAAATGTATTTGCAATTTATATGCTACACCCCGTTCTCCACCCCACCCCCCCCCCGCCCCCCAAATTTCTGACTTTACAGATTCAGACAGCCTGGAGGCTTTATGTTCTTCCACATCTCGTTCTTTTCAAGTTTAGAGCTGTGGTGGTCTCAACTGCTTTGGGTGACTGCGTTGGTCTGGAGTTGAAGCTGTAGTGTTTGGTGTTTCAGATACTTGGATGTCAACAACTTGTTTGCTTGTGCTCCTTAGAGTTGTATTTTTCTTTGTTGATTATCTGGCTTCCTTGGTCGGATACCATGGGCTTATCCCTCTCCTTCCATAGGGAATGTTCGCACTGTTCATTCATTGAGTGGACTCAGGTTTTTTTTTTGATGGGGTCCACCAGGTTCTTCATGGAAGTTTAAGGTTTAAGTCTCTGATGTTTGTATGTTCCTCACCCTCGAGCTCAACCTGCAGTTTGGCTTCTAATGCTGCACTCTGTTTCTTCATGTGCACTTGTGCTTCCCTGAGTTTGCCTTTGTGAGTTGCTGGTCACTTCCGTCCTGCTCCAGGATTGACTTCTTGTTGTACACTTGAGCTTGAAGCTCCAGCTTTGATGCTGTAGTTTTTCCTGGTTCTATGATAGCAACTGCTTGACTCTGAAGTTCAGGATCAACCTTCTGCTGCTGCTCTTCCAACTCTGTATCTTCTGTTTTAAGTATGCTGGTGCTCATCTCGAGGTTGGCTGGTCTGAATGAAGAGTATTTTCTGCTATCTGCAAAGGAGCTGGAATAACTGCCTCTGCAAAGAGTTAGGACAATTCTTAACTGATGTCCCAGTCAGGATCATCAGCACTGGTGGACCTCTCAGGAGTCCAAAATAAGGGCACCATAGTCACAGCTTTCATTCAATCTGTAAATCTGAATAATGAAAGAGTCTACAGTTCCCCAGGCTTTTGGACTATCTTGTTAAATTTTGCTCACTCCAAAATTGTATTGCTTCTTAGGCTAAAGTAGGTGTCATAGGACTTCATGACCTCAAAAATTTATTGGAAGGTTAATTTATTCCTTATCTGGCAATTATGTCATCGGCTATTGGACCTACTGAATATAATAGTATATTCACTTGTTCAGCCTCTGCTTTCTTATTCAAGCCTAATGCTATCATATAACTGAAAAATCATCTTCTCCATAATGTCCAAATTTGCACCTTGTCTGGCCCTTCCACTTGCCTCAATTGGTCTGGCAGTGTTGGTTTGCCATCCACGGCTGTTTTCATCACAGGGGTGTACAACTTTTTTTTTTAAGTGGTGCTGCAGTTGTTTTTTCTTCCTCCTTCACTTGTTGGGATTTGGCAGGCTCCCATCATGGTCACGGAGCTGTTTAACATTTTAGCAATTCTGCAGCAAATCCTTTAAACCAATTCGTTTGATCAGTAGTTGCTTTCCTGAGCTTGGAGAATCGAATTAAAGCCCACTTTTTGCACTGACTTCTCTTTAAATACCTTTTTTTGTTTGTGTGCAGTCACCACATGTTATGGCACTGACTCTGGATCTGGACTGCAGCATTCTTCAAGCTGCGCTCATTAAAATAATTGATCTGCCAGTGCTGCCTGATTATTGCGCCAAATTTAAAAGCTTATTTCAGCCTTTTTTTGAGTTTGCTCACCCTTTTGTGATCTGGCTAGGTCCTTTGAATCTGCTTTTGATTGGGTCTCGCAATGGATCTCCACGTGCTTTGGTGGAGTCCCCTTATGCTGCACCATGGATCTTTCTTCTGCCCTTCAGCTTCCACACCTGTAGTGGAGCTTCTGATACGATCTCCAGCTATGTATTCGAGGTCTTCAAGTTAGGTGCAATTCTCTCATGGAAGACTGCTGTTTCTTTACTTCCTTGTTCTTAGGGATTTTGGGGTCCTTCAGCTGCTGCCATGTTGTAAAGTTGGATGTTGTCTCATGAAGAGGTCTAGAGGATTGCATGTTTGAACAATAACTGTGGTTAATAAACATAGCTATATACATAGATACAGGATACAGTCCTGTCTAGGTGCTATATTCATGCCAACTTCTACCAACCTCACCACTATGCTCTACTACTCCCATGTGACTCTCTAAAGCATAATGTGGGTGGTATGTTTCCCCAGTGCCACATTAACCCTTATAGCCCCGAACACCCTAATACACAAAAACCACAAAAAACACAATGATTACAGATGCTACTAGTATTGCTGAAACTGAAAGGAAGACAGTTGTGAGACCGGTCTTGTCATATAGAGCAGAAACTTGGGCAATACCAAGAAGAGAAGGACAAAGGCTGGATGCTAATAAGATGCAGATGCTGAGCTGGATGTCTGGGGTAATGAGAAAGGACAAAATCAGGAACCAGCACATCGGAGACTAGTGAGGATTATGGGAGCATTGAATAAAGTTGCTGAGAAGAGATTGAAATGGTACGGTCATGAGAAAGGAAGAAGAAATGTGATGAGGTGAGTGATGGAGATGGGATGCCAGGAAGAAGGAGAAGAGGAAGGCCTAAGGTCAGAAGGAAATATGCAGTGGCAAGTGCCTTTAAATGCATTGGAATTAGATGAGGACTGGGTGACTGATAGGCAGGGATAGAAAAGGGTGATCAAGCAGCATTTTCTGATGACCCCAAGTAAAATGGAAGAAGAAGCAGAAGAAGATGACAAAGAAGAATGAATACAGATGCTATTAATTGTCATTTTCTAATGTTCACCGGGTTATGCGGGGTAAAGAAGTATTGCTTCTCATTCTGATACTGCATTTTGACTAAAATAAGCTGATAAGGCAATCATCATTCTGTCACTGTACTGACAGACCAACACTGCAAAAACAGCTAATGAATTCATGGCTGTTGGGCTGCCTGTAGTTAGACTGTGGCCAGCATGAAGAAAGACCAGGCTTTGTACATTCAAGGACTTCCCAGTGTTGACAGCACAATACGAAAAATGTATATGGGCTTCAATGGCTGAATCTTTTTATTTCGCATCCAATTTCTCGTCAACAATTTCACATAATCCCCCTGAGGTTAGGATAATCACAACAAGTGCACAGACCCAGTCCAACAAACTTCTGTTGCTTAGAAAGCATCAATCACAATGGATCATGTCAAATATACCTTTTAAACAAAGGGAAGTTGGCAAAAGAGACCGTCAGCATCTCACAGGCTTAAGTTGAAGTCAACAAGTAAATCAAGTAGTTTAAAATTTCATAAACAAGAGAATGTAACCTATCAATTAAATTTAGTAAGTCATGTTCGAGATAATTGGCATCCTCAATTCATGCAATGCATCCTAATTTCACTGATGCATATCCCCGGTATTAGTATGCAAAGATCCTGAATTTCACACACTATACGCACTCACAGGCACACTTGTCAACTGTCACTTTCTACATGGGCAGGCAGCATTTCATGGGTTCTGTCTGCTTGTCAGAATTTGCTGAATGCATTTAATACAACATTTCTATTTCTTTCACTGTCTCTCTGTTCTCCCGAAGCCACCCAAAAGTTTTCCACAAACCTCTTCTGTCCCTTTGTAGATCTGACGCACCTGCACAGCACATCATCAAGTGATTCCAGTAATAGCTCAGAATCAAGTCACCAAGCAGCAGGTAATTTGCAATTCAACCTGAAATAAATCCTCAAACCAAGTTAATTTAAATTGAAATTCTGCAGAAAAAAAGGACTTCTGTGCGGTTTCCCTTACAATGTGTAATTTGGATTATTGGGTAATTTGAACTTTTCAGAGCAACAATATCTTTGAATTAATAGCAGTAATTTGCATATTTTAACTCTAACATTTCCTGTTTAACAGTGCTGGATTAGCCACTTAAAATATTTTATAAATAGGTGATTGAGAAGATTTAGGATGTCAAATATTTCCGATAGAAAACTAGCAATGAATTAACTTGGCGCATCCTAATGTACATCAACTGTCCAACTTTACAGTGTTTTGAATCCATGGTCCACTTTTAGATGAAAATCAGCAAGGGCATTCTGTTGGGGTCTTCTCGAATGGCCCCACTGGAGGTCACTTAATGAATCACCAATGCTCAGTTGTAAAAAGGAATGAAACTGGACGGGCCACCCAGCATCGACCCAGGGACCAGAAACGACAATGGCAATCTCAGCCTTGTCAACCCTGCAAAGTCCTCCTTACTATCATCTGGGGGCTAGTGCCAAAATTGGGAGAGCTGTCTCACAGGTTAGTCAAGCAACAGCCTGACATAGTCATCCTCACGGAATCATACCTTACAAAAAATGTCCAAGACACCACCATCACCATCCCTGGGTATGTCCTGTTCCACCAGCAGGACAGGCACAGCAGAGATGGCGGCACAGTGGTATACAGTCTGGGAGCCCTCAACATTGACTCCAGACCCGATAAAGTGTCATGGCATCAGGTCAAACATGGGCAAGGAAACCTCCTGCTGATTACCACGTACCGCCCTCCCTCAGCTGATGCATCAGTACTTCTCCATGTTGAACACCACTTGGAAGAAGTACTGAGGGTGGCAAGGGCACAGAATGTACTCTGGGTGGGGGACTTCAATGTCCATCACTAAGAGTGGTTCGGTAGTGCCACTACCGACCGAGCTGGCTGCGCCCTAAAGGACATAGCTAGGCTGCTAGACTAGGTTTGCGTCAGGTGGTGAGGGAACCAACATGAGGGAAAACCATACTCAACCTCATCCTCACCAACCTGCCTGCCGCAAATGCATCTGTCCATGACAGTATCAGTAGGAGTGACCACCACAAAGTCATTGTGGAGCTGAGGTCCCATCTCCATATTGAGGATACTCTCCATCGTGTTGTGTGGCACTACCACCGTGCTAAATGGGATAGATTTCAAACAAATCTAGCAACTCAGGACAGGGCACCCATGAGGAGCTGTAGGCTATCAGCAGCAGCAGAATTGTACTCAAACACAATCCCTATCCTCATGGCCCGGCATATCCCCCACTCTACCATTACCATCAAGCCAGGGGATCAACCTTGGTTCAATGAAGAGTGCAGGAGAGCATGCCAGGAGCAACACCTGGCATACCTGAAAATTAGGTGTCAACCTGGTGAAGCTATGACACAGGACTACTTGCGTCCAAACAGCATAAGCAGCAAGTGATACTCAGGGCTAAGAGATCCCACAACCAACAGATCAGATTTAAGCTCTGCAGTCCTGCCACTTCCAGTCGTGAATGGTGGTGGACAATTAAACAACTCACTGGAGGAGGAGGCTTCACAAATATCCCCATCCTCAATGATGGAAGAGCCCAGCACAGCAGTGCAAAAGATAGGGCTGGAGCATTTGCTACAATCTTCAGCCAGAGGTTCCGAGTGGATGATCCATCACAGCCTCCTCCAGAGGTCCCCAGCATCACAGGCGGCAGTGTTCAGCCAATTTGATTCACTCCATGTGATATCAAGAAACAGCTGAAGGCACTGGATATTGCAAAGGCTATGGGCCCTGACAATATTCCGGCAATAGTACTGAAGACTTCTGCTTCAGAATTTGCCACACCCCTAGCCAAGTTGTTCCAGTACAGCTTCAGCACTGGCATCTAAGCAGCAATGTGGAAAAATGCCCAGGTATGTCCTGTCCACAAAAAGCAGGACAAATCCAAGCCAGCCAATTACTGCCCCTTCAGCCTACTCACGTTCATCAGTAAAGTAATGGAAGGGGTCATCAACAATGCTATCAAGCGGCACGTGCTTAGCCATAACCTGCTCACTGACACCCAGTTTGTGTTCCACCAGGGCCACTCAGCTCCCAACCTGACTACAGCCTCGGTTCAAACATGGACAAAAGAGTTAAACTCCCGAGGTGAGGTGACAGTGACTGCCCTTGACATCAAGGCAGCGTTTGACAGAGTGTGGCATCAAGGAGCCTTAGCAAAACTGGAGTCAATGGGAATCGGGGGAAAAATCTCCACTGGTTGGAGTCATATCTAGCACAAAGGAAGATGGTTGTGGTTGTTGGAGGTCAGTCATCTCAGCTCCTGGACATCACTGCAGGGGTTCCTCAGGGTAGTGTCCTCAGTCCAACTACCTTCAGCTGCTTCATCAATGACCTTTCTTCCATCATAAGGTCAGAAGTGGGGATGTTCGCTGATGATTGCAAAATGTTCAGCACCATTCGCGATTCCTCAGATACTGAAGCAGTCCATGTCCAAATGCAGTAAGACCTGGACAGCATCCAGGCTTGGGCTGACATGTGGCAAGTAACAATTGCACCATAAAAGTGCCAGACAATGATCATCTCCAACAAGAGAGAGTCCAACCATCGCCTTTTGATGTTCAATAGCATTACCATCACTGAATCCCCCACTATCAACATCCTGGGGTTACCATTGACCAGAAACTGAACTGGACTAGCCATATAAATACTGTGGCTACAAGAGCAGGTCAGATGCTAGGAATCTTGCAACAAGTAACTCACCTCCTGACCCCCAAAGCCTGTCAACCATCTACTAGGCACAAGTCGGGAGTGTGATGGAACACTCCTCACTTGCCTGGATGAGTGCAGCTCCGACAACACTCAAGAAGCTTGACACCGTCCAGGACAAAGTAGCCCAATTGATTGGCACCACATCCACCACCGACGCACAGTAGCAGCAATGTGTACCATCTACAAGATGTATTGCGGGAATTCACCAAGGCTCCTTTGACAGCATCTTCCAAACCCACGACCACTACCATCTGAAAGAACAAGGGCAGCAGATAGATGGGAACACCACCCCCTGGAAGTTCCCCTCCAAGTCACTCACCATCCTGACTTGGAAATATATCGCCATTCCTTCCCTGTCAATGGGTCAAAATCCTGGAACTCCCTTCCTAACAGCACTGTGGGTGTACCTGCACCACACGGACTGCAACAGTTCAAGAAGGCAGCTCACCACCACCTTCTGAAGGCAAACTAGGGATGAGCAATAAATGCTGGCCCAGCCAGTGAAGCCCACATCCGGTGGATGAATAAAAATAAACATTCATGCTGCACTTCCAACTCCACCCCTGGAGCTTATCTAATGTTTCCACTGCCGTGCTTCTGCTTTGGTTGTGTCGGCATCACAGACTAACACAAATATTTGGCCAACATTTACATGGTCAGTGCTATCTAAACCAGACAAAACCTGCTGATCGTCCTGGTAGTGAAAAACTTCTAAATGGAAATAATCGAGAGCAATCAAAATCTACTCTGTCCTAAAAGGAAACAAAGACGTCAATCAGAAGCGATGTCGTACGAAAGCAACCCACCCACAATAAATCTGAAAATACACTGTGATGTCAAGGGAAAGCAGCACACAAATTGCCTGGTCTCTGCTTGCGGATATGATCAACGCCCAGAACAAATGGAATCTGAGCAGCAGTGGAGAATGAATTAGAGGACAAGGGTGTCAGTGTGACTGGATGGGCACATGAAAGGAGAAGAGCACCAAAATAAGTTGTGGAACAGTGCTGTGAAAAGAGAAGGGTTCAGCGAAGCTGAGTGAGGGAAGCCGCAGAGGGAGGAATGTCACCATTGCTGTGCAAACCGCAGAAACAGTTTTTCAGATATAGCAACAAAAGATGCCGCATATCCACAATAGATCAATTCATCCTCAAGAAAATCCTTGCATTTTTTTGCTACAGCCTTACATAATACCAATGATTGAATGTTTGGGTATGCCTACAAATGGAGTTATGACAAGTCTGTGGCAGACAGTGTTAATAATGTAGCAAGATATCCAAGGTCTACATTCAACCTGTGAGTGGTCTACTTTTGCTGGGGTCTTGTCAGCATTTTTGTCATGATTGATCAATTTTGTTAGTTTTCTAGATGGGCATGTACGTAAACAATAAACATTCCACCTTTCTCTATTTTTAATTATATGCACAACTAAATCCAGGGCATATTCTATTCAGTAAAACTGGCATTTCGGTGTTCCCTAAAATAATTTTTAAACTACGGTTTTCTTGATCCCCTTTAGGACTGAAGGTCACTTGCTTGTCCACAAGAGATCACAGCAGAGATATCAAAAGTGACACAAAACGTACAGGGAAAAATTGCCCATTTGTTCCAATCACCCGTAATATACAATGCCGTGATTGTATAGTGCAGTATGAGCCAATGTGTAAATAAAAACAACTACTTTAAAATGAACGAATTTCCCATTTAGGTATCTTAAGTAAATCAACGCCAATACTTTGAAAATGAATACCAAGACTATCGATCCCAGCATCGGTCCTGGGACCTGCTCACTGTGGTATTTCGTCACTGACTTCAAAAATATTCATCTCTTTAGCATGGACATGGCAGCAACTCCATTGCTAAGGATGTGTCTGAGCTATCCACCCAAAGGTGATAGGAAACATGGTTCCGGTATCCCTCAGTAGGAGAAGCTAAGCCCAAATCAGCCTTCTTTAAAAAGAGACTGAAAAGAAGGAAAATTGAGGTCCAGGCCAAGAACCAGACTCTCAACTGGGCCCCACATCAGGAGGCCAACCGGTCTCCCATCACAGCGGGCACCAGTTAGTCAGTGAATCTTAGGCTGGCGCTAAGGAAACATTCACCCTGAGAGTTCCTTCATTGACATTCTCCCCCTGAGCCAGAAGTTGTCAAGGTATTAAGGGGAACGGATAGTGTAGATAGAGAGAAACTATTTCCATTGGTTGGGGGGCGTCTAGGACTCGGGGAAGAGTCTAAAAATTAGAGCCTGACCTTTCAAGTGTGAAATTAAGAAACACTTCTTCACATGAAGGGTGGTAGAAGCCTGGAACTCTCCTCTGCAAATGACAATTGATGCTAGATTATTGGTTAATTTTAAAAACTTGAGATGGGTAGACTTTTGTCAACCAAAAGTATTACAGGGTATGGGGACAAAGGCAGTTGCATGGAATTAGGTCGCAGATTAGCCATGATCTCATTGGCAGATGGAACAAGCTCCAGGGGTTAAATGGCCTCCTCCTGCTCCTGTATTGGTAAGTCCTTTGTTCTTGTCTGGTGCAGACAAAGATTCCACCTCAAACAAGTCACTGCAAGAAATTGTCAGCATGTCTGAGCCCAGGGTGTCCAGGTCCACTTTATCTTCCAAACCTTACAACACACTCCTACCTGACCTACTTTGCAAGACACAAAAAGTCAAGGCCTTGGTTATTTTTTAAATGATGCTGATTATTTTTATGAGAGCTGTTACATATGGCAATAACTGGGGATGGTTTACTCATAACAGGATCTAAAATTATGATGTACCTGTCTTAATTATAGTGTCCAACAGAAATATGCTCGAGTAATATTATGGCATCCAACACTGGGGGCCATAACTTCCATGGAGTGGCAATCATAGTCAGATCCACTCCTGTTTACTTACTCTAAATGCAGCTACACCTTTCTTGCCCAACCTTCCAACTTGGACCAGGTGAGAAAAGTGCTGTGCAGCACATTCCTGAGGCATTTAGTCAAGAAGAGTCAGGGGAAAGGGAGACATGCCCCTTTTTTACGGCACTAGCTGTCAGAAAGCAGGTAGGTTTAAAGGTCCAGCCACTTTGAAAAGACAGGGTGAAGCCAAGTGCGGAAGGTAAGTGGGTAGAATAGGGGAGGTTAGGATGGGCTGGGGGAATTTGGGGGGAGACGGAAGGGTTAGTGATCATTGGGGGGGTTGGTGATCAGTAGGGGGGTAATTAGTGTGGGTGTGGGGTGGTCGGTGGTGAGGGAGGGGAGGGAGGTTGGGTGGTCAACGGAGTGAGGGTGATCAGTTGGTTGTTGAGGGCAATCAGGACTTGGAGGGTAGTCAGGGGATGTGCAGCAGGATAGGAGGGTAGTCAGGGGAGGTGGTCAGGGGGTCCCATGGGGGGTAGTCAGAGGGTCCCATGGAGGCTAGTTGGGGATGGGGTGGAACGTTTGTCAGGGGTAGGGGTGTAGTTGGGGAGTCCCAGGGGGTGTAATCAGGGGCATAAGAGGGTAGTGAGGGAGTTCCATGGGGTGTTGAGATGATAGTAAGGGTGGTGGGGCATAGTTGGGGGTCCTGTAAGGGGGGGCCGAGAGGGTAGTCGCGTCGGGGTGGTGCGGGCATGGTCGGGGTTCCCCTCGGGGTGGGGGAGCGAGAGGGTAGTCAGGTGGGGGTAATGGGGAGACTTCACGGGGTGGGTGGGCAGGTAGTCGGGGGGGGGGGGGCAGAGGATGGTTAGGAGGTCCTCGGGGGTTTGGGAGGCAGCCAGAGAGGTTAGTCAGGGGAGTGGGGGGTGTTGTTGGGAGGTCCAGTGGTGGTTCGGGGGATCAAGAAAACATAATTATCCGGGAGTTAGAAATGGTTTTAATTCTTCTAATTTTTCCTGCGTAACTATTCCTGTAAGATAGTTGGAACCATCTGAAGTTTGCAATATAAATTAGAGTTTCGGATGGCTCCCAGTGCAGGGCAATTGCCCAGTGGAAGTTTGAACTTCCCGGGCAATTGCTGTGCAATCCTTATATGGTCGAGTCTTCTGGAGCATGGGGATTGAGGGGAAGGGTTGCCCCAGTGCTTATTCAGTGTACCCCCACTATACAACACCCTGGAGATCAGATGTTATGGGCCTGGATGTTTGTTCTATATTATGTAAGGTTCAGTTCTTACATAAGTACTGGTAATGTCCCTCATCACAATATGCCTTTAGCAGTATTCATTTCCCAAAGGAGTTTTTTCTCAATTATGCAGGTATAATGTGACAAAAATAGACATGCATGAAGAGAACAGACCACACTGTATTAGGATCCTCCTGAAACATGTAGCGCTAGCAATGGAATAGAACTGATTTATTTTGAGACTGACACATACACAATTTATTTCTTCAACTCAGGATTACACTAACACTGAAGTAGGCCAGGAAGGACTGCACAGTGTTTTGGTTTGGCCTTACATCTATGAGGCCCGAAATCAAGTTTAAATAATAGGATGAAAGTATCCTCTTCCTTATGGGTGTAGAGGTCCCAAATACAATAAGTTCCGTCAAGTCAAAAACAGGGGCATGTGCCCATGGGACAAAACTGCCTTTAACTTGACATTAAATTGACTGAAAGGCAACAAAAGATAGCTGGCATGGAAAAGTGAAAAATGTCACCATGGTAAATATCAATCCAGTCATGTTTGTACTTAGTCAGTTCATCATTAGTTCCCACATAATTTCATTAGTGAAATATTCAAAATAAAAGCAACAGAATTAATTCTTCTAAAAAAGACTTGCATTTATATAGTGCCTTGCATGATCACAGGACATTCCTAATCATTTTACAGTCAATGAGGTAATTTAATGTTGTTAATTAACATAGCTAATGTTGCAATGTAAGAAATGTGGCCACTAATATGTGCACAACAATATTCCAGAATAGTAATGTGATAATCACCCGATCATCTGTTTTGGTGGCGTTGATGGAGGGATTGGCCAGGTCACCAGGGATAACTCCCCTGGTCTTCTTCAAGACAGTGCCTTGGAATCTTTTTTGTAGACCTGAGAGGGCAAATGGGGCCTTCATTTAGCATCTTATTCAAAAGACGGCACCTCTGCCAATGCAGCACTCCCTCGATACTGCACCAGAGCGTCAGCCTAGATTTTTGCACTCAAGTCTCTGGAGTGGGAGTTGAATCCACAACATTTAACTGAGAGGCCAGAGTGCCACCAAGTGAACCACAGCTGACAGGTGGTCACATACTAAAGAAAGAAGGCAACAAATACACTTTAATGGACAAATAATTAAAATGTACATTAACTACATTGTATACCTCCATTGGCTATTACAGTACTAATTTGAACTATAACTATCTCAATGGATTACCCTTTTTTAAGTGGGTGTTGTTGCCTTTGGTGAATATTTGTTCTTTTCCCTTTTAGTGGAATCATGTAAGAAAATTCAACGTATTTTTCCCATATGACAAGAAAGGACTGTCAGGACCCAAGGAGTAACGGAGATTTGAGAAATGAGTCAATGAATTTAGTGGACTGGATGTGTGATGGGGACTTAATGTGTGTAGGGAATGAATTTATGTGGTGAACAGAATGAATGTAGAGGAATGAAGAGGACTAATTTGCATGTACAGAACTGAATTGATGTAAAGAATTAGTGAATATCAGTGACTGATTGTGTGCGTAAGACTGAATGATTATCTATAACCATTCAATTCTGCAACTTAGGTAGCTATTTATTTATGCTGATGACCAAAGTTAGTAAATGAGTCACCATGTCAAGTACATTCAAAAACATAAAGCTCTATTTTGATGAACCCTTGGCTTTGTCACAGTCTGGCAAAAGGCTCTTTGATAGCTCTTATTCAATATTGCAGTTGTCAGGAAATGTATTCAGTCTGAGTAACACATCCAGCATGGATAACATCAAGCTGAGTTTTACAATGAACTCTACTGCTCAATTTCTCAATCTGAATAAGTCAAACTTAGCCAAGTGTCATGTTTCAGTATACCATGAACTCCCAGTCAATACTTCATATTTTTAAAACCCACATAAGACTACAAAAAGACGGCTTCACGAGATCACCTGGACTTCTCTTGTGGATTGATGTACTCCCCTCAAGAAGGAACAAATGGAGCTTTCCAGACTGATGATGACTCAATACCTTTTCCTGAAACGAATTTAAACGGATAATTTCAAACCGAATGGGTCATTCAGATACAAAGACACTAGCTGTCTCAAACTCTCAAGGTGTGAAAGTCATCACACAAAATGCATAAACAACCTGGCCGCACACCTTACTTGAGAAAGGATTTTGGACTTGTAACAGGTCATAAGGTGAGATGGCTATGTTTGCTGCCTGCTTTTAAAACAGCATGAAGCTGTTCTGCAGGCAGGTTCCACCAAAAGCCATCAACCAGGTGCAAGACATCCAAGCAGCCAAGGCAATAAACAGCAATACCTTGAAAGTAGGAGAAGGGCACTCCCCAAACTGTTCCAACTTTGAGTTCACCTGAGATCCAGCCTCCTGGAAATTCAACTACAAGAAGCCTTGCAACTCATTGAGCATCCTCTGCCTACAAGAGTCTCACTTCAACTAAAAGCATAAACTCATTTAGGAAACCACAGACCTGCCACAAAAGAGAGACTGAGACAACTATACTTTGTAATCGTATTTTTTTTTCTTCATCTATCTAACTTTAGTGTGCGTGATATGTGAGGTGAGTGAGTGAGACTCATATTTAAACTTCTGAAGCAAGTGTGAGATAATAAATAACATTTTTTATTTTAAAACTCACAAGAAAGCTTGCTGCTGCAATTATTTAAATTGGGTCAATCACTCCAAGGGTAAGAAAATGCACACACCTCAAATACAAAACTCACTGATCACAAATAGTAAGAAAGCACAAATTCTGTCCATGATAGAAGTCTCCAAAATTTTATTCACTGATGGTTATGAGTTTACCTTTATTCTCTGATTTCACCTAAAGCTGTGCACCTCTATCACAAGGGTGCAAAATCTATTATACCTTCAATACCGTTGTTCAGGTGTATTATTTTTACAAGTTAAAGAAGTAACCTTTTCTTAAAAAAGAAATTTCAAGAGCTTCATTTCGTTGACTATGTCCCTTGTGCCTATAATGTTTTTAAAATCCTTTAAGTAAATATGTACACTTATAATTTACTCTTCACATCAAAACATATCAAAATATTTCACACACGATGAACCACTTTTGAAATACACTGATTGTTATGTAGGCATAGAGATCCCGTGGAACAGCGTCCCTACCTCTGGGCCAGAAGCTCCAGGTTCAAGTCACATTCTGGAACTTGATGGCCACAGAAGGTGTGTCTATAATCTGGCCAAATGTTGATTATCAGCCTGTAAATCTTTCCAATATGCTTGATGGTAGGCAGTAAGAATGGGATAGTTGCCTGATCAGCCATACTGCAGAAGGCAATGCCAAACCACAGCAGTACTTTACCAAACATAATCATGAACCAATCCAATGGAAGTCCAAGGTCACCAATGCCCTCTTAGGGCACGGTATCTGAAGATGGAACAGGTTAAATAGGCAAATGAGGCAAACATTCTGTTTCTTCAAAACAGCAATGAGATGAATTAATTAGCTTTTGTTGAGGGCAGAATTTTGGGCAAATTTCCTGCAGTTCTTGAAATAGCTCTAGGTGTTTAATGACCAACTTAAACACTGGAATGTGCAGAAATGTGCTCTTACATCTCATCAGACACACAGCACTGCTGGCAATACAGCACTCTATCAATATTGTCAAAAGAAGAGGGTACCGGAGAAACAACAACAACTTAAACTGTGTATAATAGTGTAAAAGTCAATTGGATGATCTCACCAAGGGGTGGCCTGTAGATGAGAAATAGGAGGTGACCCAGGATAGATCCTTGGTGGATGCCAGAGGTAATGGTGTGGGAGCAGGAATAGAAGCCATTGCAAGTGAAGTGATTCTCTGGTTACGATTAGATAGATAAGACTCGAACCAGGTGAGAGCAGTCCAACACAGCTGGATGACTGTGGAGAGGCCACTGGAGAAGGATGCTGAGGTTAACCATGCCAAAGGCTGCAGACAGGTTAGGAAGAGCAAGAAGGAAAAGTTTTCCTTTGTTACATTTACACAGAATGTTATTTGTGATTTTAATAAGAGCTGTTTCAGTAGTGGCGGGGGAGGAAACCTGATTGAAGGCATTCAAACATGGAGTTCCAGAAAAGATGGGAACAGAATTGGGAGGCAACAACACATTCAAGGACTTTGGAAAGGGATGGCTGGAGATGGGACAATAGTTTGCAAGTACAGAGGGGCGAAGGGTTGTTTTTTTTGAGGAGAGGGTGATGACTGCAATTTTAAAGGAGAAAGGGACAATGCCTAAAAAGACACGTTCACAATATCTGCTAATATGGGACCAGGAAGGGAAGTTGTGTGATCAGCAGATTAGCTGGAATGGGATCTAGGGAACATGAAATGGGTGACATGGACAGAGAAACTAAAGAAAGATGCAAGACATATTAATCTGTTTGGAAAACATTTTCTGCCTCTGAAGTATGGAGTGTGCACATTCTTTCAGGACTTCAATTGAACAAAATAAAATTAATGGTAATATATGCAGTGGATTTAATCTCTTTGATCTATTGCAAGTATTCCCAAGTAAGCCTACAGTAACGGCTATACTAAGGAACGTTGCATTTTTCTGCACCACTCTCCAAAATGCTTCCAAAGTGGCAAAAAGCTATTACATTTTTTAAGAATTAAAGGGGAGGAAAAAAACTGTTGGAATTACATTTAAATAATTAAATAAAAATAATATATCTGGGGTTGCAGCCTAATCAGTGGGTTCAACTAGTTTTAATAAGTGACATTTGTTTCAGTCACACAGTTTATAATATCCAAACCACAGGATTTCTGACTAGTAATCTGGGCCCTAATAATCCATTATTCTACATGTCACATGGAAAAATTAAATTGCAAAAGCGTTTCTCTAGTAATTGCATCCACAAGAAATGAAACGAGAATATCTAACCTTGGTGTGTTGTGGAAACATATGAGGCTTGGATGGTTTGGTCCATAAGACCATCCAAGGTAAACTTTAAACCTGGGAATTTAGTGTACTATAAAAGAGAGGGTCAGGAAAAGACCAGGTAAGGTGATAGGATGTGATGGGAAGACAGTGGTTCTCCTACAGGATAGTCAAACCATTAGGGAAGATTCAGCTGTTGGGTCACATACTACCTCCTATTTTGGAAGAAAGTCCATATAGGACAACAATGCAAAATAATTAGAACTTGCTCATGAGGCCAGGACAATGACCTGTCCATAGCTTGAACAAAGCAGCATTTCATTAGACCAGCGGCAACTCTTTAATTTGGCCACTCATGTCATTTGCCTTCAGCAGCAATGGAAAGAAATCATCAGTTGGACCAGAGGCGCAGGAGGACTGACTGTACTGAGAAGCACTGGCATTGTTTAATCTATTAGGCAGAACCATAATGTGAACTCAGCATTAAAGTTCAAAGTGTAGATTCTATTCTCAGGAGAAGTCAAAATCATGACTGCGAAATTTGTAAAACTGAAACACTCAGGAAGGAAATCAACCTTCTGCTGCTGAATTTCTGCCCGCAGCCAAATGCAGCAGAAAATACGTCATTCCATCTTTCCCCCCAAATTCTTACCCCTGTGCATGATCTACCCAAGCAGTGCCCTCACCTGCCCCGGGGATTTCTTACCTTTAATGCTCAAAGGTATCTTAATGTTGCCAGTTTCTAAAACTGGGAAATTAGCACTTCACAGCCTCTGGAACAAACAAACATTTCCACAGACTCACAAAGCAGTTTGTAAGGAAGCAAGCTATGGCCTGGCCTGAACAATTAGCAACACAATTGCAGATAATGATTGCGGTGTTGTAATGGTGCAATTGGTATTTGCTGAGCAAATATCAAATCCATTTCCATTTATGAAGCTGTAAATTTTTCAAGTTCTTGTTCTCTACTGAGTATTGTGAAGATCACAGCACCCTTCTGTGCCCTCTGCTGAGTAAACAACACTTGACACATTACTGTAACGGAAGCAGAAGAATGATAGGGTAATCATTAGCAAGGCATGCTGGGAATTCCAACAAGAAACCATAAGCTCTGATAGAAATTCCAGTTTTGCAAAACAACTGCCAACTGAAGTGAAAATTTGCCTTAAAGGTGCGATCCTTTACGGATTTTTTGTTCATAATAGTAGTTGCTTAGTAAGTGATTAAGCTTGTTTTTTCTTATTCATGACTTTCTAATTGATCCTTTTTTAAAAAACTTGATGCTGTCCCACACTATTGATTTTCATCCCAGGTTTCTTCAAAAATATCACTCAACAAACTGTTTAGTATAGTCAGAAAGTAAAAGCTTGGATATATATGGAACCTTTCATAACCTCAGGATATCCCAACACACTTCACTGTTAATGCAATACTTTTAAAGTCACCACTATAATGTAGGAAACAGGGCAGCCAATTTGTGTGCAGCAAGCTCCCACAAAAAGCATCAATTAATGACCCAATAATCTGTTCTAGTGGTACTAGCTGAGGGAAATATATTGGTGGGGTGCTGAGATACTGCTCAATTTTGAAACAGTGCCATGGGGACCTTTTACGTCAACCTGAGAGGACAGACAGGTCTCAGTTTAACTCTGCCAAAAGTCGACACCTCTGATGGTGCAGCTTTCTTTCTTTGAAAGCAATTGATTTTTACTTTGGTTATCTGGATAATGGGAAGATACATTTATCATCAAGCACAGGTATTGTTTTTCCAGTTTTATGTTTAGACTGTGTTATATATTAAACTGTTAAATTCTACTTTGAGGAACTGTGCCTCCCTCTCCAGTACAGTTGTAGGTTGTCCATCTTGCTGAACATTATCAATGAATTTCTTAGTTATTATGTGCACCTCTCATTTAAAAAATGAATAAAACTACTTACTCAAAAGCAAAAGCAGAAAACTTTCATATCTGACCTAAATGCGAATAAGTATAATACTTCCACTTCACTCGGCCTGCCATTCTGGATCAGCAGCAAGAGTGTAGGAATCAGTCACAATGCATTCGCATTCCCCTGCAGCCAGACCTGCTTTGCCAGACAATCAACACTTGCATAGACAATACTCCCACAATGGAGTCACTGTCCACATTGAAAGTACAGCTGGCCTTAAATACCTCAGGGTACTTCAGGGCAAGAGAACTTCAAAAGCATAGGACAAGAAAAGGCTATGTACAATCTATCTAATGATGCACTCAGCCACACCCATTTAAATTCTGAAAAAAGATAGTTTTACATGAATTGTTTCTGATGATGAAAGATATTCGAACACACTGGGCGGGATTTTCCGAGCCCGCTAGCAGCGGGCATGAGAGATGGCATGCACAAAAAATATGGCGGGACCTGCTTCATGATGGCGCGAAGGCAGGTCGCGATCGTCCACTCAGCCCGCTGATAGTGGGCTGCATTTCCCGCTATTGGTGGGGAGCTAATTGTAATACAGCAGCACATAATTAAAAGGTCATCCTGCCAGGCTCCTGGAACCCTGCCATATCGCGCCGACGTGTTTCACAACAACACGCAGGAAACCTGCACTTGGCAGCGTTCACTTTGGGGGAACTGAGGTGAGTGAGCAGCAGCGTTCTCCACAGCTCGCCCATAGTTTACAGGCCTCAGGGGCACTGGGGACAACTGATGCCTGGCCCCAGAGGCAACTCCTGAGGGGGGAGGATGATGTCCGGGGGCAAGAGCTGGCCAGTCTCAGAGACAACCATTGTCGGTACTGGTGGGGTCAAGTGCTGCCCTGGCGCTGCATCCCGTGCACAGGCAATCGAGGTGGGGGGCAAGGTAAGAGAGGGAAGTGGCCACGCATTAGGGACACCTGTATAAACTGACCAGGCCGTGGTGCTCACTTTCTATGCCAGTGGCTCCTTTCAGGGCTCCACAGGTGACCTCTGTGGGATTTCACAATCCGCTACCCACAAAAGCATCCATGAGGTCATGGATGTCATCTTCTCCATGGCACACAATGTTGTGCATTTCACCCAGGACCGGGACAGCCAGGATGCCAGGGCCTTTGGATTCACCCTGATCTCGGGATACCCACAGGTGCAGGGTGCGATTGACTGCACCCATGTGGCGTTCAAGTCTCCGTCGCTACACTCAGTGGACTTCATCAACCACAAGGGCTTCCACTCACTGAACATGCAGCTGGTATGCGACCATCAGAAACACATCCTGCAGATGTGCGCATAGTTTCCAGGGAGTGTGCACGACGCCAACATCCTGAGTCGCTCACAGATCCCTGCAGTCTTCCAGGGTCCACAGAGGCTGCAGGGTTGGCTCCTTGGGGACATGGGTTACCAACAGAGGCCGAGGCTGATGACACCCGTGCGGCAACCTTAGACTGCAGCAAAGCAATGCTATAATGAGGCTCATGCAGCAGCTCATAACTTGGTGGAGCAGACCGTCGGGATGCTGAATATGCAGTTCTGATGCCTGGACCAGCCTGGTGGAGCCCTGCAATACAGTCCACAGAGAGTGTCATGCATCGTCATTATCTGCTGCGCCCTTTACAACCTGGCGTTGCAATGGGGAGAGGAGCCTGCTCAGGAAGAGATGGAGGAGCTGCATGTCTCCTCCGATGAGGAGGATGTTGATGGGGATGTGGGTGAGGGGGTCCTCGGTGGTGACGATGACAGGGATGAGGCTCTCGTACTGGCTAGGCGAGGCAGGCGCATTCGGGAGGCCCTCATAGCTGCCAGATTTGTGGAGGATGATGACGACATGAAGTGAGGTGTCCCCATAGATCCTCACATCACAGTTGTGAACGTTTGATTCCAGTCTGGCTTATGGCAGCACCAATATCCTCTGTGAGAATGTTCCTGTCTTGGAGATGCAGTGGGGGCCCTAATAGTCGCTCAATCACAGGAGGATGATGACAACATGCAGTGAGGACACTCCATAGATCTTCACATTGCCTCTGGAGTGTCTGACTCCTGTCTGGCTGAGGGCGGCTCACTTGCGCTCCATGATCAGGGCCATCTCCGAGACGCAGCCATGAAACTTTAGAAACATCTGATGCTGTGTCCACCTTCAGCACCTCAGCCCTTCAGGAGCTGGTGCACAGCATCACAGGTCACAGGTGCTGGTGTGATAGGGGCCAGCCCCATCTTAAAGGTGCTGAGAGCACACAGAGAGAATGAGAGAACTCTGTGGCACCTGTCCACTACATTCCGGCAGCAGTGACCAGCACCACCAAGGCGCAGGCATCAGTAATGTTTCCAAAGAGTAAGAAGCTGGACCATCACTGTGGTCTGAAGGCTGCATAGAGCACGGGGAAGAGACCCTGGACTGAGACACCTGCCTTTTATCTTGTGCAGAAAGGTTTCACATCACACTGACAAGAACACTGCTCATCAGAACAAGGAGCTACAGGCAGGGTGACATTCTTAGGAGCTAATTGACAATGGTGAACAGTATGTACAAGTGATCAACACCCATGGCCAGTCTGTGCACCTACTTTTACCTAACTTTCCTAACCCTGCCACTACGTCTTGGTGCTCCCCAGACATCCACAGCAGAGGTGGAGGCAGCCTGCTGACTGTGAAGCCCTGTCTGTGATGACTTTGGCGGGCGTCCTCTGGAAGGCTGAGACTTGGTGGGCCCCGGCCTGCTTTCAGGCTCCTGCTGTGTGGCAGTGGCACCCTCCTCGGCCTGTGAAGCTGGGTCTGCAGAGATCAAAGGAAGATGGGATTCGGATGGGCCGGTCACTCCCAGAGTCACCTGGGTGGATGGCCCTGGAGTGTGCACTTGCTGATCCTCCTCCCTATGGGTACTCGAGAGCCCCTGGCTGACTCGGTGAGCAGAAGGGGTGACTGGAGTGAGATCGAGCTACCCAGCACCCCTCTCGCTTACACACTGTCGGAGGCTAACTATGGCATCAATAATGGAGTTAAGCCCGTGCAGCAGTGCAGCAATGACGTCCTGGGCCAAGGTCCCCATAGCGGCCGCCATCGTACCAGTGTTGACCTCGGTGCGTTGCAATGCCGGCGCTATCACCTCAGCCTGAAGACAGACGGACTCCTCCATCATGCCTTGCAACCTGAGGAGTGCAGCGGACTTCCTGATGATCCCGAGCTTGCCTTTGCAGCTCCAACAACTGTGACATGACTGAGTTCAGAGGCTCATCACCTGACTCGGACTCAGCAACATTCTGGCCTCCAGCAGTTCTCCGAGTGCCGGGGACCTGGGAAGTCCCTGCCTCCTCCTGCTGTGGATCAGAAAGTGTGATGTGCTCACCAGATTCTGATCCCGAGGCTACTCTAAAGCTAGGTCCCACAGGGGTGTGTGTCTCTGTGCTGGTGGAGGGTGCGGGTGAGCGCTGTGATGGGGCTTCAGAGAGGGTGCCTTCAGATTCCTCTTCGGGGGTTTCTTCGGGGCTTGATTGGAGGCCCTGGGTCATGAACTCTCTTGGCTGTTTGGCAGGTTTGCCTGCGGAAGCAAGGAGAGATAATTGGTGCATGGCAACGGCCTATGAAAGAGGACACATCACTCACAGCATGATTGTCTGATGGATGTTGCACTGCTGGATCCTCACTTGGTAGAGCAGCGCCGAGCTCACCGTCAGCACAGGACCGGTCCCGGTCATCGCCGGCCAGCTGGATGGCTCTATTTTTGAATTCTGTCAGAAATTTGATATCCGGCATCCCTCCACCTGTCTGCGACCTTTCCCTCCTGTTGTGAGCCAGTTTGTCCTGCATGGATAGAGATGGGGAGAGTGTATCAGGACGTCCGCAGGGCCAGATAGGAATGCCTGGCTTGTGTGGGTGGTGAGTGATCCCATGACTGGGATGAGGACAATGACGGTGTGTGTGAAAGAGAGAATGGTGACGTCCTTTGAAGTGGCAGTGAATGACGGCCCAGTGGATGTGTGATGGATTTGTGAGTGTGAGAGTTGGGAGTGATGAAAAGAGTGATTTACCCTGGTGGAACAGGGGAGATCATTCATCCTTTTGCGGCACTGGGTGGCTGTCCTCCTCTGCAGGGCGTTCGCGCTGACCACCGCTGCCACTGCCTCCCAAGCCAGGTTGGCGACATTGCTACCCATCCTGCGGCCAGAGGAGGGGTACAGCAAATACGGTCAGGCCTCCAATGCATCCAGCAGTCGCTCGAGGGACCCATCGTTGAAGCGGGGGGCTGCAGTCTTTTTGCCTTTGCTGGCCATGTCTCCCGGGCAGCGGTGGTGAGCTGGTGGCGATGAACGCTTTGCTGGCGGCTGCCTTTTAAAGATGGCGGCTGGTGTGATCCAACAGCGGGGTGATGGTGTGGCGGGTGAATCAAAGCCCACCTGCCATGGAAATAGCGTGTTTCCCGGGAATGCATAAATAATAAATAATAATTTTACCTGCCAGCTACCGCACTTAGTGCAATTCTGGGAAAATTCTGCCCAATAACTTGCACTGCACCTACAATGTTAGAAAAACAATCCCTGAAATATTCCAAAAGAGTCATCAAGTCATGGTAATTATGGCACAGAAGGAGGCCATTTGACCCATCAAATCTTAGCTCGCTCTCCATGCAGCAATCCAGTCAGTGCCCTTCCCCCGCTCTATCCCCGTTGCCCTGCAAGTTTATTTTCCTCAAGTGCCCATCCAATATCTTTTTGGAATCAGTGATCATCTCCACTTCTACCACCCTCATAGGCAGCAAGTTCCAGGTCATTCCCACTCACTGTGCAAAATTATCCTTCCTCATATGCCTCCTGTATCTCTTGCCAAAAAATCTTATATTGCACCATAAGCCAATGGGGACAGCTTTTCTTTGGCTACCTTATCAATCTGTCATAATTTTGCACATATCTCCATTTTATCAAATTTCCCATCAATCTCTTTTGCTTGAAGGAGAACCATCCCAACCTTTTAGCTTAAATTCCTCATCCTTGGAATCATTCTGGTAAATTTATTCTGTGTCCACTCAAGGACTCTCACATCCTTCCTGAAGTGAGTTACTACCTGGGCTGTTAAAGAAAAAATAAATGCCAAGCCAATAGAGACATTCAGAGGGTTATTTGTATATGTCTGTTCTTGGGATGGATTTAAACAGAGGATGCACATTTTTATTTGAGGTTCTGGGCAACCAAGAGTTGATGTAGGTCAGTCCAGTCAGAAGTTGCTTGCCTGTATCTTTATATCTTTCCATCAATCTATCCCTTCATTAAGAATTTTATAATATAGGTTGCATTTCTGTTCACTTCCTTCACAATATATACTACTGCACATTTATTTACATTTATTTACATTAAAGCGGATACTTATATCTGTGTACTCTCCTGCACGTGTTTGTCTACCCTGAACCTCTTGTATTTTCTCCTTTTGGCATTCTCTGCAAATTTTGACAAAATTCTCTCTCAGGCATCAATCCAAATAAACTCTCCTCTCTTTACTTGGATATGGCACAGAGAAATTCAAAACACCTGTCTTGTCACACACTGCATTTGGCTCATTTGAAAAAATCAATTTGAAAAAGTCAATTCAACAAAGATTTAAAAACCTAATGACATTCCCTCTACCAGTGACACCACTTCAGCATTAATGCCATGGGACTTAATCTTCATGTCCTTTTAGGCAGCATGTTATCAAATGTGTTTGAAAATCCAAAATGTATTAAATGTAACTGCATTCCTATTGTCTACACGTTGGATCATTTTTTTGAGGAATATTATTTCATTAGTCTCACATTTTCTGAGTCCATATTTTTGCAGTGTTTCACCGTGTACTTAAGGCTAATGCAATACTAAATGGTCAATCTTCTAGTTTTGCCTTTTTCCTTTATAAACAGTGGTGTATCCTATACTGTCCTCTATCCTTTGATACAATTCCATTTCGAAACAATTTTGTGAGGTGATGCATGTTGGCAGAAATGGTATGGAGAGGCAACACAGACTAAATATCTGTTTTATATTGCAGTCACAGAGGGACATGGGAGTTCATGTACATGGATCATTGAAGGTGGCAGGACATATTGAGAGAGTAGGTAGAGAAGCATATGGAATCTTGGGCTTCATAAATAGAGGTCATGGTCTGGATCTTCGGTGTCATGGAGAATCCACGGACATTCCAAAATGGCATGTGGGACCCGGATTCAAAGTGCTGCTCCTGTTTCCAACAGATTTCATTTTCACTGGTGGGGAAAGGGGATAGGGCATGTTTAATACATGAGGGAAACACAAATTCTGCAGGGATGTTTGAACTTAGTGCCAAGTTCAAACGTACCTCATTTTCACCGCAGCCAGGGCCCTAACATGCAGTGTGGGAGTTAGGAATCTTTTACAGTAGACATTAATTTGCATGCAGGGTGGAGAAGGTATGTAGAACTCAAGCTGTTAAGTTATTTAAAACCCCAGCCCCTTCAAAAATTAAAAAAAAACAAAAGTTGCCGGTGTCAACTGAGAATTGAAAATGAATCTGGTCGAGCAGTTACAATAACTGTTTGTTGAGATTACCCCAAGGGCTATCATTATGTCATTGTTAATGTTTGGCTGCTTTCCACAATCTATCATTATCTCAGTAGGAGATCCTAAGTTCACAGTTTGACTGACAGCTCAGAGAGGTTATTGAAGAACTAGTTGTCCTTGACAAGGGCTTATGAATACAAGTCTGTTTATTTTTTATAAAGGGTAAGTACTGAGGGGATTTAAATGTTTTGAATGGGCTTTCATGAATGGGTATTTTTTTAACTGTAGCAAAGGCTGTAATAGACAGTTAGAACTTCATTTTGTTTCACCTCAATATGGCTCCTGAAGTCTGGCCATAGTGGATACTGGGTAAATTAACATGGAGGGTGTAAGGCCAAAGGGTGGAGTTGGGGGGGCTTGGGTTTGCATGAGCTGGCATGGATAGGCCTAATATTTAACAAAGCAACTGGAACAAAGTCCCAGAGAAGTGAAGTAGGTGGGCCTTTTAACCAGCCTGCCTCAGCACTCAGCAGCTTATGCGGCTGCGTCTCATCTGCATCCAGGGGCGATGGGCCTGACTTCATCACATACGCCACCTCTCCCCCTCCCTTATCACTTCCCTTCGTGTGAAGATGCCACCATTCAGGGGAATTTCTCCCAAAGCCAGCGTGGTCACCCAGGAGATTTCCCGAAATGCGCAGCACCAGCTCAGGAGCGAAAATACAGGCCTTTGGGTATAAAAGTAAGGAGGTTATGCTGACCCTTAATAAAACTCTGGTATGGCCACAACTGGAGTATTGCATCCAGATCTCTTCAGCACACTTTAAGGAGGATGCAACGGTCTTTGAGAGGGTGCAGAGGAGATTTACCAGAATGGTTCCAGGGATGAAGGATCTTAGCTATAAGGTTAGGCTGGAGAAGCTAGGGCTGCTCTCCTTGGAGTACAGAAAATTATAAGGGGAGGTTTTATAGAGGTGCACAAGATAATGACAGGTTTAGATAAGGTAGACAAAAGAAAAACTGCTCCCATTACCTGGTTATGGTACATGGACGACGGGACACAGAGGTAAGGATTTGGGTAAGAGACACGGGGGCTGTGAGGAAGTATTTGTTTTATGCAGAAGTGGTAATGAATTGGAACTCGCTGGCTACAAAGCCAGCGGAAGTAAAGACGGTCAATAATTTCAAAAGGAAATTGGAATTGTACTTATTATGAATACCTAATTTCATGATTCATATGTTTTAGGAGTATAACTTTTAGTTTGGGGATTGAATTTTTTAAATGTAAGATAAATGAAAACACCTGATTTGAGAAGCTGGTGAACAGATCTAAAGTAATTGCAAGTCAAAGGGTGGCCTAGGTTTATTTTATAAGGTCATCGTGGGAAGTAACGGAAACTAAACGGACCACCTCTCTGAGCTTCTTGATGGAGATGGGAAGCCAAATCTCCTGGTCTCCAGATCTTCGAAGAACAGACGTATGACTGAAGAAGCACATTGAGACCATGTAGAAATCCTGACATGCGGACCTCAGTGGGAATTGCCCAGAAAGTTTCAACTTCCAACAGGCAAATCCCCTGCTCCTTAGGATCCTTCATGAACGTCTCCGATGCTGTTCTGCTAAATATTTGTGCATTTCTAAGATTTCTTTATTCTTCACTGTAAGATTCCTTTCCTTAACTTTCCTGCTAGTGAGCCCAGCCATTTCTCTAATTGTCATCTTATGCTAATGTACTTAATCATTCTGAATGTTTAAAAATCTGGCAAGACAACATTTGCTTGTCTATGTATTCTATTTGTTGATAGGGAGGAGGTTATACTTTTGAAGTGTATGAGCAAAAAGACACATGGCCTAGAAATTGGATCGCCCCTTAATTGGGTACAATCTCAAAGCCATGCGTACTGCACATGCCTAACAAAACCAGTAGCAAGATCATAGCAAAGTGGACTGCTGGCCTCATTCTTTTTTTTATAACCAGCAAGCTGCAGGCACCACTAACAGCCCCAGAGGCAGCTCACAGGTTATGGAGGAGGAGAGGATTCGACTGACTCAAGTATCGGCCGTGATCTTCAGCAACTGTCCAAACCATTTACACCATCATTCTGAACAGTTCCAATACATGACCACATGGCATTTGTACATATGCATCAATTACATTCAACATTATTAGGGGCCAAAAAGGGGGATCTACATATGAAGGCAAAGGGCATTCCTGAGGCACTAAGTGAGCACTTTGCATCTGCATTTGCCAAGGAAAAAGATGCTGCCATAGTCAGAGTGAAGGAGATGATAATTGAGACATTGAATGGGAGACAAATTGATAAAGAGGCAGTGTTAGAAAGGTTGGCTGTAATTAATTTGATAAGTTGCCAGAATTGGAAGGGATGTATCCAAAGATACTGAGGGAAGTCAGGACAGAAATTGTTGAAGTACTGGCCAAAATCTTTCAACCCTCCTTAGATACAGGGGTGGTGCCAGAGGACTGGAGAATTACAAATGTTAGAACCTTATTCAAAAAGATAAAGCTAAGTCCAGAAACTATAGCTTTCAGAAGCAATAATCTGGGACAAACTTACCAGTTACTCGGACAAATTTGGATTAATTAAGGAAAGCCAGAATGGAATTGTTCAAGGCAAATCTTCTTTAACTAATGTTATTTTCATGATGTACAAGGAGGATTGATGAGAGCAATGTGGCTTCTAAAAACGTTTGATAAAGTGCCACATGATAGGCTTAAAAGCAAAGTTAAGGCCCATGGAATAAAAGGGACAGTGGCAGCATGGATACAAAGTTGGATGAGTGACAGGAAATAAGAGAGTAGTGGTAAACAGTAGCTTTTCGGACTGGAGGAAAACATACAATGGTGTTCCCCAGGGGTTAGTACTCAGACCATTGCTTTTCTTGATGTATATTCATACTTAGACTTGAATATACAGGGTATAATTTCAAAACTTGCAAATGACAGAAAACTTGGAAGCATTGTGAAATATGAGTATGAGGTGGATAGTGATAGAGTACAACAGGACATAGACCAGTTGATGGAATGCACGAACGTGTGGCAGATGAAATTATGTGGCAGAGATAGGAACTTTTTTTTTAGATTTTGAAATTTACAGTTATGCTCACTTTACTGCAGCCCCACAAGAATTCCATGCAAACATTACTGTTTTCCTGTAACATCAGTGGCAGTTGTTTGTGGCATCCCAAGAAATCAAATCCTAATTATTTAAAATATGTACAGGTAAACAGGGATGGAGGTAATTAACCTACTCATTTAATCGACAAACACCAAGTTAAACCTATAGGTCAGTCTTAAAACTGAACCATAGTCCACATTAGTTACAAAATCAATTACTTTAACACATGTATGCAAAAGCCAGAGAGAAAGAGACAGATTGAAATTGGGTGCACCGCCACTATTTTGAAAGTTAGGTGTCATGCTCAGTAAAAGGCATGTCATATTCATAACTTTGAACATGGACTGTACTCGTATGGCAGCTTCTGGAACTGCCTTTATTTATTTAAAAATGGACACTGATAAACTGTTAATATGGCTGCCAAGGGGGGTCAGTTGACTTTTGCAACTTCAATCCAGGTTATCAACTTCTGGAAAGTTCCGAATTGAACCTTACTGGATGGGGGTCTCTCCTTTGAACGGACATAGCAAGAAAATACTCCTTTGTGGAATTCACGCCTATCATTGTTCGAAGCTTACTCCAAAACACACAACTAATGGACTCCTACAGCCTCCAGGTTTGCAATACAACAAAGGAAAACTGACAAAAGCAGTTATCCACAAGTTAAGTACAAAAGATCACAATCTACCTTCTATTTTATTTCTATGGCCATTGACCATGTGACTGAAACTGGTTCTCGGATACTGAAAAGCCACTATCTACCTTCTATTGTATATGAGTGGCCATTTACCATGTAACTGAAACTGGTTCTCTAATACTGAAATCCTTCTACCCCAAAATTCAGAAGAGTCCTGGGAGCAATCTGCAGAATACCACCAACTGAGAGACTTAAAAGTTTTTTTTAAAAGCCTCCCAGCCTGACTCCAAAGCTCTGAGTTCACCTGTAAAGAAATTGTACCTCCTGATACAACAACTATGAATGCCTCACTGATGTGCTGAACAGTCTTCTCTCCGAAAGAACCCTGCAGTTCTCCTAATATCTGACCCTGGCTATCTGGACTGCAATTCAGGAGTGAGAAAAAGCTCCATTCTTCACTGACTTAAGGTTAACTATTCTTTTCGTTAATTACTTGTAGAAGTGCACTATCTTCTTTAATTGTAACTTTCTTGCATGTGTGGTGTGTGACTGATGTAGCGTTTAGATGAATGTGTGAATAAATAATCTTTGTTTAAATCCACAAAAATCTACTGCTGGTACATTTTAATTTGACCACACACTAACAGGGGTTTAGAAATACACACATCAATCTTTTCAAAACTTCATCACACTGATTACGGACAGAATGGAGTTTCAGTTTACCTCTCCCGCACCAACCCCCCCACCCTCCCCCCGCACCACCCCCCACCCCACGCCCCCCCCACTGTCTGTAACATAAGCTTCAGCTGAACTCATCTTGACTTCTGAATGGCAAACCATAAAGTCCCTAATGGCCTTTTTTACTTTCCTCATCGATAACTGGATGTAGGCATGAAGCCAATTAAAGTGCTGTGTAATCAATCTCTTCCATTATTTTGTCCCATTCTCTATACCAATGAGATCAATGTGAAGGCTCACTATGTTATGGATGAGCCTCTGAGACAGCAATAAACTTCATGATAAATAGATCTGCCCAGTTTCGGTACTGCAGTTTCTTATAATATTGAACTTTCACACTCAAGCCGACTATAATTTAATTTAATAATTGCTGCTTTAAAGAGCCTTGCACCAAGGGCATGTTATAAACCACCTTAAGAAACATGGAAATGGATGTTCCCAGCCCTCTGGGGTCAGGCTGGGAGTCAGGGGAGGGAGCCATAGAATGGCAAGGTGAGGCAAGGGTGGTGTGCACATTGTCTTCCCACTGCCAAACCACTTTGCCAGTGGCAGGGAAGGCAGAGGGTGTCCCTCCTGCCCAGAGCCCAAGCAAGCTACTTATGTAACCAATTAAGAGTTTATCGCAATTCCACTGGCATTTACCAGAGGTGGGGAGCCCTCTCCTGCATAGGGAGACCACAAGGTAAACCATGATGGCCTTCTGGCAGGCTCAAGTTTGGCACTTCTATTTGGGCACTCTGTGGTCCATGGAGGGGCCCCTGGTGGCAAAGTTGCTACTGCCCTTACCAACACCACCCGTCCCCATCCCCCACACCTCACACTCATCACCCACTGCACCGCCGCCCCGCCCCCACCCCCCACCCCCCCCCCCCCCCCCCCCCCCCCCCCCCCCCCCCCCCCCCACCCCCACCACCCCCCATCAGTTTGGCCTAATTCACTGGCCACGGCACTCTGAGGCCCCACTTACCTGGTTTGAGGAAACACGTCCATAGATGCCCCCTCCTTTTCTAGGTGCGGCCACCATTCCAGTGTTGCGCCCAAGGCTGCTGAGCTGCAGGCCCTCTGATTGGCCGCAAACTTTAAGGAGGCAGGCAGCCATCCCAACCAGCAGTCAATTAGTTGGCTGACACAATGTGGCCCCAGGACTAGCTCTGATTGGAGAAATTGGAAGAAGTGCAATGGAGTGTTATGCATTAGAAAATTATCACTAAAACTGAAAGGAAGAATCTACAAGACAGTTGTGAGACTGGCGTTGTTAAGTAGTGGAGAAACGTGGGCAACGTCAAGAAGAACAATGACTGGATAGGAATGAGATGCAGATGCTGAGATGGATGTGTGGAGTGACAAGAAAGGACAAGATCAATAACCAACAGTTCAGTGAAGATTATAGTAGCATTGAAAGAAAATAGATGAGAAGAGATTTTTTTTAATTCATTCATGGGATGCAGGTTTTTCTGGCTGGGCCAGTGAGCTGCCTTCTTGAACCATTGCAGTCCATGTGGTGTAGGTACACCAAAAGTGCTGTTAGGAAGGGGGTTCCAGGATTTTGACCCAGCAATAGTGAAAGAACAGCGATATATTTCCAAGTCAGGATACTGAGTGACTTGGAGGGGAACTTCCAGGTGGTGGTGTTCCCATCTCTCTGCTGCCCTTGTCCTTCCAGGTGGTAGTGGTCGTGGGTTTGGAAGGTGCTAAGGAGCCTTGGTGAATTGCTGCAGTGTATCTTGTAGATGGTACACACTGCTGCTATTGTGCTTTGGTGCTGGAGTGAATGAACGTTTGTGGATGTGGTGCCAATCTAGCAGATTGCTTTGCCCTGGAAGGTGTCTAGCTTCTTCAATGTTGTAGGAGCTGCACTCATCTAGGCAAAGGGGAGTACTCCATCACACTCCTGACTTGTGCCATGTAGAAGGTGGACAGGCTATGGGGAGTAAGGAGATGAGTTACTCGTCACATGATTCTTAGCCTCTGACCTGCTCTTGTAGCCACATTGTTTTTATGGCTAATCCAGTTCAGTTTCTGGTCAATGGTAACCCCCAGGATGTGGATAGTGGGGGATTCAGTGATGGTAATGCTATTGAACATCAAAGAGCGATGGTTGGGTTCTCCCTTGTTGGAGATGGTCACTGCCTGACACTTGTGTGGTGTGAATGTTACTTGCCACTTGTCAGCCCAATCCTGGATATTGTCCAGATCTTGCTGTATTTGGACATGGACTGCTTCAGTATCTGAGGAGTCGCGAATGGTGCTGATCTTTGTGCAATCAAGATTGCAACGGTATTGTCATCTGTTGTGGATTGATATGATGAGGTGAGTGATGGAGATGGTATCGCAAGGAAAAAGGAGAAGAGGAAAACCTAAGGCCACATGGAAAGATGTAGTAAGAGACTTAACCGCAGCAGGACTGGAAGATGAATGGGTGACCTATGGGAGGAAATTGAGAAGACTGATCAACCAGTATTGTGCCAACCTCAAGTAAAAGATGATGATGATGATAAAGACGATGAAGAAAATGAAGATGAAGTAAATGATGTTAATGAAGTAGAAGAGCTCCATCTTCAGAAGCACCACAAAAATTGTGGGATACCAAATGCCACATGCTTGTCTTGGCAATGTTCAGTTGTACACGGAATTTTGTTTTGTAAATGGATTTTGGCACGCAGCATTTTACAGCCGTAACTTAAACATGTTATAAATTTGATTTGCCTTCCACTTTCTCAGGACCGTAAAAAAAAACAATTTACATCCAAACTAATTACTGTTGAAGGGTAGTTGCTGGTGTTCACTGGGAAAATATATCATCCAATTTGTGCACAGCAAAACCTTAAAGACATTAATAAGATAGGCAACCAGAAAATCTGGTTTTATTGGTGATGCTGGATGAAGGATACAAGTTAACCAGAACATCAAAGGAACTTGCCTATTTTCTTTAAATAGTGTCATGGGATTGTATACCTCTGTCTGAGCAGGCATACAGTGTCTTTGTTTAACATTTCATTCAAAAGACAGCAGCTCTAAAAAAGCAGGCAGTACATGGCCCACAATTCTACTCGCACCCCTTCCCCTCGCTCCCAGAACCATGAAAGGGTTCCCTTGTCTTCACCATCGGCCCCACCAGCCTCCGTATTTAATCGATCAACCTCCACCATTTCCACCACCTCCAACATGATGCCACAACCAAACATATCTTTCCCTCTCCTCCCGTTTCAGACCCCTCCAAGATTTTATCCCCCAGGTTGCTCCCCCACATTGGCCTCTTAAATCGCAGTCCCCCACCCGCTCCACCCACCTCATGGGGGCCTGCCAGCTCGGCACCCAGTGATCACCCCCACCAAATGCTTACCCAAATCCCAATCCAATGCCACACACCTCTGCCCCAAAGTACTGAAGAGCTGCCAGCCTCTGACCAGCTAGCAGCTCTCTGAGGCAGGATTACCTATCCCTGAGAGGTGAAAAACCCATCCTTGCCTCCAGTTAATAACAACCTTTTGGCCATTAAATGACTGCGGGGAAGACATTCTCCCCCTGGACAGGTTCTCTCCGACTTTTTGGCCTGTGGGGTAGGGGAGGATGCAGGTAGTGCACTGGTGATCTGGCGCCTCAACCTAGTTCTGAATGAGCCATAAAACAAAACCACCCCTAATTAGGCACTATTTGTAATCTTAATCGCACTGTGCCTTAAACATGTTATACCTGATCCAGGACTCTCAGAGGTAATACTGGAAGTAAAAAAGGTTTCATTCCTAATATTGGCCTAATAATGTTTGCTGCCAAGGCAAGTATGCAAATCTGGGAAATCTCCTGGCTCGCCAGACCCAAATTGGGAAAAGTGCCTCGAATGGCCGGATCTTCACACAGGGGGTGGATGAGTGCAGCTCCACGCTGCACCCGTCAGTCCTACCAGCACTGGACACAGTTCGTAGGCAGCCATGGGGGAAGCCAAAGGCTGAGATGAGCTGTTTAAAAGGCCCACCTTGGCTCTCAGGGACTTCATCCTATTTGTTTTCTTAAATATTAGGCCCTCTAGCTCTCACACACCTTCCTGCATCCCAGCCATCTTCATGGCCCCTTATAACCCCTATGCTAACACATGACAACTCATGACTCCCATGCAACCCCATGACCTCTTATAGCTACTATGCCAATTTAGTACTAACCCATGCTAATTCATGACCCCTCCATCCACCACCTTTTGCCCTTACAAACTCCATGCCAACTCACCCTGTATCCACATGGGCAGATTACGGAGCTATGCTGAGATTAAACACAGACATTACTATCTTTAAAAAAAACACTCTCATTTATGAAAGCCCATTCAAAACATGTAAATCCCCTCAAGTACTTAATCATTTATCAAATCAGAGTTGCATTCATAATCCACATCAAAGACAGCTAATCTTTTAATAAACTCTTTGAGCTGTCAATCAAACTGTGAACTTACAGCCTCCTACTGTGATACTTGTTGTGGAAAGCAGTCAAGCAATAATAATATGATAATAGCACTTATGAATATGTCAACAAACAGCTACTGAAACGGCTAGAAAAGATTTTTTTTCAATTCTCAGACACAGGCAGACAATTCTTTTCACTTTTTAAGGAGCTATCTAAATAATTTGACAGCTTGACAGTTCTACAGACCTCATCTGTCCTTCAGGAATACTCAAGACTACTCTAAAATTCATAACACAAACTGCCGGCTAAGCTCCAGCAAAAATGGGGTCTGTATGAACTCAGCAGTCAGTTCAAATGGCCTTGCTGAGTTGGGGTTTCCCACAAGTGGGAGTCACTTCCCACCCCCGATCTCCCTCTCATTCCACAAATTGGTTTCTGTCAGATATGGGGATGGGACCTCTGGGTCAGGGGTTCATCCACCATTTTAGATACACCACAGACTCGCCATGATTCTGCGAAAATCCAGGCCATCATTTCTCACTTTTATGAGCACAATGTACACCAAATACAAAAACAAAATGCAGATCAACAGCCAGTGGATACAGAGATTAAACCGCATTTACTCAGTTAACATAAGCAGGCATAAGCCACAGTCCCCACCTTATTTCCTCATGAGTTGTACTATCAGCAGTAGCTTCTTAATAAACTAATTGTGATTTACTTGGACTTCTCCAAACTTAGTACACTTCATTCACTGCTTCCTCTATAATGCATGACCAAACAGAATGGATGATCGCTTTGCTGAACAACTCCTTTCAGTTCACAAGTGTAGCCCTGTGATTCTGGTCACTTCACACTTCAATGATCCATCCCACTCCAGCCTCTCTGACCGCAGCCTCCTACACTGATCCAATGAAGCTCAACATCAACTCAGAACAAAATCTCATCTCTTTACTCAGCATTTTACAGCCTTCTGGCCTTAATTCTGAGTTTAATGAATTAAGATTTTAACCACCCTCAATCCCATTTTTCTCAGCCACCAGATACTGGTAATGGAGGACGATTGCACCTGTGTCATTGGGAGTGGAGCTGGTGTTTGGGGTGGGGAATACCTATCGGAAAACAGCTGGAGTGGTCTGAACACCTGAGGTCTACCTATCATTCTTTGCCACATTCCCGGGTTATAGGAGCCTTTTCTGTTCTGCCAAATCTTCCATGGTTCCCTCCCCCTCTGCTATCCTGAAGTAATCATTTACACCTCCTCGGCATCCACCTTTTATTTCTCTACCTCTCCCATCATTACCTCTTTTTTCCATGCACAAACACCCCTTTTGCCATTTAATCAGTCCTGCTCTCCACCCTATCTTTTCTGGCTCTTGTTTCCTCCTGGCTCTGCACTTGCTTAAAAGCTATTCATCTGTGACATTCTCTGGTTCTGATGAAAGGTCATCGTACCTGCGAAACATTAACACTGCTTCTCTCTCCACAGAAGCTGCCAGACCTGCCTAGTGTTTCCAGCATCTTCAGTTTCTAATTTATAAATTAACTGAAATGTCTGTGCATAAAACCACATGGACTATTTGTGGATGCATAATATTATATCACGTTATGATAATCCAATTGGAGATTTAAAGAAAAAGCATGCTCAGCAAGGATGACAACTGCTCTGTGAGGAAAGGAAAAAATCAAATTAAAGCAACTGATACCCTGTAATCTTCTCATGAAAGCTAAGTTAAAGCTGGGACTGACTAAAGCACAGCACTCAGGCACTGATTGATCATGCCCTGCTTGGTAATTATAATTCCTTCAAGTGTCTCCAACATCTTGTATATGACTAAAAGCATTTAACCAAATGAATGAAACAAACCCCTAATTCTTTGATGCCAAGAAAGCTTAATGCTGATATCATGATCTGTGTCCCTCAACAACATTTGAAATTTGCCAAATAATAAACTGGCTGATCTCTCAACTCCCGACACTAATTTTATACTGCAGAAACAAATCTCTGGTTTAGAATGACAAAGAATATTGTGTCTGATGTCTTGCCAGTAGAACACGCTATTGATTTCCTTTCGAGCAGAAACCATGCTTAAGCAATATTGACTAATAAAGGAAATTTGCTGGTGTCAACCAGTGAATGGGTGCTTTCAATTTAATGACAAAAGTATGAACAAACTGGCAAATCAATTCCAAATATTTCAGCAGGGGAAGCATGTAATTAATTAAAATCACATACAAAGGATTCCTACGAAGTAGATATTCCTCTTAAACTAAAATTCTGGATGCATGAATGAATTCTTGTTTAATTTTGTCCTTCATTCGTATAACAACTACCTTCCCAACCTCACAAATGTTATAGTTTTGAGGCTCATAAATCTAGTGATTAAACTGATTACTCTGTTTCGAAAACAACAATATTCAATCAGTGATTACTATTTAGTTGGATTGAACTTGATAAGTCAATGTGTACTACAGGAGCAGAGCAGCACATGGTGGCTGAGCGGATTAAAATCTTTTACACTGAAAATATTGTATGAGCCCCTCACACTTGATATTGGAGGGGAGGATGAATGAGCTGAAAAAGAGGTCAAAAATAGCAAGCCATTATCAAGAGTGGTAATATTGGATTGTCCTTAGTCTCTATAATAATCCTGATATAATAGTAAGATTTGGCTATGGAGAAGGAGATTGGTATTGCTTAAGGCAGCCAGCCAGATCTGCTGAATACCAGATCAGTGTGCATTCAGCAATCTTAAGTGCTCCAACTCTGCTCAGAACAGTATTGCATTTTCATTATAATCTGATACACACTTTATGTTTAATGGTTTTATTGCCAAAGAGCGCATACATTTCTATTGCAGTAATTTACTTGCTGATGTGCTTCATGCTCCTCTCGCATACACTTAACTGCCAGAATCAATTGAAGTAAATAGTGATCACTGTCTGACTTTCAGTTTCTGAAAATGATAAGGTATCAGTCAAGGCGATTGTTTGGAAAGGGGCTCACGCTTCACCTTTAATGATTACAGTAGCAGCTTTAACAAGTGGAAGGTTTCATTTCAGAGGTCTGTTCCCTTTACATTTATAAAATCCTTGTAGCTAATCTCAACCCAGAGAAGGTGATTGGAAAGGAGATGTTTTCTGCTGACTTGCTATATTACAGAAATCAGAGTAAATTGCACAATCGTATAGACAAGACAGGCACTACCATTTTAATAAAGCTGAATAGAAGTAGCTCAGTGCTGTCTGCGGAATAATAATAAGTAGCAGGCATCAGTATGGTTTTTCTTTTAGAATTAGATCGTGGCGAGAATACAGAACTAACCTATTTTGAATATGCACCCTGTAACTGGATTCAGTGCAGTCCCATCAATAATTTGCTGACCTACCTGACAAAATGACATTTCCATATAGATAAAGCAACAAAAGGATTTGGTATGTGCTGAAAAATTTCAGATCTAATCATCTCATCAGTGACCGGGAGTCTGAGGCCAATCAGGTCGTGCTTCTCGGAGATGCGACCCAAACAATAGGAAACTCTCAGTTGTCAAATGGAAGGCAGTGTTTAAAGGTTATGCATTTACCATACCAAAACAGTCTTGCAATACAAATTCCAATTTGAGGGCATTCAAAATGGAAACAGTCAGAGAAAATGCATAAATCTACACACTAGTTAAGTGTTTCAGCATTTAATGATACAATTCAATTAATTAAATGAAAATTACAAACTGTTGCCATATTGGCTATTACTAAGCTGGACACATCAGTGCTTTTGCTTCTGAAACAAAACAGTTAGCCCAGCTTTCAACTTCACTGGGAAAATAACTAATAAAGTCTGAAAGAATTGATTTTAATTTGACCTTTCTCACTCACAGAATGTAATCTTATTAAAAAGCAGTCAAAAAATCTCAATCAATACGCCAAATCAAAAAGTAAATTAAGTGGATCTAGAAATTGACAGGTACAAATATTGAACCTGCACTGATACTTTGCTTTATGTTTGATATAATTTATTCAGTGACTGTTGGACCTCTATGGAACAGTACAGAAGTACAGAGCTCCCTAGACGAGATGAACAGCATCTTTTCAGTTTAGTCCTACTAGAATCCGACAGATATAAATCCAAATTATGAACTCCTGTCAAATTTTAGAACCACATGATTATGCTTAAGGTGATAATGATTGATCTGTAATCGGACTTAATATATTTACACAAAGTACCTGTGGTGAAAAAAGCTTGTGTGCTTGTGATTTCTTGCTCTCTGGAGAACATAATCAGGTTTCTTAGTGAAGCTGTCCTTGGTGATAACCCACTTTTATATATAAAACTCACGAGTGTATGCATCACATTTCAAAGTGTCAAAAATATTACAAAACTCAAAAGAAAGAGAAACATTTAAGGTTGTTTATTTTTCTAAACAGAAATCAAAATTTTACATTCATATTCCAATCTGTAAAACTTCTCTCACCTAAAGCAAAATTCTGATTTCCTTCATGCCTTTTTTCCAACAGTTAATTAACTTTATATTCTTAAAGAGAGCGGCCAGATTAATCAAAACTTCACTGCACTGAGCAACACACAATATAATCCTCCTGTGATTTAAAACAGTTTATTGCTAGATCTATGATGATCAATGCGATTTGAGACTCACTAATCATTTTTTAAATTGCTTTTTTATTATAACATGAATTAAAGACATTTTAAATTTATCAGGAATCAATGTTTTGAATTCTATAGACTTTTTTTGTTGAACTAAATAGCAAATTTTATCTTTCGAGTTGGGTTATCTCAGTAGTTACCCCTCTCTCCACTCCAACATTTCTGGAATCATTGCTCGCGTCGGCCACTAAATACAGCATTATGCTCTTGGTCCAACACCCTCATCACTGTAGTGAATTGAACTACACTTTGTCAGCAAGATGGTCCTGTCCTGATCTTTCGCTGTGACAGTTTTAACTCTTTCGAGTACAAACATGTTTCCATCTGTTCCTATTCAGATGAAATTACATTGTTTCATAGTTTGCCGTTGTGAGATTTGAACTCTTGATCTTGGGGTTACAAGCCCAGTACCATAACCACTTGGCTATTTAGGCCAAGTGTAACCGTCATCATTCAGCGCAAACAGCAACCTGTGCTCTCTCCAAACTTCTGAGGCTGCCTCCACTAGATACTTGCACCATGTAGACCTGACGTCCAATCTCCAACCTACATGGTGTTAGCTGAGCCTAGATTGAGTGGTGGTATAAGTTCTATAATGTGGTTCTATGTTATATCAGAATCTTCACTCTTGGATGCCATCCAGCCACCCTTCCTGGATGTGCAAAGGAATCCAGAACATTTGTGGTGTCTTTCCACATGACTGAAAAGTCTCCTGCTGACACTATCAAGCTCATACATGAACAACAACCACTTGGGAAAGGTAATGAAGCCATGGAATCAAATTGTAAGAGGGAGTCACTGCAATAAGAGAATTTTATTCCGCAGACTTCTAAAATAGCTGGAAATAAAATAGCTATCTTTCCTTCACATACTTCAAAATGGAAGCTAGGAAGTAGAATGGGAGAAGGTTGAGCTGATTAATCTAGAAATTAATCAGGAACCGAGAGCTTTGTTTTAGATGTTAAATTATATATGGTCAAAACAATAGCAGGTATCTGCGACATGGATAAAAAATAATCAAAGGTTTTCATCTAGCAACAAGCAAAAAATCCTTTCTAATAGGGGTATACTAAAGTAGAATCAGCATCAGAAGAGTTAAGTGTCTCCCTACTTCTACGTATTATGTAGGCCATAAATAAAAGATTGCTACTATCAGTGCATTATCATTGGTCTGATGGCATTTTTATAATGTGATGACCGTGCTACAATGATCAATCTGTTTATGATTGAAGCAGAGTGCCATAATTTCCTAACCAGTAATATTATATCTTTTCATATGTGTAATACTGTGATTTACCATGTTTGAAGCACTCCTTGGTATCTGGTTCTATTTAGTGCCATTCCCTCATATCTACTTCTGTTTAGTACAATGACACTCCCTGATATCTAATTGTATTTAATGCAGGGACACTTTGTAAAGTGTGTTTAATGCCAAATGTTAAAAGTACTTTTTAGGAGTCTTAGAAAGTTAAAGGAAAAGCTAGGGATTTGCCCCCAGAAACTACAGTTCTGTTTTTCACTGCCTATCCCCCCTCAGACAGTAATGAGGAGCTCCACAAGGGTCAGCACTCATAATAATTTATCAGAGGCTCAATGCAAACAAAAGGTAAATGAATTTGAAGCCTCAGAACCTTGGACCTTTTGTTATTTTGAAGCAGTTTGTGTATTAAGTAAACCAGTTATTGTACTGTTGGTTTCTTGCTGGGTTCCTCGGCTCCTGTGTGATTATCTCATTTGTAAATCAGTTAGTTTTAAGCTGAACAACACAATCTGTGAGCGATATTTACTACCCTTTGAAGTGGACTGGAATGTGTGCTGGCAACTCATCTGTTCCCCAAACCAAGATACAACGGAAAGGGTCATTATGCCATTGTCATGCTGTCCCACTCACAGCATGCACAAAACTGCAAGTTCCAGTGAGAAGAAAGTAAAGACTGATGGATATAACACATTTCACACCAAAATGTCCCAAAGTGTTTATAACTAATGAAGCATTTTAAAAATGTTGTCACTATTGTAATGTAGGGAAATGCAGCAGGTCCCACAAACAGTGATGTGTGAAATGACTCAGTTATGTGTTTCAGTGATGTTGATTGGGGTAAGTGTTGGCCAGGACACCACGTGAATTTCCTTCCTCTCCTTGAAATAATGCTGTGGGATCATTCACATCCAGCTGAGAGGGAAGATAGGGCCTCAGTTTCATACCTCATCTGAAAGACTGCAATGCTCCCTCAGTACAACACTGAGGCATTAGCCTAAATTTTGTGCCCAAGCCTTTGAAGTGGGAGGCAATATGAATCTGAGGAAACAGTGCTATCACAGACCACAGCTGGCATAGCAATGGATGCCAGTCCAGAAATGGAAGTTACCCATTTGCTGTGGACATGAATTAATAGTATTGGGAAAATGCAAATTGTAGTACCCATACCGGGGAGGAATTGTTAAACCTCGGGATGTTACCCCATTCATGCCATGCAAAGGACTGCATGTTTTTGGTAAATAATCTATCAAGGTGCTTAAGTAAGCATATGGGAGAAAGCCTGAACTGCAATAGTCACCATATTCAGGAGGAGAGAGGGAAAACATGAGACACAAATAGTCTCTCAAAATACTTCTTGAAAAAAAATCTAACATACTGATGTAGTAAATAAAACCTTAATTTCCTAAATAAGATTTGTGACATTAAAAATGTTTCATAATCTTTTGTGTCATTGAATGCCTTCATTATTGGCTCAGCCACTCCCAAAAGCCTAGGCTTGGCTTTCCTAGTTTTATCCAGAGCTGTAACCAGATCCAGTGGTCTAAGCCAAGTACACAATTCACATTGGAAATTCAAACTGTCTCTCTGTGTAAAATAGTATTCCAGTTTGTGTGCATTTGAAACTTATCTGTATACAAACTGAATGATGAATTTGAGTAGGAAGTAAAAAGCAAGAAGCAACAATCGAGGCAAAGAGAAACCAGTCAACTTCCTTGGGCTTGCTCCCACTCTGTGTAATATAAGGGTCTGGCACATACAGGGTTAATGTAGGACTAAGTACAGTACCGCCAACACAGTGATATAAGAAGGCACATGACCTAGACCCAGGGGCAGTATGGTATTGAGCAGAGACAGGTTAAGACCTGTCAACAAGGCAACTTCTAGCTGGTACCCTTTACTGTACATGTGTATATAGATCTAGTAGTTAATAAAGGCTTAGAGTTAACCCACTGAAGACTACGAAGGTTTCTTTAAGACATATTGTTCTGTAACCAACGCCCTCCCAACATATGCCCACCCAGGAGAGACGATGGCATAGTAGCATTGTCATTGGACTAGTAATCCAGAGACACAAGGTAATGTTCCTAGATTGGGTCTGCGGCAGAGGTAAGGGAGCCTGCCTGCTGCAGATGCATCTATCCATGACAGTATTGGGAGGAATGACCACCACACAGTCTTTGTGGAGACAAAGTCCCGCCATCACTTTGAGGCTACCCTCCATTGTGTAGTGTGGTACTACCACCGTGCTAAATGGGATAGATTTCAAACAGATCTAGCAACTCAAAACTGGCCATCCATGAGGCACTCTGAGCCATCAGCAGCAGCAGAATTGTACTCAAACGCAATCTGTAACCTCATGGACCGGCATATCCCCCACTCTACCATTACCATCAAGCCAGCGGATCAACCCTGGTTCAATGAAGAGGGCAGGAGGGTACGCCAGGAGCAGCACCTGGCATACCTAAAAATGAGGTGTCAGCCTGGTGAAGCTGCAACACAGGACTACTTGCATGCCAAAAAGTATAAGCAGCAAGTGATAGACAGAGCTAAGCAATCCCATAACCAACAGATCAGATATAAGCTCTGCAGTCCTTCCACATCCAGTCCTGAATGGTGGTGGACAATTAAACAACTCACTGGACGAGGAGACTTCACAAATATCCCCATCCTCAATGATGGGGGAGCCCAGCACATCAGTGCAAAAGTTAAGGCTAAAGCATCTGCTATAATCTTGTGCCAGAAGTGCCGAGTGAATCATCGACCTCGGCCTCCTCTAGAGGTCCCCAGCATCACAGATGCTAGTCTTCAGCCAACTAGATTCACTCCACATGATATCAAGAAATGGCTGAAGGCACTGAGCACTGCAAAGGCTATGGCCCTGACAATATTCTGGCAATAGTACTGTAGACTTGTGCTCCAGATGTTGCCACACCCTAACCAAGCTATTCCAGTGCAGCTAAAGCACTGGCATCTATCCAGCTACATTGAAAATTGCTCAAGTACATCCTTTGTTCAAAAAGCAGGACAAATCCAACACAGCCAATTACTAGCCCATCAGCCCACTCTCGATCATCAGTAAAGTAATGGAAGGGGTCATCGACAGTGCTATCAAGCAGCACTTGTTTAGCAATAACCTGCTCACTGACGCCCAGTTTGGGTTCTGCCAAGGCCACTCAGCTTCTGACCTCATTACAGCCTTGATTCAAATGTGGACAAAAGAGCTGAACTCCTATGGTGAGATGAGAATGACTGCCCTTGACATCAAGGCTGCATTTGACTGAGTGTGGCATTAAGGAGCCCTAGCAAAACTGGAGTCAATGGGAATCAGAGTGAAGACTCTTCACTGGTTGGAGTCATACCTAGCACAAAGAAAGATGGTTGTGGTTGTTGGAGGTCAGTCATGTCAGCTCTAGGACATAATTGCAAGAGTTCCTCAGGGTAGTGTCCTCGGCCCAACCATCTTCAGCTGCTTCATCAATGACCTTCCTTCCATCATAAGGTCAGAAGTGGGGATGTTTGCTGATGATCGCACAATGTTTGCGACTCCTCAGATATTGAAGCAGTCATGTCCAAATGCAGCAAGACCTGGACAATATCCAGGATTGGGCTGACAACTGACAAGTAACATTCGTGCCACACAAGTGTCAGGCAATGACCATCTCCAACAAGAGAGAATTTAACCATCACCCCTTGTCCTTCAATGACATTACTATCATCGAATCCCCCACTATCAACATCCTGGGCGTTACCATTGACCAGAAACTGAACTGAACTAGCCATATAAATACTGTGGCTACAAAAGCAGGTATCCAGAGGCAAGTAACACACTTCCTGACTCTCCAAAGCCTGTCCACCATCTACAAGGCACAAGTCAGAGGTGTGATGGAATACTTCCCAATTGTCCAAATGGGTCCAGCTCCCCACTACACTCAAGAAGCTTGACACCATCCAGCACAAAGCAGCCTGCTTAATTGGCATCACATCCATAAACATTCACTCCCTCCATCACCGACGCACAGCAGCAGTAGTGTGTACCATCTACAAGATGCATTGCAGGAATTCACCAAGGCTCCTTAGACAGCATCTTCCAAACCCACGAGCACTATCATCTAGAAAAACAAGGGCAGCAGGTACATGGTAACACCACCACCTCGAAGTTCCCCTCCAAGTCACTCACCATCCTGACTTGGAAATATATCGCCGTTCCTTCATTAACGCTGGGTCAAAATCCTGGAACTCCCTTCCTAACACCACATGGACTGCAGCATTTCAAGAAGGCAGCTCACCACCACCTTCTCAAGGGCAACTAGGGATGGGCAATAAATGCTGGCCCAGCCAGTGAAGCCCACATCTCGTGAATGAATTTTAAAAAAGTTACACTGGAACTGAAGTGAAAACCTGGTTTACAAACATCAACAAGGTCTCCATTATACCTCGGGTAAAGTTGCAGCAGGAATAGCACTGAATATGTTCCCAGCCATAGAAAGAGACAAAGATGGCCCCACCTGGCTCTGCCAGAACTGGATTGGGTCCTGGAGTTCCACTGTGCGTCCATGTGGGAGCTGCTGGCATCATTGTGGAGCAAGAACCTGGAGTTTATCAACACTCGGTCTGAAATATGATCTTTTGTTCACCAGTGAACATGGTGCGTGTTGGCAATGGAGGAAGGGAGCAGGTCATGGGTTTGCTAATACTGGATGGAGTTGGGTAGCTTCCCATGATTCCCATATCAGGCAGCTTCAGTTTGTGATTTTTTTAATAGGTTATCTGTAAACATTAAGTTTGATCTTTTACTGTAGGTTCCTCACTATGTGCCTCTGCCTCAGTCCCAATCTCACAGCTATAAGATTCAAATAATTAACCATCAACAAACACCAGTGGCAACTGGAACTGAGAAAGCCAGAACTCATTTGATTTTATTATTTGAAAAAAAAAGTAATAATGGAACATCCTGCTTCTCTGGCTCTGATAGCTGTTAATAGTTAGAATGGTTTACATTTTCTAACTATCAATGCCTATAGCATTACAGCCAGCCTGCAAATGTGTACAGCCTCAAATGAATATTTCAATGTATTATCATCCATCCCCAATTCAGTGATCAGATTCAAACTGACATTGAATTAGACCAGCAGCTACTGTAACAGTAATAGGCAAGTATTATGAGTATGTAGAAAAACATTTAACCTAGGAAAGTCCATAGAAAGATGGTTTCAATGAAACCTACAACACTCATTTCAATATTTGTCGACACACAGTAGAAGGCTGGCCATGTCCTCTATTCATGTTTCTCTAAATACTAAATTTCAGTCATCTTTATTTGAACATTGTTATTACATTAATTTATTACTGGCAGTACTACTTCCATTCAATGATCACCTGTTAGTCAATTTTCAGTTGCACAAAATTGACCTGGAATTGATTAGGATATCAATTAGTTTATCTAAGTGAGATCACCATCCATTTTAGCAAAAATGAGTCATCATTCTGAAAGGTGCCGTCTGAAAGGATACAAGTGAAATATAGGACCTAAAATGTTCATCAAATGTGTCACAGTATATCCCAGCAGACAACGTTTTCAATACAAGGCAAAAAGTGAAATATAATCAAATCTAAAATTCAATACTGGCACATCTACAGCATTATCTTTAATCCTCCTTTCACGCAGAACTTTAGAAATTATCTTCCCTCCACAACGTGACCTCCAAACCAGAATTGCGCTTAATTCTCTTTCTCATAAATTCAACACAAATCTCTAAACAGCAAGCAATGGTTTCACTTTTGCAGCCTTTTGATTGAACAACTGTTATTTCTTTATGGTGTTTCATTCTCACACGAACCTGTCCTTATAGAGCGTAAGAAAAATTTTGTGACGTGACAGGTGATGTGTACCAGGTGAACAAATCCATGAGGGAAACTTGGCCACGCTATCACAATAGGTTTGCAATTTGTACTTATTACGAGAAGATGTGTGCACTGAATTCAGAGTAATAGGTCCACTAAAACCTTTAGAGATTTCAAAAATTAAATTAAAATATTTAGTGACAAAAGAAAATATTTCAAGCACATACATAAGATTAGTTACTTAATACTGTAACAAATCCCAAAATTCTTAATTAACCTAACTCCCAACTACACACCCCCGTTAAGGCAACTGTCCAAAATAGATTTTAAATTTAAAAAGCAAGCCAGCAAGTTACCACAGCAGCCACTCGACAGTAGAATTCCAAAGGCTTTTCTCCAACTTTAGTTATTGGACACAGCAGACTTTTGAAAACATGGCTGGAGGCTTTTTCAAGGCTGTTTCACACACTCCTGTTAGATCCTACGTGGCCCCCCAACATCACCTCCCTTCCTCCATTATATATATTTCTTTCTCTTTAATCTGTAAATTCCATTGTTGCATATGTCTTTGGAAATGTACTTTTCTCATACTATAAAAATATTTCATTTAACAAATATGGTCAGTAACTTTTGGGAAAAATAAACATAATAACCATGCCCTATTTATCTTGTTCGTTGTAAACCTCCTACCATCCCTTTGAAACCCAAACAACTCCTTCATTTATCTAAAAATGCAAATTTCTTTCACATCCTACATGCTAAGACCTCACCCATGTTTACTCATTAACATTTCAAATGCTTTTTACTCCTAACTTCTCTAGCTAATTTCAAGCTTGCAGTCCAGCTGACTCTAATTCAATTAAATCACACACCCAAACCATACGCACACACTCATAAACCTATTTTACAATAAACCTCAATAATATTATGAAAAATATTATAGCTTTATGACAACAGATTGAATCGCTCATCTGAGCTTCCCAGCACAAATCTCTCATTTAAAGCTAATATTTTCTGCTGATGTGATATCCTGGGTGGAAATAAAGTGGAGTACAATTCATAATCGGCCAGTCTGAAGTATGATCCATTCATGGGCCCTGTTAGATCTTCTCTCCAGTGGATCACTATATGCTGACACACTACCCAGTATTTCTATGGCACAAATACATACAGAGGATGGTGCTGCCTCTGAGGGTGGCAGCTCATGTGACATTCTGCCGGGCCTCTCTGTGCTTGTAGGTGTAACTGAAAGGATACAGGGCCAAGTTGTCCATATAGGCAGATCAAAGTGCTGCTCGCGGGTCTTAGCTGCCCTGAGGCTGGGATTATTATGTCCTGGTAGATTCCAATAATAGCTAGCCAATTTACGGCCTCCAGTGAAGCACAAAGTTTGTGTTGCAAGCACGCTCTTCACAAACTGGCACCATGCTTGAAAAACACAGATAGATTTTCAAGTGTTATATGTGTAGATGGGAAGATTTAAAAGTTGTTTTCATTATATAGCACAAATCATATGCAGGAGTTTGTGGAGATTCAGTGTCACTGATCTTTCTTTTATTTCCTGATGCTGCCAAACAGAATAGCGCCAGAAAATCACGAATGAAAAATGTAGGCTTCACTGTCAAAAACTCAGTCCTTTCCTCTCCCCTGCATATTAGTGGCTAATGAAAGCAATCAGTTTCTAAGTTAGCTTGAGGCACAATCGGTCTCACCAGCCTCCTGCACAAAGGAGAGTGGGTCTGTGTAAAATAAAAGTTTATCTCAATGAAAAAATTGAGAACAAATTACTCAGGAGGTAACCTCTGCTTAATGACCCAGTAACATTCATCAAATGACCATGAAGCTGTCATGCTGTTGTGAAAACCCATCCAGCTCATCGATACCCTTTAGGGAAGAAAATCTGCCATCCTTATTCAAACCAGCCTGTATGTGACTCCAATCCCATGCCAAGTGTTTGCCTCTTAACTGCCCTTTAAAGTGCACTAGCAAGCCACTCAATTATATCAAACCACCTTCTCATGGCAGCTTGAAGTGGGCAACACATGCCAGACACCCACATCCCAAAAATGCATAATAAAGTTAGTAACATAGAAAACATAGATTCATAGAAGGATTTAGGGCACAGGAGGTCGTCATTTGGACCATTACATCCATGCCAGCCGAAAAAGAGCTGCACAGTCTAATCCTACCTCCCAGCTCTTGGTCCATAAATTTGCAGGTTACAGCACCTCAAGTGTATGTCCAAGTGCTTTTTAAATGCGATGAGGGTTTCTGTCTCTTCAGCCAGTGATTTCCAGATACCCAGCAGCTTCTGGGTGAAAAAAACGCTCAGCCCCCCTCTAATCCTTCTACCAATTACTTTGAATCTATGCCCTTTGGTTATTGACCCCTCTGCTAATGGAAATAGGTCCTTCCTATTCACTCTGTCTAGGCTCCTAATAACTTTATACACCTCAATTAAATCTCCCCTCAGCCTCCTCTGTTCTAAAGAAAACAACACCAGCCTATCCAATCTTTCTTCCTAGTTAAAATTCTGCATTCCTGGCAACATCCTCATAAATCTTCTCTGTACCCTCTCTAGTGCAATCACAGCCCTTCTGTAATGTGGTGACCAGAACTGCATTCAGTACTTTAGATGCGGCCCAACTAGAGTTTTATACAGTTCTAGCATAACCTCCCTACTCTTTACTCACCCACTCCAACCTGTCATCTTCTGAACTTGCTGCACTCCATTCCCTTAGGCCAAACCCTGACTTTGTTATCAAACCTGCCGACAAGAGTGGTGCCGTTGTTATCTGGCATCTTGCAGAGGCTGAGTGCCAACTCTCAGACACTTCTTCCTACCTCCCCCTGGACTATGACCCCACCGCTGGACATCAAGTCATTGTTTCCAGGGCTGTCACTGACCTCATCTCCTCTGGAGATCTTTCCTCCACAGCTTCCAACCTCAGTCTCCCAACCCTGCTTCTACCTCCTTCCCAAAATCCACAAACAGGGCTGTCCTGGTAGACCCATTGTTTCAGCCTACTCCTGCCCCATGGAACTCATTTCTTCTTATCTTGACTCCATTCTCTCTCCCCTTGCCAGCCTCTTCCCACCTACATGTGATTCCTCTGATGCCCTTCGTCATATCAATAATTTCTCGTTTCCTGGCCCTAATCGCTTCCTCTTCACCATGGACATCCAATCCCTCTACACCTCCATCCCCCACCAGGACAGCTTGAGGGCTCTCTGCTTATACCTTGAACAGAGGCATGAACAATTCCCATCCACCACCACTCTCCTCCACCTGGCTGAACCTGTTCTCTCACTGAACAATTTCTCCTTTACTCACTTTCTCCAGATAAAAGGTGTGGCTATGGGTACTCGCATGGATCCCAGTTATGCCTGTCTGTTTGTGGGGTATGAGGAACATTCCGTGTTCCAGTCCTATTCAGGCCCCCTCCCACAACTCTCCTTCCGGTGTATCGATGACTGTATTGGGGCTGCTTCACGCTCTCGTCTGGACCTGGAAAAATGTATCAATTTTGCTTCCAATTTCCCCCCCTCTCTCACCTTCACATGGTCCATCTCTGACACTTTCCTTTCCTCCTTGACCTCTCTATCTCCATTTCTGGTGATAGACTGTCCACCAATATTCATTACAAGCCTAACAACTCCCACAGCCACCTCCTCACACCCTGGTTGTTATAAGGACTCCATTCCATTCTCTCAGTTCCACTGCCTGCATTGCATCTGTTCCAATGATGCCACCTTCCAAAACAGCACTTCTGACATGTCTTCCTTTTTCCTTAACAAAGGTTTCCCCACACTGTGGTTGACAAGGCCTCACCATTTCTGACCCATTACCCACACCTCTGCCCTCAGCTCTTCCCTTCCCTCCCAGAACCATGATAGGGTTCCCCTTGTCTTCATTTCCACAACACCAGCCTCGGGATTTAAAGGATCATCCTCCGCCATTTCCGCCAACTCCAGCATGATGCCACCAACAAACATATCATCCCCATAACACGCCCTCCCTGTCAGCATTCCATAGGGACTGTTCCCCCTGGGACAGCCTGGTCCACTCCTCCATCACCCTCAATTCCTCATCCCCTTCCCACAGCACCTTCCCATGCAGTCGCAGAAGATGCAAAACCCGCCCCTTTACCTCCCCTGTCCTCATCGTCCAAGGCCCCAAACACTCATTTCACATGAAGCAGCACTTCACTTGCACCTCTTTCAATTTGGTCTACTGTATTCGCTGCTCCCAATGCAGTCTCCTCTACACTGGGAAGATTAAACGCAGGCTGGGTGACCACTTTGTGGAACACCTTCGCTCAATCTGCAAGCATGACCCAAGCCTTCCTGTCGCTTGCCATTTCAACACATCATCCTGCTCTCATGCCCACATATCCATCCTTGGCCTGCTGCAATGTTCTAGTGTAGCCCAACGTAAACTGGAGTAACAGCACCTCACCTTCCAATTAGGTACTTTACAGCCTTCCAGACTTAACATTGAGTTCAACAGCTTCAGCCTATGAACTCTCTCCTCCCTCTTGACCCCTTTTTCAATCAAACTTTATTTTTTTATTTTAAATTTTATTTTATTCTTTTATTTATTTACTTGTTTTTTTATCCTCTTTCCCCAAACCCCTCCTCCCCCCACAGGGCTATCTGTCACTTGTTTTTATGCTTTGCTTTCACAGAGTACTGACCCCTGTGCTGCTGTTAACACCTTCTGCTATCTTACCTCAATACCACTAATAGCACCTCTTTTACTCTTCATCACTACCATTAAATTTCTCCTTAGCGGCCATCTATGCCTGATCTTCTATCTTGTTCTGCCTGCTCCACCCCCTCCTAAACTGTATAAAATCCATCATATTTCTACTTCTCTTTAGCTCTGAAGAGTCATATGGACTCTAAGCATTAGCTCTGTTTCTCTCTCCACAGATGCTGCCAGACCTGCTGAGTTTTTCCAGCATTTTTTGTTTTTATTTCTTATATTCTAGGCCTCAGCTAATTAAGGAAAGTATTCTGTATGCCTCCTTGAACAGTTTTTATACCTGTCTTGCTTCTTTCAGGGATCTGTGAACATGTAATTCAAGGTCCACCTGTTCCTCTACACTTCTCAGAATCCTCCCAAATGCACTTCCCAGATTGAACTCCATTTGCCATTTTTCTACTCCCTGCATGATCAGTCCGTATGATATCTTCCAGCAGTCTGCAGCTTTCTTCCTCACTACCACACAGCCAATTTTTGTATCATTTGCAACCTCCTTAATCATAATTCGCATATTTAAGTCTAAATTATTGATATATATCACAAGCTGTAAGGGACCCAGCCCTGTGGAACCCTACTGAAAACAGCCTTCCGGTCACAAAAATAACCATCAACTATAACTATTTGCTTCTTGTCATTGAGCCATTTTGGGATCCAATTTACCACTTCCCTTTGGCCAATGAGCATTTAATGTTATGATCCATCTGTCATGTGGGAATATGTCAAAAGACTTGCTAAAATCCATGCAGATTACTTCAAATGTTCTAACCTCATTGGCCCTCCTCAAATAATTCAATGAAGTTAGTCAGAACAACCTCCCCTTAACAAATCCATGTTGACTGTCCCCGATTAATTTGTGCCTCTCTAAATGACTGTTTATACTGCTTCTCAGAATTTTTTTCAATGATTTTCCCATGCCTCAAGTTACGCTCACTGGCCTGCAATCTCTCATGCTATCCCTTCCTCTCTTTTTAAACAAGGGTGCAATGTTAGCAGTCCTCCAGTACCATGCCTGTAGCCAGAAAGGATTGGAAGATGATGGTCAAAGCCTCCACTATTTCTTCCCTTGATTCCCTTAGCAGACTGGGATACATTTCATCCAGGCCTAATGATTTACCCATTTTCAAGTATACTAAACACCTCAATATTTCCCTGCTCACTATGGTTATCTCATCCAATAATTCTCAATCCTCCTCCTTACTAGTGTCTGCTTCATGCCTCTCTTTTGTTCGAATAAACACAAAGTATTCGTTAAGGACCATGCCAACATCTTCCACCTACTCATACAAGTTACCCTTTGGTCCCTAATTACCTCAGAAAGGATAATTAGGTAAATAGATTAGTTAACCTCTTATCCCTTATTGGTTCTCAGCAAGAAAATCCTGGTTACGATTCTTAAGAAAGTAAACACCACAAGAAATTACAGTAAGGGATATATGTCATAGTCTATATAATAAGAAATCAGAATTGTTTTCTAAAAAACCAACCATTCCTAATCACCTGATACTCGTGTCCGTGCAGCTGTTAATGTGACAGATGTGCCAGCCTGATTGCCATGATTTTCTTGTTCTACATGTCACACCAATTTAAAACAGATAACCCTTTAGAGTGCTCAATCAACTGTGGCTACTGCTTAGCAAACAGGTTAAGATGCTCAAATCTGCATTCCTGATCCCAGCATTATATAGCACTATCTTGTTTCATCATGCAACAGATCACAGAAATGCCAAATGATCCTCAATTTTTAATAAGCAGTCTACTAGAAATGGAACGATTACCAGTTCAACATAATCATTATATTTTTTGCTGTATCTACTGGTATTTTTCAAATGTCTTATCCCTTTTATTGAGGGGCTGATATCACATTGTGCTAATTACACTGAAAAAAACCTGAGACACAGCAGTTACCACATTTTCAGCAATTCAAGTTGCCCGAAAGGTGAATGTGGAAGGCACTGAACCAAGTTTTAGAAGGAGCTTCCGCTCATTCTTCCAGAAACTGATTTGATCCAAGAGCCTCCAGAAGAATAACAACCTCTTCTTTATATGAAATTCAATATCAAGCAACTTTTTTCAACACCTTGTTCTTTCATTAGGAAAACAAAGGCCCCAGCATTTATTGGGTCAGGATTTCTGACCAAGAGAGGGGGAGGAATTCAGATTCCCGAACGCTGTATGTTTTTTTTCAAACAGATTCCCTATCCGGAGACAGCTGGATTGACAGGCTCGGCTAGGCTGGGAGCATGGCAGAACAGGCCGCAGCCCAGGAGCTGGTAAGCTTTTGTGGTGTTCGGGTTAAAGATCGTGGTGGGGAGGATATGGGTACAGCATTGTTTGAAGGGTCAGGCGGGTGATTGTACAAGCTTTGGAGAGGGATCTGGGGTGGGCAGAGGAAGATTAGACCCTATGATGGGGGCTTCGAGGAGAGATTGGAGGGAGAGATGGCGATTTGAGGAGAGATCAGTTCAGTGATTGAGAGTTAACAGGGCGAGATGAGGCATCGTGAGCGAGATCAGAAGGAGACTGGCAAGAGATCAAGGGAGGGTTGGTGATTGTGGGGTTGTCAGAGGGAGGTCATGGAAGTGGGGTGCATGTGGGTTTACAGGTTAATTTTCTGGGCTTCATAAGTTTAAAAATGGGGACAGGTAAATTGGAGGCACGCAGCCTCTTTAAAATGTTCAACAATGAACCTGTTTCTTGAGAGCGCATTGGTCCCTGCCAATAAAACTGGCTGCTGGCAGCTAGCTTCAAGTATCAGTTTGGGCACCTGTTTCAGATTTTTAACATTTTAACTTCCTACCTGACCCAAATCCACAAGTTTTTGTGGGTTAAAATTAAAACTGTCACATCCACTTTAGCTGATAGAAGAAAAATCAACCTGGGTGACTGCAATGTGCCAAAATGCAGTTGGCATGCAACTAACATTTGAGAAACCAATATGAGCTTTCACCATTTCTAATTAGAGCATTGATTGATTAAAAGTTGCAAAGCAACATTGTTCATGTCATAATTAGGGAGTTTAGATGATGAACATCATGGTCAATAGTAAATGTTTGGTAATACCACCACACACCGGGCAATACCGATTCATGTATTTATTCTTATCTAAATTTTTGAGAAAATTAATTTTATTCCCCACTGTCAATTTAAGTATGGTTCAATCTTATTTTGATGCTGTATTTCATCAATTAATTTGTTCGGAATCATTTTGTTAACGATGTTTCTCTGGGTATTTTAATTTAAGATTTCATTATCTTCCGTCCTCCTATTGTGGTGCAATCTGTCATGTGTTATACCCATGAGGCTGAGCTAACCAAGCGTACCACAAATTTACACAACAAACCAGGCAAATGCAGCCACGGCTGAACCGCCTTCAAATTTAAAACACTACTATCTGTGCAAATAATCAGCTTTCCACAGGAGACACACAAGCTGGCAGCTTTATTAAGGCTGTTGCTATGGCAGCAATGACAATAGCAGTTGTTTATGAATATATTTATATAGCTTCTGCAATTGAGCATATGACAAATGAGGCTGCCTTTACATTTTCCTTGCTGATAAATAACAGAAAAGAGGAGGACAACCATTCAGAGCTGCTACCTTCTGGCAAATTAGAATGGATTACCCTTACAAATAGCTCAAAAATTTCAAGTTAAATAATAGGATTAATTACTTTTTCATAAATCTCTATTTTGCTCAACCCAAATGCACCTCTTACGCTTTGGAAAATGGCTACATAATTTGCTTTACAAGATATTATACTTTACAAAGACAGTAAAATCCATTGCTCATGTAGCAAGAGCACATTCATCATTAGATTTACAAGAGCTCCTTTGCTTAAGGTAGTTTGCAGTTAGATGTCCATAAAAATGCCCCATCTCCTACTTCAGGCAAAGTAGAATCATCTCATAGGCAGTCACGCCTGAGTGACAGCCTTCCAGGTTCAATATTCAATTCATCAAACCAAGCCGATGGGACACGAAGTCCACTGAAGTTAACATTTTACCTCTATTTACCTCAAGCAGCATATCTGATATTTATTTTAAAAACATGGTCTTGGGAAAATATCTTTGGTTAAAGAGAACTCAGATTAACATCGGGAATGAAGATCTTAAGTTTTAATACGTAGCTCTGTAATCAGGGTAGATAGTATTGGCATAATACTCATTTAAAATGCCACAAGGCAATCAATGCATTTACAGGGTAAATATGCCATTGCAGGCAGACTGGGAAGAACATGAATAACAAGACAAAATCAAACTGGTTATATGGAGCACAATGGCTAGCACATTGTCCTTTCACCTCAGTACTCATACAAATGCAATCTACATTCATGGCATGAACATCTCTCTAGACTAAAAGCCTTCTCTGGCAATAAATACATTTGCCCTACTGACAAGCAGAAATAACTTACTGTCTTTTTTTTTCTCTTGGAACCTATATAGCTGATGATGCCTAAGACAATGTGCAACTCTCATTCTGGAGTGTGCCACATGCAATGCTTTCACCCAGGCTAAGAAATATTGGCAGTGCAGTCTACCTTTTGCATTTTTGGGCTGTAATTCAGAGAATCTGAGACAGAATCTTAACTAATAGTAACTTTCACTGTTTAAAATATACACACACAATGAAATGCATAACATTTTTAGATTTTTTTACTGATACTAAATCTAACCATGATCCTTTCCTTTTTTCTAAATTCCAGTTTACTTTTGCTACTCACATGCTATTCGCACAAGGAAGCACAGAAATATGACTCCTCGTATTTCACAGTTACCTCTCCAATGTCAAGGTAGTCCTCTTAACATCATAAGTAGCTTAACTGGCTTCACTGCTTTATTCTTTCATGGGATGTGGATGTTGCTGACAAGGCCAGCATTTGTTGCCCATCCCTAATGTCCCGTGAACTGAGTGGCTTGCCATACTATTTCAGAGGGCAAGAGTCAACCACATTGCTATGGGTCTGGAGTCACATGTAGGCCAGACCAGGTAAATTCGGCAGATTTCCTTCCCTAAAGGACATTAGCGAACCAGATGGGCTTTCACTACAATCGACAATTATTTCATGGTCACCATTACTGAGACTAGTTTTTCAATTCCAGATTATTAATTGAATTTAAATTTCACCAGCTGCTGTGACGGGATTTGAATGCATGTTCCCAGAACATTAGACTGGGCCACTGGATCACTAGTCCAGTGGCATCATCACTAGGTGGCCGTCTAGCCCCCCTTTAAATTGCGTCAGCATAATCAAAATTAATACCTTTAAAATGAAAAGCTGTGTATGTCTATGCGTGTCTGTGTATTTGCTTGTTTTAATTCCATAGTGGTGGGACAATATATCTGAGTTCCTTCATGATTTAATTGCAGTATCCCTCAGGTCCTCATTGCACATCCTCCGGATAACAGGAGTCAAGATAATTCCCTGCTGACCAGTGCAGCTCTAACGATCCAGCTAGCACAGTACTGAACCACTCTGCTGCATCAGATCTATCTGGGCCAGTACTTCCAGTTATAATTTTAGACCAATGATGCATAAATCATGCACTCACCAATGAGGGAGCAACGTGGGGAACAGGCCTTCCTAAAACACCAATCCTAATTTAAAACGGTGAACCCAGCAGAGAAATATAACCAGAAATGAAAATAGAACAGTAAATCCAAATATTTTGTAAGTTAATCTGAGTAGGGGAAAACTTCCAAACACATTTTTACTGTAATTTAAATCTATAACTTAAGTAGGAAAGAATTGATTTGGGCTCAATTAAAGCTTTAAACAGGGAGTTAGCACAACATTTATTAAAAGTTATCAAGAACAACATTTCATCAAGACTCTTTTTCCAGGGAAACCAACAGCAAAAACTTATTATGGGAAGCTCATGTTGCTAACCATACATGGTCCCTGAATGCAATAAGCTTTCTGGGTCAATCTTTTACTCTCTCCCTAGACTTCATGCTAGCTTAGGGGGAGGCAGGCAGGCAAACAAGAGGGCAATTTTATGTCTGTACACATATGGACATTCCACTGCTAACTTGGTTAGCATTTTACTCATTTTGCAAATGAAAAAAGGAGAAGGCAAACCAATTTTTATCCCGTTATTTCCTGACATGACGATGTAATATTTTAAGAAATTGTACAGCTATTATTTAATTAATGCAATTATATTGTTAGCAGTAGCATGGAAGTGTGACAGTTCATGTATATTTTATGCCCATAATGCCTCACAGATGCCAAATTGCATTGCTTCTATGAAAGTAAAATGTCAGCCTCAGAGATCACACTATAGGTTCAGCCTAGCCAGGAGGCATTCTGTTCAGTTCTATATTTAGTACTGTATAGGGTACTAATTTGGCACCTTCTGGCTTGAAAATGGCTGGTGCCTTTTGAATTGTGTCAGAAAAGAGGGTTTCACAAGCAATGGAGTTTAAAGGTGTCACTTAACTGCTCTGATTAAACATTGCAAGACATTTCACCAATTGGTTTGGTAAGCAGACATTAATGAAGATCGTTACATACAAATATTTTTAAAATAAAGCTACAGTAAGATAGGCATATTTTAAGAACAAGTGCAACTTTCTTTCTTCCATTGTCATGATGTGTCACGAGCTCAGTGTTTGTGGATTGAAAAATTAACCCATAAAGGATGACATTCTTTTGGTTAACTCTGCTGTAACCACCAGTTAATGGGGGACCTCTTAGCCTTGGATCCCTCTGCCATCATCTAAACACATGATGTAATAAGTTAAACAAAGGGTAAAACAGAAGCAGGTTGTTCATATTTTGGCATGACACCAGTCCAGAGTAAAGTTGAACTCTCTGAATTTAGGCCAATGATGTTTCTTTTACCAAGTTGCTACATATATTGGGTGATATTAGTTAGAATCTGCAATGGATAGGTAGCCATAATGGAAATTATTCATTGATATATTGAAGAATCGTAACCTGTAGTTTTATTAGCACAGCTGAAAATGGATTTAACACAATAAATACACATACTTAATGGGCAGAACTTTCCCCCATTGGGGGGGAAGTTTAGGAGCAGGCGCGTGGAGACACACCTCCGATCAGCACCACCGATTGGGGTGCGCCACCATTTTATGTGGGTGGGCCAATTAAGGCCCGCCCAGTGTGACATCCACAAGGAAGTGCTATGCGCTCCCTGTGAGGGCACGGGGGTGGGGGGGTGGTTCCCTGAGCTGAGAGTGCGCTCTTTCACACATGTGCACGAAAGAGCACACTCATCTCTCTGAGGCTAAGTCCTGCCTCAGGGAGATCGGCTCCACAAGAAAAAATCTTAAAAACAGAAAAAAAAAATTCCCTGACATGTCTCCTCAGTGACACTGTCACATGAATTGCGACATGTCCATCACTTTTAAATACACTTTTATTAAATTTTTAAAAAACCTATATGAAACCTCGCCCCGCCTGTGGATGAGGATTCATGCTTTTCCCAAAGCCGGCCAGGGCTCCTGGCCTGCCTGCCAACCTTAAGGTTGGACAGGCAGGTCCACTAATTACGTTAATGACTTTGTCAATGGCCTCAATTGGCCATTAACAGGTCGACGGGCGCACAGCTGATTTGGCTGAGCCCCCGCCTTCCTAAAAATTGAAATGAGGCGGGGTGACGTTGGGAGTTCTGCCCGACGTCATCCCGCGTCATTTTACATGTTGGTGATTGGGCCCCAGGCCCCGCCCGCTGACTGGGAAATCCTTGCCAATAAGTCCAGTTCCACCATCTGGTAGTAAACCAATTTTAAATAATTGAAAATGATTGAAAAAAAAAACTATACAAAGCCATTTACAGGATACAACGTGGGAAATTACAAAAAATATTTAACAGCTTTTAAAGACATGTCTATCAGTGTCCTTGTGTCCCAAAAATGGTTTAGTTGTAGAGCCTTCTCACGGGTCTGGAAATCATCACAATTAGCAGAAACACACAATAGTTATGATCTCGGTAGAGACCAGTATTTTTTTAGAATCTAAAGCCAGAATTTTTACCTCATCGGGCAGGCTCGGCAGGGGCAGGCAGGAGCAATCAGGGAGCCGACCACCGCCCCTGATCAGGGCCGGACCACGGTTTCATGCTGGTGGGCCAATTAAGGGCCGCCCAGTGTGAAATGTGTGCTGCAGGGCTCACCATAGTGCAAGTGCACGCAGGAAAAGCTCCCTGAGGCACAGAGCTGCCTCAGGGAGGTGAAGATATAAAAAATTAAAAGTAAAGCATTCTAAGATGTTAAAAAACACGTCCCCTCATGCGACTCTGAGCTGGGGACATGTTATTAATGAAATGTTAAAAGTTTTATTTTATTTTTAATTGCTGTTGGAAAGCTCATCCCGCCCGTGGATGAGGTTTCCTAAAAAAAAAGGCTTGGCCTTGGCGGAACCATATGGTTGGATGGGCAGCGAAAAATTACATTTAATGGGGATTTTAACGGCCTTAATAGGCCTGTTAATTGTCAGTGGGCTTGCTGCTGACTCCTGTGTGCACCCGCTGACTGAAATATCACGCAAGTGCACAATGGTGTCAGGACACTTGCCCGACATCATTTTATTCTCGTTCAGGTCGGGCATGCGCCCACCCAATAAGGTAAAAATTCTGGCCTAAAAACCAAAAATTAAGTCACAAAGTTCACAGTTTAAATCAAAAGAACACAAATACTTATAACTAGACTCTATCTTTAATAGACAGTTATGTTAAAGACATTAAAAGTATGATGAACACAATTACTTATTTGTAAACTGAACTTCTTAGCTCAAATCTCCTTCTACACCCAGTTGACTTACACCCCCAAAACTCAAGTCAGGAACTTATCAAAAATTGGAAGATTAACCATTTTCGTTTGAGTTTGGTCTGAGTTTCAAAGATTTGTATAAGGGTTAAGATTTCCTGTGCCTCCCGCTTACTTCCAGCAAGGTTGTCCTTTCGAAGTTCCTCCAACTGTCCCACAATTGTAGATTTCCAGTTCAATGCAGGTGGAGCAAATGTCTTAAACACAAGCCACCTCAAGTCAGAACCCTCCTGGTTCTAATATTCTGTAAGTCCAGAGTCTTGCATCTAAAACTCTCTCATCTCACTCTCTCACTCTTCTCTGCTTGGCTATCCACAGAAATCCAACTCACTGTTAAGAGTCCTTCAGTTAACAAGAGGTTTAACTCTTTTAGCTAGCGCACAGAATTTCAACTGACCTCTGTTTGAAAGAGATATTTTTCCTGAAGCAAGCTTGTTCTAAACTAAAACCAAAAATCCTGCTTGAAACCACAGCTACACCCACAGTCTACTGTCCCCAATAATTAACTTCTTGACAATCTGTTATTTTGTTTATCTCCCAGGCATCTTGGTCACATGATCAGTTATTTGCAGCCAAGTGCTTTGGAAGAAATCTTTCAAAGAAACATAGCTTTTAAAAGGGACCATCAACCCATCATAAAACATAGGTTTCCCTTCAAAACAGATGGGCCATTACAATGGTGATGAATTCATCCTGCAAGCCAGTTTGGTGCCTTTTAAACAAGCACAAAGGATCACAGAAACTATGTTTGGACTTGTTGTGACTTCCACTTAAAATTTCACAATCTGAAGTAGTTTGGTCAATTCCTGGTGAATTCCTCCGAAAAACCCATGCAACCAAGCAGAAACTCCTGCCACATGTACAAAGTAACCAAGGAAACCGTCAAAAAGCTGACTAAGAGCTTGCAGCAAATGTGGAGATAAGAGTTGGCACTGAAAGTACAGTGGGGCATGAACAAGTCATAGCTTACACTCCAGTGCACCCAAAATGTGATCAGTTGTGTAGCAGGGGACTAACTAAAATGCAGAAAGTGCAGCTTTGGCAGTGCTGAATTTATAAATGACAGAAGAGGAACATAAACACTGCAAACATGAGATTTAGGCCTAGAATTTCCATTCAGCCATTCTGTTGGGCTTGTGCCACAGAGCTGAAGTTCCAACTGCCTTAACTATGTGCCCTTAACAGTGAATGATGTTCCAATGTTCGGGCCATTTCATTCAGTTAGGCGCACTTCTCAGTCTCCACTGATGAATCTGCTTGGGAGGCATGTGGGGAATGGTTGGAGCAAAATTTGTACAGAATGGCATGGTTAGATCCTCCTTCAGTAGAACTAAATAAAAGAATTACATTGCCAAAAAAGGCACCTTTGCATGTAACATCAACCGTCCTTGCACTGGCTTTTGGCTCTTGAAAATTTAAATGCTCCTTCAGATGCCATAGCAATGCTGAATGCCATGGTTCCTATCATTTCCACAGCATTAGAATATACCTGCCCCTACAGTATTGCACACTCTGTCAAAATAACTAAAAGACAAACTTAAGTATTCATACAAGGATTGCCAATAGCAATTTCTGGGTTATGTTGCCCTAATCAAAAGATCTATTTTCTTCTACCAAAAATAAAAATCATTGCACAGCACATTTTTTTTGAAGTCATTAAAAATGTGAATTCCAGAGCAGGCACAGTGGGTTGAATTTGCATTCCTAGGTATCTTTCATTGATTATTAATGTCACCCCCATATTTCCCAGTGGGTAGTGACAGTAATGATGTAAATACTATAGTCTTGTTTTCCAGTCATTCCATGGGAACAATGGGGGCAGCAAGCACTTGTGCATAAATAAACCAAATAGTTATACAACGGGGCACTGCGGCTTCTGCAAAAACAAGTCAGTGCTTCACATCACAAATCAAAGCATCACATATGTAGTAAAATATTAAATATGGGATTTGCTGAAGAATTTACTTCAATTAAATGAACCAGTTCTTTATTTCCAAGTCCTGGCAACTCCAGTAATGTGATGACAGGAAACTCAGCGAAGCCAGTTAATGCATAACACACCTTTCCACCAACTCTCAAAAAAAGTGGCTGCAATTACTCCCTAAGAAACTAGGCTTCAAGGAAACAGTGCAATATGCTCCAGAAAATTCCTTTAAGAAAAAACTTGTTTTTATAAACTTTTTTTAATGGAATAAACAGAAAACAAGAACTCCTGTAACCCTCTCTCAGAAACCATCAACCATCTTGATACTTCACAGCTTTGAGTTTGCTTGTGTATAACAAAATCTTTAGCGCTGCCCTCCAACTGATTTGATTGGTTCTGACAGTCTCCAGTTATGCTGACCAACTGATTTGATTAGTTCATACTAACAACCTCCAGTTCCAGTGAGAAAAAAAAAATTGATCTTCCTTGTAAATCTCTGACAAGCTGACACGTAGTTTGAATAACAGGCAGTTGGCATTTAGTGCAGCTAAAGGCCATACGAGCTTTAAAAAGAGGCAAGTTAGAGTAAGAAAGGAAGTCAGGTGAAATATCTTTTCCATACCAAGGACAATGGAATACCCAAAATATTAGCAGGAAAGACCACAGGCAATTCTGTGCTTAGACCATCAGTACGCAAACACCAAGTGTCACTAGGTGCTGAGGTGCTATCTGTCCCTGTCCCCGGTGTTGTGAAGGATGGGTCTGGCCATGCTGCTGCAGAAAGCTCCAAGCAGTTGGACCATGCCTCGTGGAAAAATTTATGCAGAGAAACATCTTTGACCACAAGTCCAGCAGGCAGTGGTCAGCACGTAATGTCCTAGAGGCCCTGCAGGAAAAGGAGATGGTGGATCTTTTGGGATGGTTCCCCGAGCAGACTGTCAAAGTCATTTGGCCGAATGCCTCATCGCCAGAACTTTCCAATAAGCACCAAGATGTAGCTTGGCTGGTGGTGAGAAAGGCCCTCCCCGTCAGATCCTTCCTATACGTCCAGAGTCTCTTCCCCCCTGCATGTTGCCCTCAAGGTGGTTGTGGTGGGGAAGAGACCATTGTTCACCTCCTTGTGGAACGTGCCTTTGCAAAGAAGGTCTGGAGATAAATGCAGTGGTTTTTGTCGAGGTTCATCCCAAGTAGTTCTGTGACACAGGACTCTGTGCTCTATGGGCTGTTCCCAGAGATACACACTGAGACAAACATCAACTGCAGCTGGAGGATCATCAACTCGGTGAAAGACACTCTTTGGTCTGCCCAAAACATGTTGGTCTTCCATTGCAAAGAGTTGTCCCCGACCGAGTGTTGCAGACTGGCACATTCCAAGGTCCAGGACTATGTGCTGAGGGATGCACTAAAGCTTGGGGCAGCTGCCGCAATGGGGAATGGTCACTGTCAAAGACCTTTCTGCCATAGGGCACCGACGGGCTGGGAATTGTATAGACCCCTCGGGCTGTACGACTCGCAATGAATGCATGTAGTGAATACTAAATGTATCATAATTGTATTGAAGCGTCTCTGGGTGAACCATGATGTAGGTCGATAACTTCAATCCCATTGCATTGTCTGACTGTCTGTAATGACCCTATTGAAATGACTGTAATATTCATTGATTGTATTGAAGCACCTCGTGATCCATGCATAAAAGTTGAATATGATTTTTGTGATGGCCATTTAGAAATGTTTTGTAATGTTCTTTCAGATATCTTATGAATAAAATATATTTTTAAAAAAAAATTTGGGCCAGGATATTGAGGTCGGCGAGCAGGGGGGCAGGGCCTGCTCGCTGACATGTAAACTGATGCAGGATGATGTCGGGCGGACCTCCCGATGTCACCCACGTTATTTCCATTTTCAGGTCGGCGGGGGTGCAGCTGAATCAGCTGTGCGCCCGCCAACCTGTCAATGGCCTATTGAGGTCATTGACAAACTCGTTAACATCATTAATGGACCTTAAGGTTGGCGGGCAGGCTGGGAGCCCTGGCGGGCTTCAGAAAAAGCATGAAACCTCATCCACGGGCAGGATGAGATTTCATAAGGGTTTTTAAAATTTTAATAAATGTTTGATTAAAAGTGATGGACATGTCCCCCGCATGTCAGGGAAATTTTATTTTTGCCCCTTCGCCATTTTTAAATTTGGTGCCGATCTCCCTGAGGCAGCACTTAGCCTCAGGGAGATGAGTGCACTCTTTCACATGCATGTGCGAAAGAGCGCACTCTCAGCTGAGGGATTCCCCCCCACCCCCCGACCCCCAGCCCGCACAGGGGGAGCATAGCACTTCCTGGCGGACGTCATGCTGGGCGGGTCTTAACTGGCCCGCCCATGTAAAATGGCAGCGCACCCCCAATCGAGGGCACCGATCAGAGGCGAGCCCGCATGTGCCCACTCCTGCACCTCCTCCCCCCCCAACAGGGGGAAATTTCTTCCCTAGGTGCTCTTTTCAGGAGAGACAGAATTTGAATAATTTTGCTAAGGAGGTGAGTAGGTGGGATTGAACTTTATCAAAAACAGATTTGATTGATGAACCTAATGGTCATATTCTAGTTCCCGTGTCAAGTGCAGCGATATCTAATGTATTCTGTCAAGAAGAAACTGCACTTTGAATTTCAACTCACTGGTTTACAGTTTAATAAATGGCCCCTTTCCCATCCAGATTTTTAATGAATATTAATTGTTCCAATCAAAGCTAACAGACATTTGCAGGCACTTAGAGTGGAAAATGACTTTACAGAATATTACATAGTAATATGACAAGGAGTTAGGAGTTCTCCTTGGAGCAGGGAGGGTAATAGAGATTTGCAAGATGAAGAGGCATTTTGGCAGAGTAGATGGAGAAAGCCCATTCCCTCTGATAAGCAGGTCAATAACCAGAGATCATAGATTTAAAATCATTGGGAAAAGAACTAGGGGGGAGAGGAGGAGAATTCTTTTCAATCAAAGTTGCCAGGATCATGAGCACTACCTGGAAGGAATCCATTAGTAATTTTTCAAAGGATTTGAACAGATACTTAAGAACAAGGAATTTACAGGGTTAAGGGAAAAAAAAGTGTGTGGGACTAAGCAATACTGCTCTTTCAAAGATCCAGAATAGGATCAATGGGCTGAATGGCCTTCTTCTGTACTCTAAGTTTCCATAATTCTATGATTTATGTTCACCATGTTTTCCATGTTACAAATGAAAAGTGAATCAATCAAAATGTTTTCACTCTAATTCAAATGAGCAATGAGCAGTACTGAATAGAAAAGGCATGCAACAGATTACCTCATCATAGTCTAAGATACAAGTAAAACCTGGTGATTACTGATGGATGCGACTGCTGGAGATAACGTTGCTGTGGTTTGAGCTCCTCGACACAACAGAATGGAGATATGTATTATAATGGAGTTACCTCCCCTCCAGAACAGCTCAGGCTGTTGTTGTTGATGAAAGGCAGAACAAATATAATAAATATCACGTAGAATTTCCTATAATAAAACTTGACTGTTCCCCTACCGGCTTTGAGGTTGAATCTCCCAGCCAGTGAGACATAGAGCCATATAGTTCTGAAAATTCAAACTTAAAGTGGCTGCCCACCCCCAAGAGCTGTTGGCATAGACGGTTGGCAGCTCAACAACCTCAGCAGTGCCACCACCAATCATAGCCATTGTCGGGGCTGCACCTGGAGGTTGAGGATGCAGCGATGGCTGTGGGGATGTGAGAAAGGCAGGCCCCTATGAGGGGTGGGGGGATGCAGACAGTAAGGGCACGCAGCAGCGTTGCTTGACAGTGGGTTATTGCTGTTAGGAAGCATGCCCAGTGGAGCCCACTGGGAGGTTGCCAGGGTTTACCTGGCAAATGCCAGCGGAAACAGAAAGAGGCTACTTATGGGGCTCAATTGGGCTCCCGGCAATGACTCATCTGCCACCCTTCCAGCTGCAAGCAAAATGGCATGGTAGCAGGAAGACATTGTTACGGAGATAGACGGTTCCTTGCTCTAGGCATTCGGGGTTCCAGAGGCCCTGCTTCCCTTGCTGTGGTGTTATCAACTCGCATTTTCAGCAACTTGTCATGCAAAACATGATTTAAAACTAAACATATAAGGGCAAGTTTAAATAACAGCAGGCACCATTAGATGTGCTGGCGGAAAAAAGTATGGTCCAATATGTTTCACACAACACCCAGCTATGCCCCTAGCCATATACAGTATGGTAGAGGACAACAGTAATTACAGGCACTCACCTCTTCGCCTGAAAGCATATTCTTAGTCTCAGCTATAGTAGGCTAGCTGTATCCTTAATGATCATCTGTGCTCCTTGTCAAAAATGTGTCACTCTGAATACTTCTTAGCTCAGAAAAATAATGGATTTTGACATCCAGAGTTGGCCTTCCAGAGTTTTGCAACAGCACATTACAACCAGATAGTTTGCAACTTATTTTTTAAAAATATCAAACTTTACACAATGAAATATTGGATGCAGCTATAAACGCTTCATTGTTTTGCTGTTTCTTTTTCTCCAAGAATTTATCCGACTTTTAGCATAAGTACCAATGTAACAAGCGTATTACTGCTCAGTCCTTTTACCAGTAATACAAGGCTACTCATAAGGGGAATGTCTGATGAGCTGTGAAATCTTTGGTTGCACACACCTGGGCTAATGGTTAATCCATTTTGTAACTTATATCGAATTATGGCTACATTTTCGGTGTAATCTGTGCACCTTTGACAAGGGGCCTCACAATAAGCATACCTACAAGACAGAATCTTGTGGAATCAATGGCAAGTTGTTACAATGGATTAAGAATTAGCTACGTTCCCAGAAGCAGAAACTTGCTATTAAAGCCATGGATCTGTTTGAGGATTAGGAGCTTTCCAGTGTATCTAATCACTTAGGAATAAAACTTTCTACCATGAAATCACTTTTCTATTAAAATTGATCATAAAAAATAAAAGAGACCATTCAAGTCATACATTATGTAATATTTCTGTAACCACCATCTCAATTTTGGTGTTTAATGCTTGAATGAATTCAATTTCCTATTTTTCTTGCTGCAAGTAGATTGCTCTGTACTTGTGATATTACCTATTGATGGCAGAAGTAAGCAAAAGCACATAAAAGTTCTGGGAAAGAGCGGAGACAAAAGCTATTACTTAACTCGTTCCTTCAAATCATCCATCACCTGGAATTGTTACCAGAAGCAAAAAGTTTAAATATAAGAACTTAATCAAAGTTGAAAGACAATCCACCTAGTTTATCAAGTCCACTCTTTCGATAGACCCAACCCCACCGATTTAATCCCTTGAAGTGAATATTCTGTAAAAATGCTTCCTGATACCCAAAAGTAACAAACAATAACACAAGTGCATTAATCTACCTCTATTCAACACTGGCCTGTCAGTCCCTTCAGACAACATCTCGCCTCCTGCTCTCCAGCACTACAGAACCCACCAAGCCCCCTATAATCCTCATTTTCCTAAGCAACATTTTTATTATTCATTCATGGGATGTGGGTGTCACTGGCTAGGCCAGCATTTGTTGCCCAACCCTAATTGACCTTGCGAAGGTGGTGGAATCCATGTGATGTAGGTACACCCACAGTGCTGTTGCTGTTAGGCAGGGAATTCCAGGATTTTGACCTTGCGACAGTGAAGGAACGGCAATACATTTCCAAGTCAGGATGGTGTAATTTGGAGGGGAACTTCCTGGTGGTGATGTTTCCATGTATCTGCTGCCCTTGTCCTTCTAGATGATAGAGGTTGTGGGTTGGGAAGGTGCTGTCTAAGGAGCTTTGGTGAGTTGCTGGTTTACATGCCACTTACACAAAATCAGGATTACTCAAACTTTCTGTGGAAATCCATTATGATCATCTCTTTTTATTTAATATACAGGCTTCCGCAACATCCTTATAAATAGCTGATAGCCCCACAAATGAGCGTGAAGTGCTATAGCTTCTGAGGGTCACATTTTGATCCTATGAGCGTTGTGTAACGCTGTTCAGTTATGGCATTGTAATGATGAGAAGTAGGTTTGGCCACTGCCTCCACGTTGCTGAGATTTCAATTGCAACTGTGCTGCTGTTGTAAAGAGCAGAACGGAGGCTGAATGCCTTGATGGAGAACATAATTCACAGCGAGGTCCTGCTAGAACCACAATAAACACAAACAGGTGGAGATAGGGGAGAGGATGGATGTGACCTGAGGGAACTACCATACTGTCACAAAAATCTGCATTAATTTCTTCTTTCAATTGAAACCTTACAATGTTTTATTTGAAATAATTGGTGGGAAACATAATCATCCTGTGTAAAACTGTCCCATTTCAACTTCTTTATTTCCAATCTGCGCACAAAACTTCAAGGCACACTAAACTTTACGGCTGGGTTTTGCCCTCGTCGGGTGGGCAGGCCTGAAAGCGGCCGCGAAACCAACCGCTGGCCGCGATCGGGCCCCAATTTCACACCGGCAGGCCAATTAAGGCCCGCCAGCGTGAAACGCGACTCGTCACCCGCTGGGAAGGGCCGAGCAGGGGTGGGGGCCTGTTTGCCGCCGGGTCCAATGGTGACCTGGCAGCCGGTATAAAGAAGGCCCAGCCAGCCCCAGAAAGGCTGCCAGGGAATGACGTCCGGCTGCCGTTCTAAAGATGCACTCGAGCGCGGCAGTAAATGCCAGGCGGGAGGGCAGGTCGGGTGGGCACTCAGCCCCCTCGCTGTTCGGATGAGTGCCTCGCGGTCCTGTTGGAGGAGGTGGCTGCCAGGAGGGACACCCTTGTCCTCAGAGATGGGAGAAGGAGGGGGCCACCGCACATCACCAAGAGGGCATGGGAGGAGGTCGCAGCCCGGGTGTGCAGCCACGACGTGGTGTGGCGCACATGGGTGCAGTGCCAGAAGCACTTAATGGCCTGCTGCACTCAGGAAGGGCGAGTGCCATATTGGCATGGATCAGTGTGCAGAAGTGTTAAGGTGTGGCTGTCCCCCCATGGACCTCAGGGGTGCTAGAGTCTGAGTGTCAACTGTCAATCACGCCGGAGCTGTCCAAGGGGGTGAGCCCTGGCTGCTTGGACTGAGTGCCTTGTGGCTCAAGGGCCACAACTCGGATGTGCCCTGCGAGGTTGGGTTGGCTGGGGTTGGCCAGGCTGCAAAGGCACTGCAGGTAGAGATTGGACTAATCAATGCTCCTCTGTCCTTTCAGGAGAAGACAAGCCTTAACCAAGCCGAGATGGCACATACAGGTAGATGCCCATCAAACCTGCTGCTGCTCTCCTGGTTTGAGCAAGATGCCCTGGAGCAACCCAATGTGGGGAGGCAGGTGTGCCAAATGAAGGTAAGAGCGCAGTGCACAGAGATGAGATTTTCGGATTGTGCAACCATTTTAGTACAATCTCCTCATTGATGGGAACCTCGAACCTGGAGTCCCCATTGACTGTTGGAAGATGATGGCACCGTGATGCAGATCTCCATTGTCTCACCAGGTGCCTGGCATGCACAGTGACAGTGTGATGACTTTAACTGATGACATGTCCTTCTTCTCCCTTTTAGGTTCGCCAGCAGGCTTCCTATCTGCAGACCCCAAAGGGCCACCCCTGACGCCGGGGGATCACCAGGCATCACTGTCACCTGCGTCACACCCGCTCTCTGAAGCAGGCATGAGCGCAAATACCAGCAATTTGGCGGGCATTGGACTGGCGGCTAGGCTCTCGGTGCACATTGGTGAGGGTACTTCACACTTGCTGGAGGAGTAGGCGGAGGCGGTGAGTGCCCAAGGCACCAGCAGTTGGAGCACTGCTGATGACCAGGACGATGCTCAGTCAAGGGCTGATAACGAGCCTCTGGAGTCGGCCATTAGGTGGCAGATGCTGGATGCCCAGCCAGATGTGCATGAGGATCTGGCAGAGATCCATGAGGGTCTGCATGCCATGGTCTCCGTTATGGAGGAATCCATGCAGAGTGTGAGCACTGTGTTGACCGTCATGGACGAGTGCACTGCCTCGTCCATTGAGAGAGTGGCGACTCTCAGATTGCAGCTCCAGGGACAGCACCAGGGGTTCCTGGGGTTGCACTCAGATCTGCAAGCTCTCACACAGGCACGGACTTCAGATGGTCAGTGTCAGTGTGGGAGATGGATGAGACACCCAGTATCCGAGCTAAGCGCCCGTCCATCAATGCAACCTCACATTGGCACACGAGCTGCCTGTCATCTCTGTGGGCTCCTCTCAGGGCGCTCCAGATGACAGCAGCAGCTCCTCCGCCCCTCCACCAGTGACCGCATCTGATGAGGCTGAGCTGACTGGGGAGATGCCAGCTGTGGCACTGGCTGCTCCCTCCCAGGCAGGGCCAGCACAGGCTCCACTGGCCAGAGGACGACTGCCATGGTCATCAAGACCAACAAGACACCAGAGTCAACAATAAGATAAAAGCAAAATATTGCAGATGCTGGAAATCTAGAACAAAAACAATAATATCTGGAAAAACTCAGCAGGTCTGACAGCATCTGCGGAGAGGAATACAGTTAACGTTTCAAGCGCAAATGACTCTTCATCAGAATCTGTTGAAGGGTCATACGGACTTGAAACATTAACTGTATTCCTCTCTGCAGATGCTGTCAGACCTGCTGAGTTTTTCCAGGTATTTTTGTTTTTGTTGCAGCAGATTCAACAGGTTGTCTCCCATGCCGGTGCCAGCGAGGGAGGAGCACTAGAAATAGCACTTGCAAAAGTAAGTTAAAGGCACCATGAGCACAAGAGGAATAGGTCACGGCTGATTTGATGTTCATTTTTATTTAATTAATGTATACTGGTCTGGGAATGTAGACCAGAGAAGTTTATTAAATAGTTTGGAATTGTCAAAATGATATAAATTTTGTTTCTGTCCTCATGGCCTGAGTATGCTTCATTTAATTTTATTGGTGTGGGGTATGCCAGTATGTAATGCTGGATGTAGGTAACTCTGAACTTTCTTGCACAGGCACTGAATATTCTTTGTGTTCAAATGAAAGGGTCCTTTCAGACATCTGGGAAGGAGGAGGCAGCCCTGGCATGCATTTGAAGCTGATCTTTGGTACCTAACTGAAGGAGCATTGGATCATGGTGTCCCTGCCTCCATGGAGGTTACTGAGGCCTGCCTCCATGCCCTCAACGTTCTCCTCACCGTGCTCCTTTCCTAACTCACTAATGGATTCATCACCTGTGGCCTGTGCAGCTGCATCAAGATCCCGTACCTCCAATGGGTCCCCCCTTGCCAGTGCCAGATTGTGGAGAGCGCAACATGCAACCACAATCAATGACACCCACTCTGGGGGGTATTGTGGTGCTCCCTCTGAACGGTCCAGGCATCGGAAGTGCATCTTCAGAAGACCTATGGTTCTATCACCGCCCTTGTGGAGGCATGACTCGTATTGTAACACTTTTCTGCCTCTGTTCTTGGCTGATGCAGAGGTGTCATGAGCCACCTCTTCAACGGATAGTTCTTGTTACCCAGCAGTCATCCATCCAGCCAGGGTGGAGCACTGAAGAGCCTTGGAACCTGGGAGTGTCTCAGGATGTAAGCTTCATGGGAGCTGCCTGGGTACCTTGCACAGACTTGCAGAATCTGCAACCTGTGGTCACACACTATCTGCACGTTCATGGAGTGGATTCCCTTCCTGTTGACTAAGGCACCCGGCTCACCCACTGGCACCTTGATGGCCACATGTGTACAGTTGATGACACCCTAGACACGGGGGGAACCCAGCAATCGCTGCAAAGATTCTGGTTCACTCTGCCTGGCTGGCCTTGTCCGTATGGTAAAGAATAAATGTTATGATCCGCCTGAACAAAGCTCCTGTCACCAGTTTGACACAACTGTGGACAACTGATTGGGAGACTCCACACAGATCCCCCACTGAGCCCCGGAAAGAGGCGGAGGCACAGAAGTTGAGGGCCACTGTGACCTTCAGAGCCACTGGCATGGGGTGTCCACTCACATAGTCGGAGCTGATCTCAGGCCCAATCATCTGGAAAATGGAGGTCACGGTCTCCCTTGAGAGGCAAAGTTTCCTTCAGCATTGTACCTTGGACATATTGAGATAGCTGCATCGCCACCTGTTAAACCTGGTAGCAGGATAGCGGTGTCTTCTGTGGCCCCTTCCACCTTTGACTTCCTGTTGGCCCAGCGCCCCTTGTGCCTGTGCCTCTCCTCTGACAGGTCCCTCCCCTGTAAGCTGCATAGGGACACGTGGCCTCCTCTCCCTTCTGCCCCTCTCTTCCTCTCCAGAGGAGGTGCCACCAACGGAGACCACAATCCTCATTACCAGGGTAAGGGAAGGCTGTCTGATATCTGGAAGGGTCCACACGCTCTGAATCCTCCAGGGGCCTGACAGACAGCAACGAGTCCTGAAATGAGGCCTGGAAATACTAAGAATGAAATCTCGAACAGAGATGAAGCTGCCCAATACCAATAAACAACCAGTTGCAAGCTATCTCCAAAACTGCTTGCTGCTGACCCTTATTATCCCAGCCTTGGATGAGGTTTGTGAAAATGTCAGCTGGCCACCTGCCCATTTTGCCTACGTGACGAGCAGAAAATAGCACAGGCAATGAAGAATCACAGACAATTGAACTGTTAAGGGCCTTAAGTGGCCGCTTAATTAATGGCAGGCGCCACTCTGGCACCCACGCGCGCCCAACGAGTGAGGTATCGCGCAACTGCGTGATGATGTCGGGACGCTCTCCCAATGTCATGGTGCACTATTTTACTCCCATTTGGGTTGGGTGCAAGCCTGCCTGCAGGTTGAAAAATTCGGCCCCACAACACAGTGATGTAATGTGTTACAGCCCCATTGCCCAGTGTCAAGGACAGGCAGGACATGAGCTTGATTGGTTCTTCACACTATGGGTTCCATTTTGGGGGTGGGGTTGGGGTGGGGACAGCTCACCCCCTCCACCCCAGAAGGAAAATTGGCCAGCAGCTGACACACTGGAAAGAAACCGGCCCGCAGGCATGACGTGCTGGGGGCGGGCTAAACTAGCTGAGAGTGCTCAAGAGCTGCCAGCCAATCAGAGTGGCTGGCAGTGCCAGAGCTCGGTAGTGGGCGCTGCCAGGACTGCAGGAAGGAGCATGAAGGAGAGCGATGGCCGCCGCAGATAAATAAGACCTGGGCATTTAGGGCATGGAGGGATCCAAAAGCCCAGGAAGGGGAGTGAGGGTGGTGTGGGGCTGGGTTTTGCCGGTGGTGAGGAAGAAAGAGTGGGGTTGACATTTTGGGAGGGGGTTCCCCCCCCACCCCCGATGCACACATGGCACTCCCTCCCACCGAATGAGGTGCCCCCACCCTTCTCGCTGTTTTTCATCTAGGCCGCAAAAAACGTTGCCCATTCCTGCCTAACTACCCATGCCAACCATATTATGGCATGGGCAGCATATTGCTCTGGTCAATAGGCTTTCTAGCAAGCCTAACAGATCTTTTGTTATTCATTTAAATATGGTGAGCAGACCGCCAATTTCGACACCTGCTTAACCAGCATATTACGGGGGTCAGCTTTGGGGCGTGTAGGAGATTGTTGGGCTCACCAGCCAACATACTTTACATACCTGGTGGGTGTGGGAGACGTAAAATCCAGCCCTGTGGGTGCCTGATGGTAGCTTTATGCCCATTGAGAACTACCAAAAGCAGACACAGAGAAAGTGGCAGGAAAATTGGCAAAAGAACCATCACCATCTCATTCTCGACAGCATTCTGACAGCATTGGCAGAAGCCTGAAACTTAGCTGCCTGCTGCCCCTAGCCTCCAGTTGCAATGTGACCCAAGGAAACCTTGACTCAAGTCCTACCAACAATGACATTGAGCAGTGGAGCTGTAACACATTACATCATTGTGTTGTAAAGTTTCCTTCAATGTACCTGGAAATTTTGTGCGCAGATTGAAAATAAATAGGTGGAAAAGGGGCAGTTTTACACTGGACAATTAAGTTTGTCAAAATCTTCAAATAAAACATTGTAAGATTTGAAATGAAAGAAATCTACACAGGTTTTTGTGGCAGCAGTAACTCCCTCAGGTGGAGAAGACAATCAGTCTAGCCTTCATTGTTTAATGTCTTCAAATTTAAACAACTGCAATACATTTCAGACAGATTAGTTTTTAATTGAGCTTCATGGAACAGAAATCACAGCAATGAACTGTGGGCAGAGCTGAATCATTTACATTAATTTCCTTTTGCAACTCTCTTCAAAATACAAGATAAGCATTCTAATGTAATTGCTGCCAAACTATTAATGTTTAGACCACTGAAGTAGTAACGATGAACATCAAAACATATTCAAGCAAAGTAGCATGGAGGACAAAGCAGCTTTAATTACTGGTAACTGCCCCTACTCATAATTCCTAGCATTGATTCCAGTTTCCTTTAGAAGAGAATGATGAGAGAGTGAATGGTATTTGCTAAAGATTCAAATTTACTACTATTGGATAGGAATAGTTAGTATATTGACAGTAGCATAAGCAGGAAGAAACTAATGAGAAAAATGCCCTCAAGGTACAAAGTTAATCTTAAAGGGAAAGAATATGTTGCAGGTCAAAAGGCTAAAAGAAATAAATTTGGCAGGTAAAATTGGGTAAGTGTCCAAATTATATGAAAAGAAATCAAAGTGGTAACATTTGGCAAATATAATTTCCATCCAAAATAGACAAAATAATTATAAATTTAGTTGGGTTCTACATAGGCTGCCAATTAGGCACTGCCTTTGTCATACATTTTTATATAGTTTATTTAAAATGCCATGATACTATGCAGATGAGTTTACTCATCTTTTTTTTATTACATCTTCTTATTTGGTAGTAAATAGTTTTATTAAAACTAGAAAATAAGCTATGATTGGGTCCACAGCAGAAATCTGGACATAAATTGGTTAATTGGTGCCCCTCATTCAGGAAACTAGAAATTTCCATCCTATTCATAGATGGCAGTGAGAAAATTTCATCACATGCAGCGCTGCATTTACAGTATTTAAGTGGGCTCTTTAAATCTTCTCTCTATGTTCCTTCTGTTTATACAAAACATATTCTGTTTAAATAGTTCCAATCACAGTATCACTATTATTGCAAAATCTGGATTATTCCATATCAAGTTATTATGAAAGCTGCATTACTACTGTTGCCCAAGGCAGTGAAATCTTTGTTAATCTCTGCAAATGACTGACCTATGAGACTTTGCATTTCAAAGCAGAAAATTGATTAACTTAGTCCCTTGCGTATTATTAAATGCACTGGCTGCCAATGAAGCCTCGGGCACCAATAATGCAAGAAAATTAGAAAATGCTGTAGAGTTATCATCATGTAAACCACACATCGAGTGTTCCAGCCAAACTTGATAGAACATAGCATTAACTATGATGACATTAACACTAGGTAAGATGGAGGGGGAGCATTTATTGAAGAACATAGTAAATGCATTGTAATCTTAAATTACATAACAGAAATACAATTGTAATTATAATTAATTCCTACAGCTCTCTGAATTTTCCTAAAATTATAACTTGGTAAACCGATGGCTATTTCCCTGTAATTTACCAGTTCTAATACCAGATTCCCATTGGGAATGAGCAACTATAATGCTAGGAAATTGTTTTCCTCATTACTTATGGCATCCACAATTGTGCTGTGAAATCAAACCAAGTTACTTTCACATAGACAGTGCAGATGGATAATGGTAAAATTTAATGAGCCATGTTGGCATAAAGGCACAACCTAAAATTGTGGCAATAGGGATGTAATGTTTATGGGCTGGAACTGCATGCCATTTGCAAAATATTTAACAGCATAGAAATACACTCACAGGAGCTTCGGAGGGACACATCAAAAGCAGTTCTGATAGCCATACAGACAGGGTACTTATTTTTAGGTGCCTTCTTCCATCTTCAAGTCCATGTCTGGAGGCACAGTGTAATAACCATTGAATTCTCTAATGTATGAATTGAGAAAATGAGCAGCCTTGTGGCTTCTTTATAAAGGGCTTGATTTCACTTTCAGAAAGAACAAATTTCATTTATATAGCATTAGGACATGCCAATATGTTCCACAGCCAACTAATTATTTTTTGAAGTGTACTCGCCATTGTTATGAGGCAAAAATAACGGCCAATTTGTGCACAGCAACATCCCAGAAACACCAAAATGAATGGATGAACTTTCCTGATTGTGTTGGGTAAGTTAATTTGGGAACATCTCAACTGTGGTAAATGTGAGGAGACAATTTTCTGATTTCAAGATGCATTGAAACCAAGAATGGCTCATCAGGCTCAAAATGAGAGAATTCACTGACAGTTTGAATACAGACCATTTGAGAGAAAGGAAATTGAGAAGTCAACTTTCAGACAGGAAAAAATAGGTAATTCACATGAATCATATTATTTTGAGTGTGAAATTTCAAAAGAAGGTTGTTCCAAGGAGGAAACATAGAAAATGTTATCAGAATGAAAAGTATTGTCACATCAATATAAATACACAAGCCAAAAAAATGGGCATGTAACAGGCTGAATTGAATCACAGCTGAAACCATAAGGCTGATATAATGTTAAAAAGAATTTTTAAAAAAATATTGAACTGTAAAGAGAGATGAGGCAAAAACTTTGTTGGTCAGGCATGGTACACTGTGCAGGCTGAGAGGGCAGACATATCCTTAGGGGGTAAAACAGAAATTGATTTGGGTTGAACTTCACACTGGAAACAATGGTAAAATACCAGTCAAAACATAATTACTATTGACTGCCAAGGTAGAATAAATAGGCTGATCTGAAATTGCTGGTGAAAGGGTCAAAGAAAGGTCAAATGATTATCATAATGATTATTATGTCAATTTAAATAGCTTGATGTGAAGTGGGGGTTGTTACATTTAGGACGATGAACTACATTTATTTAAGTAAGTTTGGGGAAACATGCCACAGCCTATTTCAAAAAGTAAAATGCCTCTGCTCATGGACAAATGGCAAGATAATAAAGGTGTTTCAGCTTTGCCTCTCTCCCCTGTCCATAACACCATGATTTACTGTACAACATTCCTATTGCAAGTCCAGCATGAAAATGCTATGCACGATGCACCAAATAGTGAAGTAACTGTCCCAGGGTAATATCACAACAGAAAGGGAGATGACTCAGTCTGACCATCATTTTTCAAGTACAGACATTAGCATGTAGACTTTCTAAATCTACTTCAGGCTAATCTCGTTGCTTGAAAAGTTAGGTGCCTCATCAGAAAGCAAAACAAGTTTTAAATCACCAAGTGAAAATTGTGCAAAAAGGGTTCATTCAGATGCATCTGTTAAGGATCTCCAGATCATTCAGGTTTTTTCATTGAAATATGTTTCTTTTAATAGAAAGAGGACAAACACAAAATCTTCTTGTCAGCAGGCCATCAGCTAGTAGATCATTATTGAATTTTATGGTCTGCAGGGATCCCTGGAAATATGTAAAAAGATAAATATTTGTACACACACTTATTAATAAACTGAAGATGTAACACTTCAGCACATACCCAAAAAGGGTTAAGGCAGGTGGGGCACTGGTAGCAGAATCCTTAATCCCCCAGCAGACTGTAATCTTCATGATCCTTCAAGCAACCTATCCCATTTTGGGATACCACAAGATGAAGGATGCTGTCAGGGTAATGGGCATTTATATGCAAAATTCTGTTTGATTGAGCAGAGAATAATGATGTATTTATAGAGTGGTAGCACTGTCTGTTCACTCGTGGGGCTGAGGGCACTACTGCCACATGAGTACAGTCAGCTATATAGCAAAATCCTGCCACACTGTTCAGTTGTGGGATTTTTTTGTGCTGCTATCTTTTTTACAAAGAGAAACCGATAAACTCAATAATCCAACAGAGTCCTACTTGAATATTTAGGGATATGACAGAGACCCCAGGCAGTCCCTTTGAAGGAGTGTATCATATAAAAGTTCAATGCAGCTGTAACATTCATGGCCAACAACTCAGCCATCCCCATTCCTGTACTAAATGAATATTGTAAATTAAATATTGAGGACCCTAAGCCATTGTATTGGCCTCTGTTACATGCTCCATTCCCCAGCCGCTGCCCCCATCTCTCACTAGCACCTGTCTGAAGCCAAACAAGACTCTCCGCGACCTTGGTGTTTAGTTCAAAGCTGAGTTGCCAGCCACATAGCTACAGCATCTCTGAGGCCACATATTTCCACCTCTGTGACATCACCCAATTCCAACCCCTGCCTCAGCTCATTTGCTGCAGAAACCCTCATTCATGCCTTCATTACCTCTAGACTTGACTACTCCAATGCACTCCACATTCTACACCCAACTGACATCATCCAAAACTCTGCCGCCCGTGTTCTAACTCTCACTAGGTCCCATTCCCCCAGCATCCCTGTGTTCACTGGTTAATATGTTAAGCAAATCTTCAATTTTAAAATTATTGCCCTTTTTTTTTCAAATGGCCACGCCCCTCCCTATCTCTGTAAACACCTGCAGTGCCACAACCCTCCCAAATAACTGTGTTCCTCCAATTCTGGCCTCTTGAGCATCCCTGATTTTAATGGCTCCATCATTGATGGCCATGCATTCCACTGCTAAGGCCCTAAGCTCTTGATTGTCCACCTCTCTCTCTCTTCACCTTCAAGCTGGGTCTTAAAAGGGACGTACCTTTTTGTCCAGAATTTCAGTCGTCTGACCTATCTCTGTATGTAGTTCTGAGCAAAGTTTTGTTTCATAATACTCCTGTAGAGCATCATGGGATGTTTTGTTACATTAAAGACACTGTAAAAATACAAGTAATTGTTGTTGCTCTGGATATGGTTCACTAGCCTTGTTTCAGGGCTAGGCATAGTTCATTGGGATTCTTAGGTACTGAACGCATGTGTCTTCAGGCATATTCAAATTAAGAGCATGGAGGTTTACAGATAGGCAGTGGTATTTAGAATGGGTCTTAATGGAAAGTGTCTAAGGTGAAAACACATCAATCTGATGTGTCTCTCTGATCCTTTACTTCCCGATTCCCCACAGAGAGATGTACACTCATAGTGATAGCCACTAAACGTCTTATAGCCAGTCGCTAAGGAGACAGCCAGAAGTCAATCTGTTTTAAATTTATTCACCAGGTTAGACATTCCAAATGTATGGCTCCTAATTCTACATCCCACCACCAGTATCATATCTTTATATGTGCTCAAGTAGTGCTCCAATGAGTGCCCCCTCCACCCCGTAGACACTTAACCTTAATTTATACAATTAATGATATCTATTGTTTCTTGCAAAAGAATACCATTCAGTAGATAAACAGGCATGGGTGTCCGAAGTACGAGAGCTTTAGGAAGGTCACAGCAGCTCAAAGAGGATTCCCTATCTCTTTTTGTCCAACAGCAATACAGTTGGGAGGAAAGATTTCCAAACCAAGATACAAAACATCAATGTACCTTTAAAAGCAAGGCCCTAAGTGAAGTGAAAAGGTCTCACTTGCATTTCCCATTTTATATGTGTGCTTAGTCTATAGAGCACTGTACAGCCATTCATTCATATTCTTAGGAATTCCCTGTGCGAGGGTCTCTCCTCATTTGCATGAGAATTAGGACTTTACTGAGGCTAGCACACAACTGACACACAGACTCCAAGTGCCTAAGGTGTTTCTGGGTTCTGTTTCTGACAGCAGAGTATATTAGACAATAGGCTCAGTGCTCCATTATGAAGAGAGTGGAAACCACATTATTGATGCCTTGCAGCGAAGTAGAGAGTCAGAGAATTAACATAGAAATAGTGAATTAGCCTGAAAATTGTTTTGGCAATAGAATATTTAATTATTCATGTTGGAAATGAATGATTAGTGAAGCGTAAGAGGGATCAGTCCTCAGACCATGACTTTTCGTAACCTCCATAAATTATTTTGAAGGTGGCAACAAATTGTGTGCAAATACACAAATGTATAAGAGGCAGTGGTTATTGAAAGATACTTGGAAAGGCTCAAAAGCTTTCAACTCCTGATCAGCAATTGGTTTTTGTGGTTGTCCTTGCATCAATGCTATCATAGCAGAATAAAGCAAGCTCAGTGGTGCAAAAACACAAAAACAAATCAGCAATTTCTACATGGCTGTACTGAAGGCTCTTGTTAACGTATTCATTACAATGAAAAGCAAAACCTCTGTACAAATATATTATCACACCCTGGGGTTACATTCTCAATCCCGACCACAGCAGGTGGTACATATACTGCATTTTACAATCAAATATTTGGATACTGCAACTTCCACACTGAGTAGGAAAGAATGATTGCCAGACACTTTTACATTTACATATGGATTGAGATCCAGTGTTTAGAAATGCTGAGCAAAGTTTGTCACAGTACTTGAAAATATGAAAATACATCTCTTTCAAATTGTAATGCAAAACAACCAGCACTCCATACTGCAGAATGAAAGAAGTATTAGGGTTGTCCCCTCCAGCAGGGCATTCCTCAAGTGTTACTTGTTGGCAGAGAAAATGAACATGGGTATTGAATAGGAGTTCATATAGAAACAAGTGGACTAAATAGATATTAAATCATATTCTTATTACCAACGCCTAGTGAGTAGCATGTATCGCATTATATAAAAAAAACGCTAGTGCACAATGTCACATGAAGTACACTTTTGAAGGAATCATTATCTTAGAGTGCAGGGTAAGTGGAGAACTGATTTATCTGCTTTAACTGCCATTAGTTCTCAAAAATGGCAAAAGCTTACAGCAATGAAAGTGTTCAAGATGACTATCTCCATTCATTTTAGACACCATCGATATATTTACTGTGCAGTTTTATATCACCCAGCTTTAAAGCTCTGCTTAGTAGCCAGACATCTGTCATAATCTGAATAAGAAACCCAAAGACCAACAGTTCCTATGCGGTGAATTTTTTTGAATAACCTTCCAGATGATCTCCAAAATCTATGCTACAAAATTATTTCCAGTTGAATACTAAGCTTGAATGAAAATCCTGTTACTCTTGTTCAGACCTTCCTGTTATGTGTCTCATAACATACAGTGTGCCTGGCATCTTGAACTGAAACTGCTCGAGAATAGCAATTGTGTACCAAAGAGAATTTGGTGATTTTAAAAATGTGTTATAACACACAAAGAGCAGAGTCTACTTACAGCCCTCATAGATGTCTGTGGGGATGTGGACAGCTGTGTGGTTGAAGTCCACACGACGTCGGAAAGCTTGGTTTAACTGAAAATCAGGTTTGATCCTTGGTCGGCTTTCATTTCTTTCAGACTTTAGGGGGAAGAAGAATCAAAGAGTGAACATTTGACAGCTCTCAGTCTCTGACACAATCTTGCATCTTGCGCATGATTATTGGACTATGAAGACACCACAGCTGCAATTTGAGCATTATATCAGGTTGTTAATGTCTGAATTATCCTGCTTTATGAGGGTCTTTCACCCACGAATATTAGGCACATAACACCCTGTTGGTTGGACAATAACAATGCATATGATAAGCAATACAGAAGGGATTTTAAGCCAATAGAACCACAACAAAGAGAAAATTTTAGAACAAGCTAAAATTTTACAAATATACAAACATGTTTGCACTTTTATTTTTCATTCTAAAAGTAAAAAAAAACAAAATATTTTCCAAATTGGTGATCGTTTTAACCTGATACCCAAAAACACCTTCTAGACTTCAGAAGCAAGCCTACCTATAAAAAGTCAGCCATAATTTATCATTTTTATCCAACTGCAAAGAGATGCCTCTTGCAGCAACTAGTTGTGCAGCAACCAGATAATGGAGGGCACTCCCACTCTCTTTGTCAAAGAAGATACTGGGAATAGGAACAAAGTTAAACCAGAGGGAAGAAAAATACTAAAACAGAGGGGACTCCATTACATAGAATGTACAGAACAGAAATAGACCATTCTGCCCAGCTATTCAGTGCTGGTGATTATACCTCACGTGAGTCCCCTTCCATATATTCATTTAACTGTGAATACCAGGATCATAACTGTTAGTTGGAAAATAACAAGGTATACGAAGAAACACACAGACTTTTTTGAAAAACCAATAAAGACTCTATAGGGAACTTTAAAAAATTATCATTCGGAAAGAAATAACATTGGAACAAATAATGGGACTAAAAGCCAACAAATCTTCTGGACTTCAGCCTAGGATTTTAAAAGAGGTGGCTACAGAAACAACGGATGTATTAATTTTGATCTTCCAGAAATCCCTACTCAATGGTCCCCCCAGACTGGAAGGTAATAAAAGCATTCCCACTATTCAGGAACAGAGGGAGAGAGAAAACTGGGAAGTGTAGGCCAGTTAGACTGAGATCAGTAATAGGGAAACTATAGGAGGTGATAACAGGGTATTTGGCTAATCATATTGTGATTTTCCAGAGTCAACACAAATTTATGAAAGGGAAATCACATTTGACAAATATATTAGGGCCAGAATTTTTCCCTTGTCAGGCGGGCTCGGCGGGAGCTGGCGGGAGCGATCAGGGAGCTGACCGCCACCTGCGATCGGCTCTGCTCCGCGATTTCACGCGGGCTGGCCAATTAAGGCCCGCCCTGTGTGGATTGTGAGCGGCAGCGCTGAGTGCTGCCTGTGCAGGCGGTGGGAGGAGGGAGAGCTGGGCCTCGCACGCAGTTTGCGCATGCGAGCGAATGAGCGTTTCAATCTCCCTGAGGCATGGAGCTGCCTCAGGAAGACTGAAGCACTTTTTAAAAAAATTAATAAAGACAATAAAAATTTAATAAAACATGTCCTCTCCTGAGACTGCATTCCATGAGATGGGACATGTTTTTAATTTCAAAATAAAAGTTTTTATTTAGTTTGTATTGGCTTTAGGAAACCTCATCCCGCTCGTTTATGAGGTTTCCTAACAAATGTAAAGGCTGCTTGGCCTTTTCACCTGCCCGCCAACCATTAGGTTGGACAGGCAGCATAAACTTCAACTTAATTAGCTCGTTAATGGCCTTAATAGGCCTTTCAATTATCGGCGGGCACACTACCAACTCTGGTGCATGATGACATCAGACACGCGCCCGCATGCCGAACGTAAAATTCTGGTCTAGAAGTTTTTGAAGGTGTAACTGGCAGTGGATAAGAGAAAAACATTGGATATAGTGTATTTGGATTTTCAAAAGCATTTGATAAGCTGCCATTCAAAATTAGGGCTCTTAGGATGGAGGTAATATTAGCATGGATTAAGGACTGGTTAATGGATAGAAAACAGAGTAGGAATAAACAGGGGATTTTCAGGTTGGCAGGCTGTAACTAGTGGGTATCGCAAGAATCAGTGCTGGGCCCTCACCTTTATACAATCCATACTCATGATTTAGATGAGGGGACCGAGTGTAATGTATCTAAGTACAGTTAGCTACATATCATTGGTTGGGAAAGTAAGCTGTGACAAGGATGCAAAGAGGCCTCAAAGGGATATGGGCAGGTTAAGTGAGTGGGCAAGAATGTGGCAGCTATGCAAAAATGAGAATGTGGAAAGAGACCATTGTTGACCTCCTGGAGTGTGCCTTTGCAAAAAAGGTCTGGAGAGAGATACAGTGGTTTTGTCGAGGTTTCTCCCGAGCAGCTCCGTGATGCAAGACTCTGCTCTACGGGCTGTTCCCAGGGATGAGCACTGAGGTAAACATCAACTGTGGCTGGAGGATCATCAATTCAGTGAAAGATGCTCTTATGTCTGCCTGAAACTTGCTGGTCTTCCAGTGCTAAGAGATGTCCTCAATTGAGTGTGGCAGACTGGCTTATTCCAAGGTCCAGGACTATGTGCTGAGGGATGCACTAAAGTTTGGGGCAGTTGCCGCATAGTTGCAATGGGAAAAGGTCGCTGTCTAAGGCCTTTCAGCCATAGTACGCCAACAGGCTGGAAACTTTGTAGAACCCTTTGGGCTATATGCCTGACATTGAATGTGCCTGGCGAATATCAAAACTATTGAAATTGTATTGAGGGACCACAAAGAGGAACATGCTGTATGAAGGAAAGCTGGACTCTATTGCACTTTCTATAAACTTTCAATTTGAAATGTTTTCCCCCAGGCTGTATGCTCAACATGAAAAGTATATTGTTCATATGAAGAGAATTACAGTTGTATAGACGCACCGAAGAGTGGAACAACTGTATGGAGCCAAGTCAAATTTTATGGCACCTTCTGTAATTTTCAACTTGAAATGTTTTGAAATAAAAAGATAGAAAATAGAAGCAGGAGTAGGTCACTCGGCCCTTTGAGCCTGCTCCACAATTCAATATAATCATGGCTGATCCTCTATCTCAATGCCATACTCCCGCGCTCTCCCATACCCCTTGATGCTTTTCGAGTCTAGAAATCTATCTATCTATTTCTGGCTTAAATATATTCAGAGACTTGGCCTCTACAACTTTCTGTGGTAGAGAATTCTACAGGTTCACTATCCTCTGAGTGAATAAATGTCTCCTCGTCTTAGCCCTAAATGGCCTATACCGTATCCTGAGTCTGTAACCCCTTGTTCTAGACACCCCAGCCAGAGGAAACATCATCCCTGCATCCAGACTATCCAGCCCTGTCAGAATTTTATAAGTTTCAATGAGATCCCCTCTCATTCTTTTAAACTCCAGTGAATACAGGCCTAGTCGGCCCAATCTCACCTCATACGACAATCCTGCCATCACAGGAATCAGTCTGGTGAACCTTTGCTGCACTCCCTCAATGGCAAGTATATACTTTCTTAGGTAAGGAGACCAAAACTGGACACAATACTCCAGGTGTGGTCTCACCAAGGCCCTGTATAGCTGCAATAAGACATCTTTGCTCCTGTACTCAAATCCTCTTGCAATTGCCTTCCTAAGTGCTTGCTGCATCTGCATGCTTGCTTTCAGTGACTGGTGTACAAGGACACCCAGGTCTCTTTGTACATCAACAGTTCCCAATCTATCATCATTTGAATAACACTCTACTATTCTGTTTATCCTCGTTATGCTGTATCTGCCATGTATTTGCCCTCTCACTTAACTTGTCTAAGTCACCTTGAAGTCTCTTTATATCCTCCTCACCACTCACATTCTCACCTAGTTTTGAGTCATCAGCAAACTTGGGACACCCTGGTCCACTCCTCCATCATGCCCTACTCCTCAACCCCTACCTATGGCACCTCCCCATGCCCACACAAAAGATGCAACACCTGCCCTTCACTTCCTCTCTCCTCACCGCCCAAGGGCCCAAACACTCCTTTCAAGTGAAGCAGCATTTCACTTGCATTTCCCCCAACTTAGTCTACTGCATTCATTGCTCCCAATGCGGTCTCCTCTACATTGGAGAGACCAAACGTAAACTGGGTGACCGCTTTGCAGAACACCTGCGGTCTGTCCTTAAGAAAGACCCAAACCTTCCTGTCGCTTGCCATTTTAACACTCCACCCTGCTCTCTTGCCCACATGTCTGTCCTTGGCTTGCTGCATTGTTCCAGTGAAGCCCAACGCAAACTGGAGGAACAGCACCTCATCTTCTGACTAGGCACTTTACAGCCTTCCAGACTGAATATTGAATTCAACAACTTTAGATCTTGAACTCCCTCCTCCAATCCCACCCCCTTTCCGTTTCTTCCCCCTTCCTTTTGTTTTTTCCAATAATTTATATAGATTTTTCTTTTCCCACCTATTTCCATTATTTTTAAATCTTGTATGCCCTGCTAGTCTTTCCACTCCACCCCCACTAGAGCTGTACCTTGAGTGCCCTGCCATCCATTCTTAATTAGCACACTCGTTTAGATAATATCACCACCTTCAACACTTCTTTGTTCCTTTGTCTGTGACATCTTTTGATTATCTGCTCCTATCACTGCTTGCTTGTCCCTACAACCACACCACTCCCCCCCAACTTCTCTCCCCCAACACCCCCACCCCCCACCTTAAACCAGCTTATATTTCACCCCTCTTCTAATATTCACTCAGTTCTGTTGAAGGGTCATGAGGACTCAAAAGGTCAACTCTTTTCTTCTCCGCCGATGCTGCCAGACCTGCTGAGTTTTTCCAGGTAATTCTGTTTTTGTTTTGGAAATATTACATTTGGTTCCCTCATCCAATTCATTGATATATATTGTCCAAGCACTGATTCCTGTAGTACCCCACTAATCACCACCTGCCACTCTACAAAAGACCCATTTACTCCCACTCTCTGTTTCCTGTCTGCTAACCAATTCTCAATCCATGCCAATCTTTTACCCCAATCCTATGTGCTATAATCTTGCACACTAACCTCTTATGTGGGACTTTATTGAAAGCTTTCTGAAAATCCAAATACACGACATCCACTGGTTCTCCCTTATCTATTCTCCTAGTTATGCTCTCAAAAAACTCCAGTAGGTTTGTAAAACATAATTTCCCTTTCATAAATCCATGTTGACTTTGTCTAATCCTGTTGACATTTTCTAAATATCCTGTTATCACATCCTATATGGTAGATTCTACCATTTCCCCACTACTGAGGTTAGGCTAACCAGTCTGTAATTCCCTGTTTTCTCCCTCCCTCCTATTTTAAATAGTGGGGATACATTTGCCACCCTCCATTCTGCCAGGACTGTTCCAGAATCTACAGAATTTTGGAAGATGACAACCAACCCATCCACTATTTCCATGGCCACCTCCTTTGGTACCCTGGGTTGTAGATTATTAGGCCCTGGGGTTTAATGGCTTTCAGTCCCATTCATTTTTCCAGCACTGTTGTTTTAGTAATACTAATTTCCTTCGATTCCTCCTTCTCACTAGACCCTTGGTACACGAGTATTTCTGGGAAGTTATTTGTCTTCCTCTGTGAAGACAGAACTGAAGTAGTTGTTTAATTATTCTGGCATTTCCTTGGCTCCCAAGTGTCAGGTTGGAGGGTACCCCAAAGATGCGCTGGGGAATCCCTCTGGCAAGTTCCCAGGCAAGGATTTGCACAGCAATTGCCCAGAAGTGCTAACTTCCTCTGGACAATTGTACTCCGAAAATGCGATTTAAATCGCAAACTCTGGATGGTTCCCCTGGGATTATACCAACAGTTACCCAGGAAAGGTTAGAAGAATTAAAGCCTCTTCTAACTTCTGGGTAAGTATTATAAAGGCCCAAGCCGACGTCATGGGACTGCCCCACACCCACAGGAGTCCCCTCATCACCCCTCAAAACACCAGACCCCAACCCCCCCACCCCCCCCCGTGACCTCAGACCCACCCCTGACCTTGGAACTTCCTCCCCCTACATCGGAACCACCCCTCGCAACCTCGGGATCCCACCCCTCCAACCTCGGCCCCAAACCTCAGACCCGCCTCTGACCTCGGACGCCCCCCAACCTCAGACCCACCCCCGACCTTGGCACCCCCCCCAAACCTCAGACCCGCCCCCAATCTTGGCCTCCCCAAACCTCAGACCCGTCCCCGACCTCTGACCCCCCCAAACCTCAGACCTGCCCCTAACCTAGGACCCCCCAAACCCCCTGACCTCGGCCCCCCAAACCTCAGATCCACCCCTGACCTCGGACCCCCCAAACCTCAGACCCGCCCCTGACCTAGGAACCCCCACACCCCCGACCTCGGCCCCCCCCCCCAATCTCAGAAACCCCACCCTCAGAACCTCTGATAAACCCCCATTGACCTCAGAACTCCTAACCTCCGAATCTCTGACCCCCCACTCACCTCGACCTCAGACCCTCCGACCTCAGAACCCCTGACCGTTACCCCCTCGACCTTAGACCCCCCCTCGACCTCGGACCCCCCCCGACCTTGGACCATCCCCCTCGACCTCAGACCCTACCCCCCGACAACAGACCCCCCCTCTCGACTTTGGACCATACCCTCCCCAACCTCAGACTCCCACCCCGATCTCAAACCTGACCTCGGACCCCCTCCCCGACCTCTGTTTCCCCCCGACCTCTGTTTCTCCCTGACCTCTGTCCTCCTCCCCGACCTCAGTTCCACCCCCCACCCCCGACCTCAGTTCCCCTCCCCCCGACCTCAAATGCCCCCCCTAATCTCGGACCCCCTCTGACGTTGAATCCCCTTCGCTATCCCGGTCCCTACCCCGACCTTGGACCCCCACCCCCAAAACCCCTCCCCCACCCCAGACCACCCCCCACCCCCATACACCCAGAACCTACAAATCCTCTCTACTTACCTTAAACACTTCCCTTCTCCCTGGCCTGTCAATTTCCCTGGCCCTTAATAGTTACCTGCTTTACAGCAGCAAATGCTGCAAAAATCGGGGTGTGGTCTCCTTCAATACACCGGAACGAGACCACTGGGGCCTGCGGAGTCTTTCGCTGCAGGCCCCAAGCAGCTCCTGCGAACACAAGTAACCACGCAATTCTCAAGGCCAGGTAAGTACGTATTTATTCTTCTAATTTCTGTGGGCCAACAGTTTCCAACGACAGTCAGAAGTTACACCCCCTTGTTTTCTATTATAAATTCTCCTGTTTTGGACTGTAAGGGACTTACATTTGTCTTCAGTAACCTTTTTCTTTTTACATGCTTATAGAAGCTTTTACAGTCTGTTTTTATGCTCCTTGCAAGTTTACCCTCATTCTCTATTTTTCCCCCTGTTAATCAATCTCTTGGTCCTCTTTTGCTGAATTCTAAACTGCTCCCAATTCTGAGGCTGGCTACTTTTTCTAGCAACTTTATATGACTCCTTTTTGAATCGAATATTATTTTAATTTATTTTGTTAGACATGGTTGGGCCACTTTTCTTAAGGAATGTATAACTGTTGCAAAGCATCCTTTCGTCCCTTAAAAATTAGCCATTGCCTATCCACCGTCATAGCTTTTAATGAAGTTCCCCAATGTATCGTTGCCAACTCTTCCCTCCTACCTTTGTAGTTTCCTTTCTTTAGATGTAGTTTCAGATTGGACTAGTTCACTTTCCATCCTCATGAATAATCCTATCACTCTTCCCTAAAGGACCCCCACACGACAGGATTATTACTTAACCCCTTCGCACTTCACAACACCAAATCTACGACAGCCTTTTCCCTAGTTGGTTCCTCGATATACTGATCTAAAAAACTATAATGTGCACACTCCAAGAATTCATCTGCCACAGTATTATTGCTAATTTGGTTTGTCCAATCTATATGTAGATTAAAGTCACCTATGATTACTGTCATATCCTTGTTGCATGCATCTCTAATTTCCTGTTTAATGCCATACCCTACCTTACCACTACTGTTGGGAGGCCTACAGACACTTACTAATAATGTTTTCTGCCCTTTGTTGCTTCTTAGCTATACCCAGACTGATTGTACATCTAGATTTTCTGAGCCAATATCCTCTTTCACTTTGCACTGATTTCATCCGAAACTAATAACACCACCCCACCTATGTACTTCTACAAATTTTATGAATAAAGTATCTTTTTGGAGAAAAAATAACCACTTTGGTAGAAAAAAATTATAAAGTAGAATATTTTTAAATATTGAGAGACTGGGAAATGTTGATATTCAGAGGTACCTGGATGTCCTTGTACACAAACCACAGAAACATAGCATGCAAGTACAACAATTAGGAAGGCAAATAGTATATTGGCCTTCATTACAAAAGGATTGGGGTGTAAGAGTAAAGAAGTCTCTCGACAATTATATAGAGTGTTGGTGAGACCACATGATGAGAGCACATCTGGAGTACTGCATACAGTCTCAGTGTCTTTCTCTGAGGAAGGATTTTCTTGCCTTAGAAAGAGTGTAACCAAGGTTCATTAGACTGATTCCTGGGAGGAGACCGTTGTCCTGTGTGGTGGGTTTGAGGATACTAGGCCTATACTTCCAAGAATTTAAAAAAATTAAAGATGTTCTCATTGAAGCATACAAAATTCTGAAGGGATTTGACAGGATGCTGGAAAAATGTTTCCCCTGGCTGGTCTAGAATTAGGAGTAACATGCAGTCTCAGAATAAGGGGTTGGCCAATTTGGACTGAGTTGAGGAGAAATTTCTTCAATCAAAGGGTTGTTGATCTTTGAAATTCTCTACCTCAGAGAGCTGTGGATGCTCGGTTGTTGAGTATATTCAAAACAGAGATTGATAGGTGTAGGAAGATGGAGTTGAGATAGAAGATCAGCCATGATCTTACAGCATAGTTCAACTCGCTCCAAGGGCTAAATGGCCTCTCCTGAATCTGTTTCTTCTCCCATTCCACCTACCTCACTTCAGTCTTTCAGTATATCTTTCTATCTCTTTTCCTGTAATGTATTTGTCTCGTTTCCTTTTGGAAGCATCTAAGCTAATTGCCCAAATCGGAACCTGTGGTAGCGAGGACCATACCTACCCAGTTTCTGAGTAAAGAAATTGTCCTTATTTCCCTATTGGATTTACTGGTTACTATTATGTATTCGTAGCTCCTAATTTTGGATTGTCCCACAAGTGGCAACATATCTCCACAGTGTCATTTTATGAAAGTATTTTTTGTGATGTGGGCATTGCGGAGTTGCCAGCCTTGCTGGCACCACCCACAGCCCAATAAAGAACTTTTAAAATTACCCTGTGCAACTTATTTGTAATTTTAAAAACCTCTCCTGATCATCACTAAAAATGGCCCTTTCTGAAGAAAAAAGTTCCAAACCTTTCAATCTTTCCCGATCACACCAGAACTGAGATATTGCTGCTGTGCAAATTTTTTTGTACTTTCTCCAATGCTTCTGTGTCCTTTTTATTAGAGGGAGACCAAAACTATGCACAGTGTATTTAAGAAGGGAGATAGAACATGTCCAGGGGTTTGTGAGAAGTTTAAGCACGTCAGGAATGGAAAAAATGGGTGATTGACAGGATGAGATGGAGAAGGATGATCAACCAGCATTGTGGCAACTCTAATTAAAATAGAAGAAGCTAAAAGAAGTTAGAACATGTCCAAGGAACTATAGAATAGTCAACTTAACATTGGTGGTAAGAAAAAAATAACAGGAGCAGTGGCTGGGGGTGTGGTGGAATACACAATACTGAGGAGGACTGCAACAAGTTGCAAGAAGGCAATAATAAACTTGCAAAATGGGCATATAATTGGTAAATGAATTTCAACATAGCTAAGTGTGAGATATTACAGGCAGAATTTTACGCCTCGTGGGCGGGCACGCACCCGACCCAATCGGATGTAAAATATCTCAAGAAGACGTTGGTCTCAATGTCATCCCGCACTCACACAATATTTCGCTCAGCGGAAGTGCACAAAAGTCAGAAGCGTGCCTGCCGACAATTAGGAGGGCAATTAAGCCCATTAACTGCGCAACTGTTCAGATTGTTCTTATAGTTGGCAGACGGGCGAATCGGCAGGCAGACTTCGCATTCTTCATCAATCCTCATCCAAGGGTGGGATGTAGTTTCCGTTATTAAATAAGATAAAAATAAAAATCTACAGACAGCACTTTTATAACGTATATTTTGAGATGACTGATTGTGATGCTTGCACATTATTTTCCTGATTTTCTAAACTTTATTTCGTGGTTTTCGGGTCTGCAGCTCCCTGAGGCCGACCTCTCTCAGTACTTGCCCACGCCCACATTGGCATCATCGCCCACCCTCTTCCTGCCCTCACCCCGGCAGCACTGGGCTTTTCAGCCCGTGCTTCACACTGGCTGGCCGTTAATTGACCAGCCAGCGTGAAATCGCAGTCGTGGGCCAATCGCAGTCGACGGCCCATTTCCCAGCTGATCCCAGGCCTGCCAATCGCACCCACCCACCCACCCAGCTGAAAATTCAGGCCTGTATTTTGGCAAGTAAAATTAGGAAGTTACATGTTATTTGAAAATAAGAATCTTAGTGGGATAGAAGAGCAAAGGGATCTGAGAGTCCAAATACACAAATCACCAAAAGTAGGTTAATAAGACCATAAGAAAAAGTAAACCAAGCAATAGAGCTAATTTCCAAGGGGGTGGAAGTGAGAAGTAATTATCCTAAAACTGTATCGAACGTTTGTTAGGCCACACTTGGAGTACTGTGCACAGTTCTGATCACTACATTATTGAAAAGCGAAGGTTGAGGGGTAATCTAGCTGAGGTCTTTAAAATTATGAAAGGCTTTGTTAAGGTGAACAGCGAGTGTTTCCACTTGTGGGAAAAGAAAAACCACAGGCCAATAATTTAAGATAGTCAGCAAGAAATCAAACGCAGCATTCAGAAGAAACCTCTTCACCTAGAGAGTGGTGAGAATGCAGAACTTGCTATCACAGGAAGTAGTTGATGTGAATAATATAGATGCATTTAAGGGGAGACAGTATCATGTTGTTATGGTAACATAAGGCACCAATCACACATAAGAGATTGTGTAAACAACTTGTGGGTTCATTTATTTAGACTAGGCACTTGAGAACATTTATACAAAGGTAGAAAGCTTGAAGACATCAGCAGCAGAGCTGTGTGTGTGTGCTCTGCCCAAAATCAAAAGTGAAAGTAAGACTGGATCACGCGACATGCCGATATTCCTCAAAGGCATATTACAACAGGAAGCATATGAGGGAGTAGAAAATAGAGGGCTATCCTAAGAGAGTTACATGGGAAGAATGGAGGAGGCTCAAGTTGAGTATAAATGCCTGCATAGGCTGGTCAGGCAAAATGGCCTGCTTCTTTGCTGTATAGTTTTTGTAATATGTCACTTTAAATTGAATTGTATCATCCGAATAAACTTTCAACACTGATCACGAAGAAAACAACGAACAAAAATTAGATGCAACCCAGACACATGGAGACTAGAAAGGATGTAATAGTATTCTATTTGTAAAGTTCCTTTCCCAGTCAGCTTAACAGCAGACACACAACTGCCATACAATGTTTGTAGATTGCAGGTGACACTTTGAAAAGGATTTTCATGAAAGGACACTATTCACCGTGACTTGAAAGCCGCAGCAAATTACAGTTTGCTGTGAGTCATGCAGCCACAGGCTTCACCTTTTTGTTACAATTGAATATTAAAGGCAATGCACTGTTGTTGAAATCAGTATGTTTAATGTTGCTCCTCAGTTCACAGAAAATATTTTATTGCAATGTGGAAGCTCCTAATGCTAGCAACACTGAAAGGTACTTGGGAGTTTGTCCAAAGCTATAGTTCATGCCTGGATCTCTCCCTGTCTAATGGGAGATAGTAATCATAGAGGTTGTTCAACTTTTTATCCATTTACTTCAACCCCTCCACAGATACAAGACTAGAGATGGGAAGTTGGATTTTTAAAACACTGTATTTTAATGAGATTGAATTAAGTAAAAGTTCTTAGCTGATTTTTTTCCCCTTTAACAGCTAGAGTTTTAAGGTACTGGGGTGACAGCTTCTAATCTATCTATACATTCTTTGTCAGGATTGGAGTATTTTTAAAATGTCAAAATCATAGATCCATCTTCTGATAACAAATACAATCCTTATAAAAGAATATTTTCAGAAATGATAAAAGCACAAACATGTTGGTAAAATAAACATCATTTGTATTAAACCATCAAAATTGATATAAATAAACATTTAATACAAAATTGCAGCCAAGTTTTCTAAATCACAAAAAAACAACTAAGTTTCCAGTTGTTTTTCCTGAAAGCTGCAAGACCTGACAGTTTTTTTCTTTTTCTGTTAATTCCAAGTTTCCTCCCCAGTACAGTCCTCATTCAAACATGAAAAGGAATGGTCTCCAATTCTTCAAAATCATTGTGTTTATCACATTTGCTAACATTTAAAGATCTCCAATGGTGTTAATACGGGTTCCCAGTTATGCAAAATAAAAATGAACATTTACAAGTTCTCAATTTGAATAGGATTTATTTTGTCTTGTTAAGTTCCCTGCATTCCTTACTTTGGTATTGCTGGCAATCCAATATTGCAATACTGCCATGTAACAGCCAGGGTTTTCCTGTCCCACCCACTGAGGGACTGGAAATTCCTGCCTGAAGTCAACGGGCCTTTGGCTGGTCTGTCAAATTTTCTGTCCCACCCACGACGATCCCTGTGGCAGGCGGGAACAGAAAATCCCATTCATTAAAAAGATAGAAATGTTCTCCAAATGTTTTGTGCCACCTGAATCCTAAGCATTCCTGCTGATGTCCAGCCTGATTCCACTTCACAGTCATCACACGATGCAGGTAGAGGCTTAGGGCTGACTACTGTGTCAAGACACACTCCGCCTGGTAGGATCGGAGCTCCACTGTGGTGCCACTAACAGTCAGATAGTTTGCTGAAACTCACTACAAGGTGCACACATGAAGAATGTGCACTCGGATAACATGGTGGAAGGCTTGTGGTATCAGTGGAAGCATATCCTACGCAAGAGACAGCATTTCTAGACTGCAGCAGAGAAAATCCACAAAGAAAGGAATGCAGCTCCTTCAAAATTATTTGGGGAGTACTTAAGAATTAAATTTTTTTAAAAAAACCATAGGTTGTTCTACCTTATAGGAGTTCTAAATCTAACTAATCTAAATTTGTTAAAACTATGATCTAATAAATCCACATAACCTGGAACCTCGTGAATCCTTGGTTTTGCTTTAAAACCTGTAATAATGAACATTGTTACCAAAGAGAATAACTTAAACACAGAGTTCTTAAAGGGTTCATCACATAGCTGCCAAATACCTTAACGGTGCTCAATATACCAAACAGAATTCATAATCTGGGGTGCAATTCCTGTGGGGCATGATCGGGAAAGTACACCCATTCTGTCAAAATCTACTTACGCCCAAATGTCCTGCCAGTCCCATGTGTGTCGGCTGAAGTATAAAAATGAGAACAAGCAGAAATCCTTGTAAAAGTCCAAGGATATCGCTGACTTCACAACATGGACTCCTTTTTCAAGGATGAAAATTGAAGTTGCAAATTCATGACATTGGCCACAGTATATTTAAGAACATGCAATCATAGAAGTAATTCAATTTTTAATAGGATTTAAACTGTTGCCGTAACAATATATACGAAGAAATAGAAATTACAGTGTAGGTCTCAGTGGCAATACATTTTTAATAGCAATAGAACATCAGAAGAATGACTGTTCTCTGCTACACCTAAAATTCCAATATAACTTTAGGCCAGTTTGAACCAGCATAATTGCAGGCAATTCACTTGTAGAGCTCTTTAGTCTGCAGGATAAAGCAATTGTAGTGCGCCAGAAAGATTTAGGGGTCAGGGATAAATAAAAGAGCCGAAACGAGCAAGGAAATTTGGGCATAGTGTAATCAAATGTATGATAAACAGAGTTCCCTTGACCTTTTACAGCAGGTATTTGCTTCATGCCCAATTATGTTTCTCTAAGTGTAAAGATGCAGGAATTTCCCTGCCAATGGGTATTATTGGAAATTATTGAGTTGTTGTTTATATGTAAATCATCATATAAATGATGAGCATCTCAGGCATTTCAGTGCCTCCAGAATCACACCTAGCAGAACAGCACAGGATGCACATCACATTTTGCGGCAACTCCAACAGAGGGGGTATCTTGTTACGTCATTTGGAATCGCCAGTACTAGCCACATAGGGAGAACTAAATAAGGGAAACAGTAAGCACAGTGGAGCATTGTAGCACTAAGAAAGCCTCAGAACTTATGTTAACTTCACAAGAATAATTTGTATCATTCTGCAAAGTGATTTATTGTTCACTAACTCCAAAACCCTTCATAATAAGTGCTAAGAACATTAATAATTACGGTAAAGCATACTGGCAATATTGGCATTTTGTTATTTGGTGTCATTGCTGCTGATTTAGAAAGTGCGGTTCTTTCTTAATCTAAAGACTTTATTGAACAGAATACATGAAAAGGGTGTCCCATTTGTTATAAATCGATGCTCATTCACAGAATAAAGGAGCCAGTTTGTCCTTAACATAGGGCAGGATTTTACTGATGGCGAGCGGGGGCGGGGCCCGCTCGCTGACAGGTAAAATGATGCGGGATGATATCGGGCAGAACTCCTGATGTCACTGTGCCCCATTTAAACTATCAGGAATGCGGTGGGGGAGGGGGCAGCAAAATCAGCTGTGCTCCTGCCGACCCATCAATGGCCAATTAAAGCCACTGACAGAGCAATTAAAGTAAGTAATGGACCTGCCCGTCCAACCTTCTGGTTGGCGGGTAGGCCAGGAGCCCCAGAGGCAGCTAGAAAAAACATGAAACCTCATCCACAGGGGGTTGAGGTTTCGTGTAGGGTTTTAAAAACTTTATAAAGTTTTTTGGAAATTATGAACATGTCCCAAGTCATGTGACAGTGTCACGTGAGGGGACACGTTAGGGATTTTTTTTTCTATTTTTAATATTTTTGCAAGTAGAGGCCATCTCCCTGAGGCAGCACGTAGCCTCAGGGAGATGAGTGGATGACTGTGCTCTTTTGTGCTCATGCGTGAAAGATCACACTCTCAATTTTAGGCATTCCCCCACCCACACAGGAAGCGCACAGCACTTCCCTGCGGACGTCACGCAAGGCCCGCCCATGTAAAATGGCACCGCGCCTCTGATCGGGGACGCCACTCGGAAGCGCACCCGCATGGCCCGCCCATCAACTTCTCCCCCAATGGGGGGAAAATTCTGTCCATAGATTTATTGACAAAACCCAGAGAACGTAGATACAGACTCCCTTTTCCTTCTGGTTGTTGTATATACTTAAGAATAATGCCCTAACCTTTCCCCAATTAGCAACTACTGCTCTCACTTACAACTAGACCATGCGCTTAATTGTGATAGGATTGTAACATTAACATCTCTCATTCAAGGGGCTAGTGAGAGCAGCGCAGTTTTTAAAAATGGAATCGATTGTGAAAGCTCAAGCTCATCATTGATTCTTAACAAAATAAGCATTCTTGTTTCTCTTGGAATGGTGCATGATTCAAACCCATTGGTTTAAAGCATACTTACACTCATTAGGTCATCTTTTGCATTGTAGTATATCACATCATTATCCTAAAGAAATAAAGAACAATGATAATTAATATAAGGAGTTTGCACACATCAATAAAGATGTTAATAAAAGTAGAGACTTAAAAGTAGACACAAAGTCAATACAATTAAAAGTAAGACTATATCCTGTGATGTGCAATCAGTGTAGTGACATTTTAATAGTTTGCCACAAATAATACAATTTTATGTATCTACAATATTCAAAGTCTTCCATACTGCACACCTCCGGTACATAGTAGCCTGACTATCTTGGTCGTGAAGTTTCAGTCATGTTTTATGTGTCAACATTTGTGCACGCATTGTCCATTGACTTAAAGCAAAAGAGGAATGAAGCAGAACTGGAGAAGTTGTGAATGTACAGATTGAAATCAAGGGAATTATATCGAAAATTGACAATTTCTACAGGCTTATGAACACAATCAATCATGAATGATCAATTTGGAAAATTTATCAATAAGAAATCAACTAAAAAGAGGAAAAACAAGTAAACCAACCGAAGTAACTCAAAAAAATTATTTGAAAAATCATCTGTCTGCCATTGCTTTTCATAACTTAAATTTCCAACGACCAAAATATTTGAAACAAGATGAAATTTGAAAATGACACATTTCACAATAAAATGATTAAATTTAACAGCTGAAATGTCATTTAACAGCTTCACAAGGGTTGGAATTGAAGTTTCCAGTCTCTCCCAAAAGCCTGTTTGGATAGGATGTTTGTGAGTTCCTGTAGGCAGTGACAATATTAGCAGAAGGCAGGTTCTGCAATCTGAGCATGTGCAGTGGGCACAATTTTACAGGACACTCCAGTAGTCATCCTGGGCTCGAACATTTCTCATTCACTTCCAGCAAGGTTTGGTTGATTGTTTTGCAAAATTATTTAAAGAAAACCAGGGGCAGAGTTTTGCCCTTGTTGGGTGGGCTTGGCGGGTACGGTCGGTAAGCCAACCACCGCCAGCTATCGGCACCGGACCGCGATTTCACTCTGGCGGGCTAATTAAGGCCTGCCTAGGGTGAAACGTGAGTGGCAACGCTGAGAACTGCCTGTGCAGCGGTGTGGGGGGCGGGGGAAGGAAGGCAAGCGGGGTGAGCGGGCCGAGCGCAAACTTCGCACATGCGTGCAAGTGAGTGCTTCATAATCTCCCTGAGGCACACAGCTGCCTCAAAGAGATGAAGAGATATGAAAAAGAATAACAAAAAAGATAAAAATGTAATGAAACATGTCCCCACATGCGACTCTGTCACATGAGCAATGACGTTATTAATGAAAAATTAAAGTTATTATTTTATTTTTACTTGCTTTTGGAAACCTCATCCCACCCGTGGATGAGGTTTCCAAAAAAATGCAAAGGTCGCTTGGCCTTTTCGCCTGCCCTCCAATAGGTTGGACTTCAGCAAAAAATTTAAGTTCATTGACTACTTAGTGGCCTTAACAGGCCTTATAATTGTTGCCAACCGAACTATCACGGGACTGTGTATTGATGTCGGACACAGTCAACGTAGCCGATTCAGCTGTGCGCCCGCCAAACTGAAAGTCCAGTTGACGCCGGGTGACACCGGGATGCACGCCCAATGTATCCCCACGCCATCTGACGCATCGGCAAGCGGGCCCCACCCCCGCTCACTGACTGGAATAACCTGCCCCAAGAATATCACCAAATCATAACAGGCATTTTTGACAATCACAGCAAGTGAGTGGGCCTGGTAATATATCATGTAAAGCACAGCAGCATCACATGAGCTGGGGAATGTTTGTACATTTCGCACATTTTATTTAATTATTTTATTAAACTTCCAGGAAACCTCATCCCGCCTGTGGATGAGGTTTCCTGAAAAACGGGAAGGCGGCTTGGGCTCTTCGCCTGCCCGCCAACCTTAAGGTAGGACGGGCAGCGCTGTTAACTAGCTAAATTACTTTCCTAATGGCCTTAATAGGCCTTTGACAGTTCAGCGGGTGCGCAGCAACCTCCGGCGCACACCCACCGAACACAATAGTGGAATGACGCGCGATGACGTTGGGATGCACACCCGATGTCATCTCGTGTCATTTTGCACGTCGGCGTGTCAGACCCCTCCCCCACACACCAACGGCAATATTCTGGTCCATATGTACTAAGCCAGCTAAGTAACTAAATTGGACCCTGTAAAAACAAGCCAGTACTTCCCTATTACAAATATGAACACACTGAATGTGTGTCTGAAAGTCAACCCATTTTCACGAAACTTATTCATCAAGTTGATGTAATCTGCAGTTGCAGTTTTCCACATCTCATGCACCGCTTTTGGTTGACCTTACTCAAAACGCTTGGTTTGAATGCATAAAACGTCTTTAGTGAGTGTTCCTGGCACCACACTGCTAGAATTGGCAGGATTTTGGAATGAAGAGTTGCTTCATATAATTTATGGAAATGCCCCAGTGATTCCAACCTTTAATATTTTACTACAGTGCACTGCTGTGATTTGTAATAGGGGAGTACTGGCTTGTTTTTACAAGTCAGTCACAGTGCCCAATTTTAGCTGGTTTAGCACATATGGTCCATGCCCCATTCGTCCCACGGAGGAGTAACTGTAAAACAAGCCTACGCCACTTATATTGGAACTGACACCATCCAAAGGAAAATATGTGGTGACAATAACCAACAAAAGATTAAAGATTGCCAACCCCAGCTGGGGGTAGTTAGTCAGGGATGATTACTAAAGTAAATTCTACCCAATCACGTTGCAGCAAGGGAGGGAAATATGAGGTCCAGTTCCCATTTCAGCTCCCGTAAAAATAAGCACACAAAAACAAATCAACAGTCGAGAAATCACAAACACTCCGACTCCTTGGCCGGGATTTTCTGGCCCTGTTGTGGGTGGGACTCCACCGCGGACGAGGCAGTTCCCCAGCCCGTAGTCCGTTGACTTGCGGTGGGACTGGAAGATCACAGCTGTGGGCAGGTGTGGAAAATCCCACCCTCATCTTTGATTCATTTCAAATCCCCTTGCCTTGCGCATATGGCGAGAATATCCTGGTGTGGCTGTCATGTACACTCTTGGCCTTGAATACACCATCCCCTGTTGCAACCTAATATTCTGGGTTAAGGAACCCCACTGTAACTCTTGGCAAGCAAACTACAGCTCTCAGGAATTATTGCATGTTCCCAGATCTTGCAAGCCCCAAGTTGCAAATCTTGACACTAAAAATAATTCAGCCGCAACACATTTTATCCTTGTTTCCAAACTTACTCTACTGATCTCAGGCCTCAATCAAAGGGATGGATTTTAGGTTGTGGGGGGCGGGGCGGGGGTAGTTATTGGTGGTAGTAAGGTCAGCGTATTCCAACTGAAAAGTTTATGGTCAGCCCAACCACCCAGAGCCCAGCTGCCCCGTAATGATATTACACTGGGGGCAGCCTTAAGTGAATCAGAGTAGAACTTCTGCCTCCATCTGGGAGAAAGTCCTGCCCTTGAGACTGCCGGTCAATCTGACTGGCTGGCAGCTCTCTAATCCCAGCAGCACCAGGATCGAGTAGCAGCCACTGCTGGGCAATAGGCAGACCCTGAAGAAGACGACTGATGGATCCTGGACTTCAGGTAAGTCCGGGATTTTGGACAGGCCTGCCTGGCAGACCCCAGCGAGGCTACAGCGGGTTAAAAAGGCTGGGTTGGTTTGGTGGGGCGGGCTGGATTAAAATGAACTTGGGGGGTAGGGTACCTCCCATGGGTATGGGGGACACCAAAGGAAGTACTCCCCCTTCCCTGCCTGACAGCAGCCCATGCAGTGAAAGCTTACATCCGCCGTCCCCTACTGCATGTATTATAATTCTTATAGATTCAAAACAATTAAACTAAATTAACAAAATTAGGATAAATCAGGCACAGCCCCTAATTTAGGTCAGCTGTAAAACCAAGAACAAAGTTTAAAGGAAAAGATAACAGCGCCCAACGTGGGGCTCGAACCAATGACCCTGAGATTAAGAGTCTCACGCTGTACCAACTGAGCTAGCCGGGCAGTGGCGTAGGCAGAATGAGGCCATTAAGTGGCCATTAATTTGCCACTTAAGGGCCTCAATAGGTGCAAGGGAGGGCAGGCTGCCTGGCATTCTACCCACCCACCGTGATATGGCAGACAGGTTGGGGGAGGGCAGGAAGGCAGCAGGCAGGCCACCTGTTTTATTTTCAAGCCCCTCACCTTCAGATCCAATGGCAACAAGGCTGAAAAATTCAGCCTGACGTGGGCTCACTTGCCAATACAAGCCTGCATTTTCCTTCTGAATTTAAGCCCTGCCATTGCTCTACCTGCTCTCAGCTCTCAATCCTTGCATGATCCCTGCTTCAGTGCTGCTTTCCACTGTGGCCAAAAGCTCTGGGATTATCCCTGGGGATTTATGGGCAGAATTTTTCATATGGCTGGCAGGCCAATTTTACGTGCATGAGCCAATTAAGACCCGCCCAGCGTGACACCCACCTGGAAGCACCGAGCATTCCTTGTGTGGGTGGTGGGGGGAGGGGGGGAAGGAGAGTCGGGGACTGCGTGCTTTTGCGCATGCGCGTGAAAGAGTTCAGAAATCTCCCTGAGGCACAGAGCTCAGGGAGGTTGATTTGATTGTGAAAAAATACATTACTCAGACATGTCCCCTCATGTGACAGTGTCACATGAGCTGGGACATGTCAATGAATTTTAATAAAAATTTCAAATGAATTCATAAACCCTTCATGAAACCTCACCCTGCCTGTGGATGAGGTTCCATGAAAAATGTGAAGACTACCTGGGCTCTTCACCTGGCCGCCAACATTAAGGTTGGACATGCAGCCATGACAAGTATTCAGTTAGTTGATAAATGGCTTTAATAGGCCTTTGACAGTTCGGCAGGCGCGCACCAGAATCAGCTGCATGCCCGCCAAACTGAAAATTGGAACGACGCAAGGTGACATCAGGATGTGCGCCCAATGTCACTGCGCGTCATTCTACCCGTTGGCATGCAGGGCCTGCCCCCACACACTGAACAGACGAGCCTGCCTATAGTGATTACTTTGATTAAAAAAAGTCAAATATACGCTGCAAGGGTAGAGGGCACAATCATAAAACAAATGAACAAGTCGTTAAATGCAAAAGACAAATGTAATTTTGTACAACCAACAGAATGAACCATGAAGGGCAGATAATGAAAGTACTAAAGTAAACAAAATTGCAAGCCAAATATTAGAGAAGAAATTTTAAAGAGTCGCTGGGAGAGCAAACAAAATAGAATTAGGGGATAATATTAGGTTATTCCAGAGTCAATTTGGCTCAATGATAGCATTCTCTCACTGAAATCAGAAGGAGGGAGGTTTTTCAGCCCTGCTGTTGATAACAACATATAACCCATAGTCTTAGCTACCACTTCAGTGTGGTAGGGAAGGAGTGCTTCACTGCTGGATTTATCATCTTCCAGCTTAGTTGGTCATTTAAGGTCCCACACCACTATTCAAAGAAGAGGAATGGAGTTCACCTGGTAACCAGGCCAACATTTGCCCTAGAATAGTCAATGAACTCCAAAAATGGTAAACCCTTATATCCATCATTCGAAAAGATCCAGAAAATAAAGAAAAACAACAAACACAGAAAGAAAGATTGGGAGGAAGAAAGGAATTAAAGGAACTTTGCTCCATCGCAGGACAGACTCACAATCCCCATCATAGCTTCTTCATATTCCTTGATCTCAGCAGAAAAGTATTTCTAAGCAATCTTTCCTCTATAACTTAACATCCTAACATTTTAATCGTGTACTCTTCAGTCGTTTGGCACTACAGAGCTTGATTTTTGCTGAAAAATCTGAGCTTTTCATCTTGTACTCATCAGGAAACCTCACCTTGCAGAGTGTCCTGGTGAGTGTAAAGCGAAAAGCTGAGACATGTCTCTTTTTTCAGCAATACTTATGTACTCTTTCATCACCAAATCCTAAATGTGATAGTACAGATCTACCGCGCACAGTTTTCAGCGGTCAGACTTAATGCTTTTCTTTACACCATCACTGTGGCTTGAATGTCTTTGTACCGTACTGAACCCACTACTTACAGAATGGTCTGATGAGGGCATTGTACAATTTAATTATGACATCCTCTTATTATATTCTGCTGATGGTAATTATTATATTAATTACTCATTTGCTTTGCGTGTCGCTGTTTCACAGTAATTTAGCATGTTAATTATTGAACCTATCATCTTCTTCAGATGCCTTTAAAATTCACCTTGAAAGCTATCCATCCACAACATTTTCACCATACCTTGCACTTCTCTGTATTGAATTTAATGTCATTATTTGTCTCTCCATATTTGCAAGAATTACAGGTTGCTTCCTTAACATCTGCAAATTTTGTTCATTGCATTGGGTTTCTGAATCCAAGAGTGTAAATCAGGAACATTCAGAGCCCGAACAACAATTCCTAGGTCACACCACTCTGTACTCTCCCTGCCCCTAAATAATATCCACTGCTCCTTTTCCTTTAGCTACTGTAGATCCTGACATATAAGTCAACCTGCAAAACCTCTAAAAATCATTTTAAAAAACAGGGGTCAACATATATGCTGAGCATAAAACCACCAGTGTGGGTGTGGATGGTCGCCATTTTGAAGTGCGAGAAAACGTAATACCAGTAATTCATAATAATGTGGCATGGTTTATTGAATAATTAATCGTACAAAGATGCCTTTAACCACCCTAAAAGTGTTTTAAAACCTCTCAAGTTCATTGTCTTCGGTACCCAACATAAAAAGTCCCATCGCATGCATTCTGAGTCACTTTGGCGATGGCATCACTGTGGGATCCCACTCTCGATCAGATTTGCAGCTTTTGCTTTCAGAATCATCCCTCCACAACAAATAAACCTTCTCTCCATCCATTGATTTGGATATTCTGCATTTTTTGAACAATCTGATGACAGTTTATGCACTAACAGCATCTCACAATATGAGGACAAAACCGCACAAAACATCAAGTGGGGCAGCATGCATATTTTCACTCTTTGTGAAGGTTTTTCTTCGTCAACTATCCATTAATTCCATATGGCACAAACATGATTCTTGAATGGCTTGTTGAGGCACACATGCAAAGGTTGACTTAGGGCTGTTAGATGACTGACATAACTGCAATGTGGTAGTTATTCCTTCACAGGTGCCTCTTGGTTATAATGGGATCTCGATATGCCTCACAGTAATAAGCTGCATTCTTTACCTAGGCCAGCAGGACACCTATGCCACACATTATCGATCCAAAACTTCACTCCATCCTAATTCATCCAGCCATTGTCACGGACCCATGGACACAAATTCCTGCAGGGAACTTGATTTTTGGCATGGTTTTACGTTTGAAAATTACCGTAGGCTTTAATGCCATTCTGTCGGCCATGCAGGCTAGAACCACCATGAAACTTGTTTCCTCATGTCCTGTTGCTTTCACTAGAAATGTTGCCAATCCTTTCCACTCCACGGTTTGGTTGCTGGGTATATTGGAAATCATGGGCATTGCATTCATTTTGCCCATTGTGACACAATGGCCTGAATTTTTACGCTGGCAGGCGAGTGCGATCGATGGGTACGGGAGCGGCTGAGAAACAGTCCACCAACTGCGAACGGCCCCCGAACGCGATTTCATGGCCAGCCAGCATGAAATGTGCACTGAAAAGCTCAGCGCTGTCAGGATGGGGGCAGGTGAGGGCGAGCAGTGACAGGAAGCTCCCTGAAGGCAGAGAGCTGCCTCAGGGAGATGAAGGCCTGAGAAGCATGAAATAAAGATTTTAAAATCAGGAAAAATATGTGCAAGCATCGCAATCAGTCACCTCAACATATACATTATAAAAATGCTGTCCATAGGTTTTTATTATTCTTTTTTTTAATAACAGAAACCGCATTCTGCCCATGCGAAGGTCTCCTGGCCAATTCGTCCATCCACCAACCACAAGGTTGGATGGGCAACTTAAAATGAAAGACAATGGCAACTTTAATTACCTTAATTTGCCTCTTAATTGTCGGCGGGTGCGCCTTTGACTTTTGCGCGCGCCCACCGACCGAAATATCGCGCGAGCATTGGATGACATCTGGACGCTCAGCCGACGTCATCTTGCGTGATTTCCAATCAGGTCGGGCGCATGTCTGCCCACCAACCTAAAAATTCCGCCCAATGTGTATTTATGTTTTTGCTGTTGTCTGATGATGAATCGCTGAAAACTGGTAATTTTGACAGGAGTCTTTTGGTCGTCTCTGAATGATCTTTGTCTTCTGCCGCAACACCAGGGGCTAAATAATACGTGGGGCACAGATGCAGACAGTAGCCTCCCCGCCCAACCCCACTAGAAACCACATTGGTGTGGAGCCGACATGCTCCATACTGACCCATCCCACAGCTATAACGCACTGCGGGTTGGACTAACCATGGCCGATTGGGACTTCTGCCTCTCATTGGAGGGGGAGAAGTCCCACCCTCGGTAGCTGCCAGCCAATCCGATTGGCCGGCAGCTCTATCAGTCCCAGCAGCACCTGGAAGGCATCAGTGGCAACTGTCGGGACTACAGGAGACAAAGAAGATCAAGGCCCAGGTAAGTCCGGGGCCCTGGGCCAGGAGGACTTGGGTAGGTTAGGGAGAGGGGCAGTGGGGCGGAGGGCGAGGAGGTTGGTTTAAAGGAAGGCATGGGTAGGAGGGAAAAGGGGTTCAACCTATGGGGGCCACCCCATGATCAGCAAAAGCCAGCCCAGAAGATCCACGCCCCCACCTTCCTTCCCGCCCCTTAAGCATTTGATTTTTTTAAAAATTGGGCTTCCCACTCCCAGCCAGCTACCCACGCCAAATGTTTAATGGCATGAGCAGCCTATTATCAGGGTCAATTGGCTTAATTGATAACAAACCTTAAATATTGACCCTTGATTATTTATTGTAATATGGCGGGAAGGCACCAAAGTCAGCAGCCCACCCATATTATGGGGGAGATCTTGGGGTGGGAGGAAGGTGGTGGGATGGGCACCCACCCAATTTTATGTGCCCATCCCACAGGGAATAGACCCGTGAAAAATTAAGCCCTAGGTGTTTTTGTTCCATATAGCAGCTACACAAACTAACTGTTGCTCTGAAATCTTTGCTGGACTCAGGGTTTGATTTGGCCCACGTTAAGTGCATATACATGCACTGCATTTTTGGTGAAGATGTAACCACTCTGACCATTTTCAAGGACCCATTCTGATACATGCTTCTCAAGATCAGGCCAGTGGCTGATCCTTGTTCTCACTGTGCATTTGAATTGGGGTGTCTTCTTCGGGGCAGAATCCTTCTTCATCCATTCTTGCACCAGTTTCTCACTAAATACTGAATTCCCTCGCTGCAGCACAGCTATTTGACGAGTTAGTAAAGGTTATGACTCTTAGCTTGAAAGCAGCTTCGTGCTTCATTCATTTTGTTGGAAGGCTCATTCCTCTTTGTCGTTTGCCACATGGGGTATGTTCTGTATGGGTGTATCTTAAACTCCCGTATATATTTGCAGCACTGCCCATATTGCCTGCTCAATCCCTTGCACCTAGTTATGAAGTAAATAAAACATGCATTTGTAGGATGATAAGTCGAGGTTTTCTACCAATGCAAGTATAGCATTTTGTGGCTGAAGAGGGGAGGGCGGTCACCTTATATGCCTGGTATCTGAAAGAACTTGATTTTGGGACCAGAAAAATTGGGTCATCTTATATGCGGGTTAACTTATACATCACAATCCACAGCAATTGCTCATCCATGTCCAGGTTTTATTGAAAATTGCTAATGCCTTTAGTCTCTCATGCAAGACTGTAATTCACTTGGAATGTAATTTTTTCACACTGGTCCACAAGTCATCTTATTCAGTGTTTTTTCATCTCTTCCTTTCATTGTAATTAGAGATTTCAACTTGAATAAAAAACAGACTGATGCAATATATGGGCCCAAAGCAATCATTACAAACTGCATAATGGATCTTCCCCAAAGAGGTCCTTCACTGCATTTTATGCCTGCCTTTAAAAGTACAGTTTTAATCAGATTTTTCTTAAGCATATTAATCCCATGACCCTGTTTATATATTTTTAAAATTCATTCACAGGATGTGAGGCTCACTAGCAACACCAGCATTTATTGTGCATCCTGAGTTGCCTTGGAGAAAGTAGTGCTGAACTACCTTCTTGAACAACTGCAGTCCATGCGGTGAAGGCTGTTAGGCAGGGAGATGGACAATTTTGACCCAGTGGCGATGAAAGGACGGCCATATATTTCCAAGACAGAATGGTGTGAGATTTGGAGGGGCGGTGGACTCTTGTGCCTGCTGCACTTGTGCTTCTGGTTAGTAAAGGTTGCAGGTTAGGAAGATGCTGTTGAAGGAGCCTTGGTGAGTTGCTGCAGTTCAACTTGTAGATGGTACACACTGCTGCCGCATTGCACCGGTGGTGGAAGGAATGAATGTTTAAGGTGGTTGGAGGAATGTCAATCAAATGAGCTACTCTGTCCTGGATGATTTCAAGCATCTTGAGTGTTGTTGGAGCTACCTACACCAGTCAAGTTCAGAGTATTCCATCACACTCCTGATTTGAGCCATGATGAACAGGCTTTGGGAGTCAGGAGGTTAGTTAGTCATTGTGGAATTCCCAGCCTCTGATTCATTCTTGTAGCATAGCATTTATGTTCCAGTTCAGTTTCTGGTCAATGGTAACCCCCATAATTTTGACAGTGGGGGATTTAGTGATGATAATGTCACTGAATGTCAAAGAGAGATGCTTAGATTCTCTCTTGCTGCAGATGGTCATTGCCTGGCTCTAAAGTGGCTGTCACTTGTCACTTATCAACCCAAGACTGAATGTTGTCCAAGTCTTGCTGCAAGCAGGCACAGACTGTTTCAGCATCTGAGGAGTTGCGAGTGGAATTGGACACCCTGTGATCATCAGCAAATATTCCCACTTCTGACCTTATGATGGAAGGAAGGTAATTGATGATGCAGCTAAAGATGGCCAGGCATAGGGCACTACCCTGAGGAATTCCTGTAGCATTGCCCTAGGGCTGAGATCATTGTGTACAACAGCCATGATCTTTTATGCTAGGTATGACTTCAACCAGTGATGGATTTTCCCAATTCCCATTGACTTCAGTTTTATGGGGGTCCTTGATGCCAAGGTCAGTCGCCCTCACCTCACCCTTGGAATTCAGTTCTTCTGTCCATGCATGAGCCAAGGTTGTAATGAATTCTGGTGCCAAGTAATCCTGGCAGAACCCAAACCTGACATCAGGAAACAGATTATTGGTGAGTAAATATTTTTTTATAGCAGTCTTTCCAATACTTTCCATCACTTGGAATGATGGAGAATAGGCTGATGGGGCTGTAATTAACTGGATAGGATTTTCCCTGCTTTGTGTAAACAAGACAATTGGAGATCAAGGCAAGGCAGGCAACACCAGAGATTGGAGGCAATGGAATTGAGGGGGGTGGGGAGGTCAGAGGCTGGTACAAGTTGGGGTCGGGGATCACAGACCAGAAGGGATTTGAGATTGGAGGGCCAAGGGATCGAAGGCCAGGGTGGAGTCATGGGATATTGGAGGCAGTGGCATACCAAGATCGGCATCATTGTTGGCATATTTGAGGGAAGAGATCAGAAGATTCAAGTGAGCTAGCTGGTGGCAATGGGGAGGGGGTTGGGGGGAGGTGAAGAATGTACATGGGATCCAGATCTGTTTGAAAACACACTCACATCCTTGATCCAACAGTTGTTTTCTTCGAGTAGCCAGATTTCCCCGAGGCCTGGGAATCCCAGCCGGCCAGAGTCAAAATTGAAATCATGGACCAATGGGACTGCCAGCCTCATTGAAATATTTAAGTTTCCAACCAGCTTCCTCTCAACACACCCCTGTCCAGCTTCTGTTAAAACCAGAAATGGGCGAGTCGGAAACAGTTTGTGGTCTGGGTTCAAACTTTTCACACTTTAACCTCCAAACCAACCCAAATCCAGCCATTACTTTTCATTGCCAAAATTTCTCCCAGTGTCCGGGTAAAAACTATCAAATTACATTTTTGAGCCAATTCAATTGAGTAACAGTTAACCTGTAAATTCCTTTGCAATTATTTTCACAGGTAAGTAGTTTAATCACAGACCCTCTCAGAATGTGCACAGGACTGCTTTCATACCAAAATTAGGTTACGAGAGCGTCTGCTTGAAATTATGTCAGCTGTTGAGTCAACTTGGAGCATCATTCTATTAACTATATGCTAATTGTGAATATTAAAAGCTAGAAAATAAAACACAGACATTTTTGAACAAAATAATAGTAACCAATTTCAAAGTTCTTCAACTATGAATTATTTATCTGTCGTCCTCTCCAAAACGTCAGTACACAGCAAATGGTGCCAAATGACCTAAACAGGTTTTAGCCACTTCATGAAATCCCACTGGAGCCACATCTTTAAATAGTAATTAAGTAAAGGTTTAGAAAGCTAATTCCACTTTCAATGTGTGGCTACAAAATCCTTAATCCACTTAATCCTGTACACTAAATTTGTAATGAGGGATGTGACTGAAGTTGGCACAAAAACCTCATCTCAAGCAGCCTCCCAGCTCATTAATTATTTTTCTCTCTCACACAGGTAATTCCTTCCCTTCCTGCTTATTGGTTCTTTTCAATGGAACGCACGATCTATGACAAGGGGTTAATTACTGCTCCCAAGCCACTGCCAATCAAACTGAAGCTATCTACAACAACTCAAAGATGGCCAGGGCAGTGAGGCCCTCCATCCAGGCACTGCATGGCATGGACAGATGTTGTGGAATGACTTGTGCAAATGAAAATGACTTATATCTGCTTAGTATTTACAGCAGAGACATTTCATAAATTTGACTGACAGGAGAAAGCACAGATCATTAAAGAAAAACTGGAGGAGGGTTTGATTAGGCAGGAAGAAAAACTCAATTGTAGCTGTGTTTAATATCTATCACTGAGCACGGACAGGTTATTAAATAATGTTTACATAACCTGTCAAGTTTTACAAGAAAATTATTTTCCAATGACAGCTTTAGTTTATATATCACAGTCCTAGGATTGAGCACTGTATCCATTACAACATATGCTTACCCAGATTCTATTTAATTACTATGCATAGTCCAGATTGTGAGATGGCCAGTAATAATACCGTATGGCACATGTCAAAAGAAAGGAAAATAGAAGCAAAAGTTTCGAATGTGAATTTTGTTTTGATGATCTGATTTTTTAGTTTCTTCCTGTTAAATATGTTTACAGCAGACCCCTGTTATTATCCTTTCATAGCTACATAACCAAGGCAAGATTCCATGGGAAGGGAGGGGGCAAAACAGGATATATTGTGTGAGGAGGTTCTTTCCAGCTTAAGAATGGCGACGACACAATTATGTGTCTCCTTTCAGAGAAGAGTCCGAATGGGAGGAGAGAAGACGAGTTTATCTGGGGTGTAGTTAGGCATGATTTTGCCAAGCCACAGTCTTATATGGAATTATATATATATATATATAATATTATATTATATCTTTATAATGGAAGATGTTTCCATTAGTAGAGGAGACTAGGACCCGAGGGCACAACTTCAGAGTAAAGGGAAGATCTTTTAGAACAGAGATGAGGAGAAACTTCTTTAGCCAGAGAGTGGTGAATCTATGGAATTCATTGCTACAGAAGGCTGTGGAGGCCAGGTCATTGAGTGTATTTAAGACCCAGATAGATAGGTTCTTGATTGGTAAGGGGATCAAAGGTTACGGGGAGAAGGCGGGAAAATGGGTTTGAGAAACATATCAGCCATGATTGAATGGCGGAGCAGACTCGAAGGTCCAAATGGCCTAATTTCTGCTCCTATGTCTTATGGTCTTATGGTCTTATTGCAATCAGTTCTAAGCAGTAATGCTCAATGAAAAGGTGCATATCAGTCCAAGAAGTCTTTGAGAGCCACTTGCTTGAGACTTGGTGCCAGAATTCACCTGGTTGTAGAGACAGGTACGATTTGTTTGGTGAAGTATCTGGAGCTTGTCTTTATCTTGCAGCGGTGAGCTGCACAGTTGTGACTGATGGGAACAGAGGAGATGTATGTCATTTGGAGGAAAATGGAAATACTTTAGAGTGAGGAATTTTAGCCCTTGCAAGGTCAAACATCCTACTCACTTATATTATTAACCTAAAGATGCAGAACAAATAAAAAAAAACATCAAATTTTTGAACTGTTTCAAAACTGATCATTGACTTCACCTTCTGGCTATTGCATAATTTGGAGGCTGGCTTTTTAACTTTATCACCTTTAGATCTTAAGCGAATGTTTTTTTATGGAAAATGGGTCTGACAAACTCTTTAAAAAACATTCCTGGAGAAAGCAGAGTTGTGTATCAATTTCTTTACAACCATGTCACGTTGACATCATGATGCATGTCAACATGATTTCTGCCACATACATTGGACGTTTGACACTTTTTTTGAAGGTGATGCCCCTTTAAAATATTCACCTTCAGTTTAGTTTAGTTCAGATTCCAGTTAATCTCCTATTGACGGATCAGCTGATCATTCACTTCATTCCTGTTGGAATATTGATTGCCCTGAATGATAGCCGTATTTTTCTACAAAGCAATCACCACTGCATTCTGAGAATAACTAATTGTAAAAAACACTTTACCACATTTCAACAGTAGTTTGTAAGGTCTTGGCCTTCATGAAAAAGAGCCTGCCAAATTTTTGCCGGGATCAGATCCGGGTGAGATCTTAAGGTAGTCCCACCATCTCCATGCCGGTTTCCTGGCTCCATCCTGCCCTGTGCCATTCTCATGGAGGTGGGATTGAGGAGTGACAGATTAGCTGCCCACATGCAGCAATTAACCAACAAGTCTCGTCAAAGGCCAATTAACGGAAGATGGCTGGGATTTTTCAGTCAGTTTCCAGGATCATGCAGGCCAAGGGGGACAAGTTTAGCCACTCAAGGTGGCCTCCCAGTGGCAAACTGGGCAGCCAGAGCTCCAGGCAAACCTAAAGGCCCTCCTGGCCTGGTGCAGCAGCCATGGGCTGTACTGTAGAGGGGATCTTCAGCCAAATATCTTATCTATCTCCACATTTTACCCTAAATCCCTAAATCTTCAAACTTAATTTGTAACTTTTGTGTGGAAATTCATCAAATGCCTTTTGGAAGTTCAAGGTCATGGGATTTAGCATGACCTGGTTATCATTGCTCCAAAGAAATCAATGGGATTGGTCAGGAAGGGTCTCCCACATTGTTTACTAAGTTAAACTGTACAGGAGTTTGAACTCAATCTGACATGTCAAGCATAGGTGTTAAAGGTCAAAAGCTAACTGATACAAGCAAAATAGCGAAAAATATATTGCAGTCACTGCAAATCACGGAATGAAAATTGCTATGCTTTACACCCATTTCCCAGGTGTAAAACTGTGCAACAATGATCAATTTAATAATAGTATCTCTGGATGTATGATTGGGCCACTGCCAAATTTGACAGTCTGATTTTTCAAGCACTTGCTCTGGCTTTCCAAATCAGGCATCCGGCTCCTGAAATATGTAAATGAGGGCCTCATCATTCGGTTTTGCATCCTCTTGTAAAGATTGGCTGGCAAGGAGCAGAGGAGCAGCCAGGCCTGTGGCTCAGGGTTCTTCAGCAGCCCCTGTGCTGACGGGGCTTCGAGAACCAAGGACACTTGTTTAAATTTTCCCTCAGAGTTGTCAGGACCTGAAATGTTCTACCCAACGAGGTGGTGGAAGCTGATTCCATAAATAATTTTAAAAGGGAGTTGGGGCAGGCACATGAGGTTGACGAACTTAGGACAGAATTTTACGCCGGCAGGAATTTATGGTCCTGCCGAAGTCAATGGGCTTTTGAATGGCTTGCCGCATTTTACAACCTGACCCCGTCATGGCGGGGGTGTAAAATTCCGCCCTTCGAGTTATGGACAAAAAGCAAGGATGCAGGGCTGGCCATGGCTGCTCTTTAAAGAGGTGGCCAAGTCATGACAGGCTGAATGGCCTCCTTTAAGCTGTGCATTTCAATGATTCTATAACTTAGGGTGTTCGTTTTGAAGCTTCATTCTGATACTTCAGCTGCAAAGTGGTTTGATTCTAAAACTCCTCAAAATAATGTGTAAAGTATGCCAATACAAGCAATGAAGCGTTAAACGACTGAAGACTTGTGTCTAAACAGTCATTTGAAAAACATACCTATTAAAGCAATTTCCCATGGAACTATTTGACAGCTCTATTAGTAGCATTTCTAGATTTCAAGGTGCAACCTGCATTAAATATTTATTTGGCCTATCTTTTGTAAACAGGAGTTTACTCTTTTGAAGTAAAACCTCTTTCCAAAAGCAATGAGATCTGACTCTCTATGATAGCTGGGTGACAAATAGTTGATCTATTTCCACTCTTTTGGAAAGTAAAACTAAAGCCAATAGCGTTTCTTTGCATAGGTATGGTGACTCAAACTGGTCAAGGAAGCCAACTTTTAGATGATCATATCACTAGAGAGTGTTCTTGGCTGTGTTTATAGCTACAACCCATTTAGTCCAGTTGAGGTGGGGAGGGGGATGTGGAGGATGAGTCTATCTCCAGTGAATTGTAACAAAATTAGCATTTTTAACCATGCTTGATTATTTGTAAAAACTAGCTTAAACTCTCGGAGGAAATTTTCTCTAATTCCCAGGTTATAAATTACCTCCCGCAAATTTTCAAGAAATGTTAACGTTAAATCAACAAACAGCACTTTGCCCCCATAATGAAAATCAGAATGAGTTGCTAAATTCACAAACTGAGGTACAAAGAGTATCTTTTGTGTCAGCAGCAGGATTTTCAAAAATGTATAGGGCATACATGTCAGGAATTGTGGGCAGAGACATCTGCCATTAACCATAAAATTGTAGAATGCATCCTTTTAAGATCTTAGCTGGGGGAAATCATGTTTGGAGAAAGAACGTGGGGTGGGGCCATAAGCAATGAAATAAATAGAAACCAGAGAACCCAAGGCCCTGACACTCACTATGAGGTACGTACAAATGATACAGTAAGCTCGGGTGAGGGCAGAAGCACAGGTAAATGCAAATCCGTAATTTGTTGTACCAGATGTGCCACTCCTCCATAAATTGTGCGAAACAGTATCTTCCCAAGTTTTGCTCATTCAAGTGTATTGGATATTGTGAAGTTCCTGTACAGATATCAAAGATGATGACTAAATGCACCACAGAAATATAGTCAAGTCCGAGTCCAAGTGCTCTTTTAAAAGTGTGGAAAGTCTTAATTATTGATGAATAACCTCTCTGGCACTGAAAATTAACAAATGATGAGTCTCATTCCTTCAGACTGTAATCATTGTTAGATGTTTTTTCAATAAAGAATTTCAAATAAAAACATTTGTTATTACTTTATTTTTCTATTTCTTTTATCTCTCTCTCAATCCAATCTTTCCTTCTCCCTTTTTAGTTTGCTTTCTGTACCTATTTTGACATTGAATTAAATATTGTACTTGACACTTCCTGGTCTGGACTCTGCACCGCTTATAGACAATTTAGTAATCGGATTGGTTAAGGAGATACACGTGCTCACTCTGTTCTCACAGGTCTAAGATGCCCTGTGGAGGGCTCCATACCATTTGAATGTCTCCCTAACAGCAATTTACCACACATATAAGTGCAAATAAACTTCAGTCTAAGTTCCACCCTATGGGGCAGAACATTGAGCTCAGCAGGCGGACACACGCTCAATCCGGCCAAGCATAAAATGACGTGCGTTGTCAGACGAGCGTCCCGATGTGCTCGCATAGTCCCACAATATTTCGTTTGGCGGGCGCACGCCAGAGTCGGCAGTCAACAATTAAAAGGCCTATTAAGGCCATTAAAAAGGTAATTAATTTCAAATTTACGCTGCCTGTCCAACCTTACGGTTGGCGGGTAGGTGAAATCGCCAAGCGGCCTTTCCACTTTTTAGAAAACCTCACCCATGAGCAGGATGAGATTTCCTAAAGCAAATAAAGATAAAATAAAAAATTCACACTTGATTTAAAAACATGTCCATGCTCTTGTGACAGTCACATGATGGAACATGTTTTATGACATTTTTCTCTTCATTTTTTTTTTTAAACACCGCTTCATCTCCCTGAGGTCAGTGAGACTGAAGTGCTCTGTCACGCGTGTGCGCGAAGTTCGCTCTAGGCCGGCTCGCTCTCCTCCCCCCCACCCTCACAGGCAGCGCTGAGCACCGCTGCTCGCACTCCAAGCTGGGCAGGCCTTAAATCGCACTGCGGTGCCGATCGTGGCCAACTTCGCAACCATCCCCGCTGAGCAGCCTCACCAGGGGCAAAATTCTGCCCATGGTGTTCAATCATCAAAGCAGCAGTTACTTTTAGCCAGCATTAATATTTAATAACACTAATTTTGCAGATCATTTCCTAACTGTGCATCTTGAACAGAAATGGTACAATTGGGTTTCACCAGGTACAGTATTTTAATCTTGGATGGACGTGTGGACAATGAAATGTCACAAGTTCATTATCTGCACACAGCAGTTGAGAATTCCATTGGAAAACATGGTGGCCTTGGTACATTGTTAACCAGGCTTTTGGGTTTCAGTTAAGACAGAAAAACAAACAAGTAATAAAAATTCTGAAATCTAAAGCAGTAATGGGGAAATTTAACTTATTGAGTTACCTTAAAATAGTGACCCTACACAGAGGTCTTTACTTACAGTTCCGTGTCAGCTGTACAATATTTTTTAGATGCATCCACTTTGCTTTGAAGTGGTTACTTGTTTTTATTTTGAATATTGCAAATCCAGTGGCTGAATATGTTTGAGAAATGTTCAAGGTTTCCACCCTCTTCCCTTTTATAATGTCCTCTCACATTGTCATGCACTCTCTACCCTTTAAATCAGTAACTGGCCGATAGTGATGTTTTGAAGTGATTGTACTGTTTGTTTGTGTTAGATAGAAGGGGCTGCTGAATCCAATTTAGCAGCAACTAAATTTTACGTTCTGTGGGTGGGCGTGCCTGACCTGATCAGGGGTAAAATCGCGCAAGATATTTCGCTCAGCAGTTGGAAGTGCGCCCGCTGACAATTAAGCAGGCAATGAAGCCCATTAGCGACACAATTGAACACGATTTTTTGTTTTATCTTACGGTTGACCGACAGGCGAATCAGCCAGGCTTCCTTTATATTTTTCATGAAACCTCATCCAAGGGCGGAATGAAATCTCTATTAGGAAATAAAATAGAAAGAAATAACTGGGTATTTTTATGAGGAATGCTTTCAGGTGTTTGATTGTGCTGCAAGGATATTTTTTTCTGCTTTATTATTTGCAGGTCTGCAGCTCCCTGAGGCAGTTGCCCGCCTTCAGGAAGCTCTCTCGAAGCACTCATCCATTGTTGGTGACATCGTTGTCCACCCTCTTCCCACCCTTACTCCGGCAGCACTGAGATTTTCAGCGCGCGTTTCACCCTGGCTGGCCGGCCAGCGTGAAATTGCGGTCAGGGGCCTGTTTCCTGACAATTCCTGGCCCCGCCAATTGCGCATGCCCAACAAGGGAACAATTCAGGCCATGGAGACAAATGCAGAGTAATGCTCTGTTGTTCATCTATAAAATTTAGATTTCTGCACAAAACACTCATCTCCGAAGCCACTTCATTCTGCAGAAGCGCTCACGGTTTTAGAAGGTAAGAGGTTTTCTTATTTTGTGAAGCATTCGCCATGGTGCATCCCTGAAAGCTTGACTCAGCTACTGAATGGCGTGAATGTCATCTCTATGCCAGTGCATTAAGATGTGCTGGCCCACTTACAGAACCAGCATTCAAGATTGGTATTCTGATTTCGACATCAGTTGCCTCAGGGAAGGGTAAATGATTCATATTTATTCTCAATCAATAAAGCTAATATTTGGCCTATGGGAAGATTGGCTTCAATGTGAATTCCTGAACGTGTCATTACAGACTCATGCCACACAGTGTATATCAAATAATTATAGAGTCGTAAAATCGTTATGGCACAGAAGGAGGCCATTTAATGTAAAAAGTAAAGCTGTTTTCTCTTGCCCAACAATTTTATAAAAAGTATAATTAACAAGTATCCTGAAGTGCCTTTTATAATGTCCTCTCACATTGTCATGCAGTTCTAATGCAGACTGCATTTGAAGGCTGTCTTCATGGTTGCAGTGGACTTTACAGAATGCATTATTCATATTCTTCCCCCAATTGCCAGTTTTATCTTGCTTCATGTTTTTGTGTTCAGACAGAGCTGGCCTTTATTCTGCTATTAACACTCACTCTGGACGAATGCTTTGTTTCTTTGTTGCTACCATTACCACTCCCTTTCCCTTTTGTTCCATGACATATTTGGTAATTAATCTCTCCTGCCCTCTAAACTATCCCTGACCTTCCCTCTTGTTCCACCTGACCCCCTGCCCACCTTTTTCAACAGCATGAAACCTATCACATTTCTACCTCTATGGATAAAAGCAAAAAATTGTGGATGCTGGAAATCCAAAACAAAAACAAAAATAAAAATACCTGGAAAAACTCAGCAGGTCTGACAGTATTTACGGAGAGGAACACAGTTAACGTTTCGAGTCCGTATGACACTTCATTTCTACCACCCTTCAGTTTTGAAAAACTAAATCAGACTCCAAATGTTAACTCTGTTTCTCTCTCCACAGACGCTGCCAGACCTGCTGAGTTTTTCCAGCACTTTGTGTTTATTTCAGATCTCCAGCATGGACAGTATTTTGCTTTTATTTTACTGAATGCATGATTGAGAGATTGTCTGCAATCTCCAGCCTCCTAAAGCTTCAGACGTGAACTTTTTTGCGGAGTCGAAAACAGAAAATCACAAGCAATTACAGTGAACTCAGACCAGTCCTACTCTAAAAATCTAACCATCACGGTTGTTGAATGGGTCAAATGTAATCACATGATCTATTAGTCCTTAGAATCCACAGGCACTGACAATTGTTACTAAACAGCCTTTTCATGTTGTGTTGCAATGTATCAAATGGATAGAATATAACATTTTTACTGGCGGTAGAATAGACTCTATTATCAGAATCAAAGATAAGTAGAGGCACTGTAACTATTTCTTTGTAGCTTGTTATTGGTTTGGATGGAATTTATGAAGCACAAGTTCTGGTTCATCCAATTTATACATTATCTGTCATAGCATTTCACATGTAAAGTGCAGGAAAACACAAAAATGGGCATTGTTTTAACAAATACGGAGAAAAGCAGGGGGGAGGGAAGAAGAATTTAATCAACAACCAGCATCAAAACAGTATACTAGCCTAATTTACAAATTTCTTGGAAGACGCCTGCTATTTGATTTAACAATCAGTTGAGAATTCTGTTACTCCTCTCTGTGTGGATTAGTGCTGTCCAATGAATTGGCCTGTAGCCCCATGTTCCTAATTAAGAATGCAGAAGTGTCTAATGCCATTGATTTGTAAAGTAAAAAAAATGATTCATAGACACTGTCACTTGTGATCTCAATAGTCATTCACAAACATCTCCATATGCACTGTAACCTTTTTAGTGATTTGTTGGTGAAATGGTGAAACAAGAGCAGTGAGTGTTTTGTGATCAGTGTGTTTAATTCCTTGTATATTGTTGATTCACATGGTGCAATCACAACTTGACCACCATGGAACAGCAAGGACATTGGATAGAGGGAGAAGTAGTCATCATAGCTAGCTCAGTGAATCAGAATAATCACTCCAGGCCTACCAAAGAAAGCAGAAAATGGCGATGGGCACAAAACATCCAATCGTGATCTGACTGGGGCTGGGGGTGGCAGTGGGGGTGGGGGTGGGGGCAGGGGCAGGGGCATGGAATGGTGGCCTCCTTCTGAGCCATAAGTCTTTTTATGTTTCTATGAGTGAAATTGGGAAACACTTCATCACACAAAGTGGGGTGGAAGCTTGGTGGTGGGGCCTGATGTGTCTCATTGTGCAACTTAACATTCTTAGTAATCACTCAGATGAAGTCAAAGTACTGCTCACAACTGCTGCAGAAAAACCTAAAAGTTAACAACATAGAAAAAGATGTTGGCCTTTTAACCCCTTGAGCCTGTTCCACCACCATTCAATGAGATCAAGGTTGATCAGTGACCTAACTTCATATATCTGCCTTTGTCCTATATCCCTTAATACCTCTGGATAACAAACATCTGCCAATCTCAGACTTAAAATTAACAATTGACCTAGTATCAATTGCTGTTTGCTGAAGAGAGTCACAAGCTTCTACCACACCACCTGAATAAGTGTTTCCTAATTTCACTCATAGAAACATAGAAAGATTTATGGTGCAGAAGGATGCCCATGCCAGATGAAAATGAGCTCTCCAGTCTCATCCCACCTTCCAGCTCCTGAGTTGCTACAGGGCTACAGATCAAGTGCATATTGAAGTGCTTTTTAAATGCAATGAGGATTTCTGCCTCTACCACCCTTTCAGGTAGAGTTCCAGATCCCCAACACCCTCCGCGTGAAAAGATTGCTCAACTCCCCTCTAATCCTTCACCAATTACTTTAAGTTTATGCCCCTGGTTACTAAGCTCTGCAAACAGAAATAGGAATTGTATCCCTGTCCTCCAGGTGTAAAGACCAGCATTCTATGAGCCTTTTGATTATTTTCTGTAACTGTTCATGACACTTTAATGATCCATGTACCTGCACTGCAAAGTGTCTTCGATCTCTATTATATCTAACTTCTCACTATTTAGGAAGTACCCTGTTCATCCTTTTCGGTTCAAAATGGGTGATTTCCCATTTGCCTACATCAAAATCATTTGTCATAGTTTTGCCCACTCACTTGATCTAGCAATACCTCTGTAATTTTATGGTTCCATCCACATTGCTCACAGTGACACCTATCTTTGTGTCATCAGCAAATGTGGATATGTAGCATTCTATTCCATCATTTAACTCATTAATAAATACGATGGATAACTGAGGCTCCAAAACCCTTTTGGATACCACTTGGAACATCCTACCAACTAGAGATCCTGCCTATTATCCTACTCTCTGTCTCCTGGCTCAGCCAATTCCTAACTAGATCAATAATTTGCCTTCAATTCCATGAGCTTCAGCTTCGGCTAACAGTCTCTTATGGGGAACTTTATTCTCTAAGTCCACATAACTAACCTCCACTGATATTCTGCTGTCCACTACTTTAGTTACCACTACAAAAAATTCAGACATGATTCATCAGACATGACCTAACTTTTACAAATCCATGTTGCACTCAGGTATATTGTGCCTAAATTTCATCCCAAAATTCCAAGCTTTGGCAAAAGACAGTTTAGCATCAAACGGTGGTAGATGGTTGTTAAATCAATACACACGTGAACTACATTTCGCTCCTCTTGGCCAATATTACAAACTCACATGATGTTAAATAATGGGAATAAATCATTTCCCAAATCACACCATCTTACCACCCTTTAAATAACCTATACTGACACACAACAAAGGTTTTTAAACTCAACAACAGTGATAAAAAAATTTTTAGGGCTTTTTTAATACAACACTGCAGATTAATGTTAGGTCTCAAAATAGGACAACTATTCTCACTTCCAGAATTCCTAGGCTGAAAATGGAATTCAATCTGAAAAATATTAAGAGGTGAGCAGAAAGAGTTTTGAAAAGATTAAAAGTGTCCTAAAGGTGCCAGGAGACATAACAGGACTGCCAAGAGCAACAAGCTGGAGAACAAGAGACACCAAGCTGTTCAATAGTAAAAATAGGTAAAGGGATCCTAAAGGTGTTCAGTAAAAAAAAATACAAACCAAAGTGATCCAGCAAAAGTAAATTGAAATAAAACAACAGCAGCAATACAACGAAATAGCAGATGAATCGAGTTCAGACTAATATATTTTTCCTCTCAGCTATCTGTGTCAATCCAAAGCAAAATGAAGGCAATGAGATCAAACAATTTCATTGCTGGTGAAAATTGTCCTATGGTTTACAGCCGCCCATAATTCAGCAATAATTGGCAAGTATACAACTCAGTGACAAGATGGCTGCTGTGGGAAACAGAATTTAAGGTAGACATATACATCACTTTAAGCACTGCTGCTGGAGCTAAAAGATGAAGGCGATGCTTGGCACGTTTCCTCAATTTTCTCTCCTTAGCCCTGTAGGCCGCAGCAACCTTGTATAGCCATCCCTAAGCAGTCATTCCTCGTTTGTAACCCTAAATAATAAGTCCCTGCCATTGCCATGGCAATTCTACCACGGGTGCCTAATAGCCAACCATGAACCTGGCCTCTAGTGATGAACACACAGGCATGTTAGCAGCAGAAAGTCACCCTGAAGTAACGCAAGACAATCGTGAGGTCGCACAAGCTGACTCAGGAAAGACTACGGTCTGATTCTTGAACTTTCCAATCTACCTTGCTTGGTACTTCTTTTGAAAGAAAGATTGTTTGATTAAATGTTCAGAATGTGTATTTCATCAGGTATTCTTTCCCTGTCTTCAGCAAGACATTTTCTCACCAGAAAAGGTAAAAGCAGCTTGAATGTCATGCCCCTGCCCGGCGGGATATTACGGTCCTGCCGAACTGAATGGAGATTTAAATGGCTCTCCGCATCTGCCATAGGGAGACATGCCGCAGCAGGGCCATAGAATCCTGCCCATGTGTTTTTATTTGCAAGTGGCATTTAATAATACTGCCAGCAGATGACTTTGCTGTTATTCCAGTGGGCATTTCACAATCCTTCCCTCACCATCACAAATTACATCCATGCATACATACACCTTGTGTATTAATGCTACTGTGTATAAATGGAGCAATGGCCACACTCTAACATGAGTCCCATACCAGGGAAAGAACAATTGCAGCTCCAAAATGATAGAAAGTATAGAGCAAAGAATGAGCATTTGTACCAGCACGGAGTACCTCCACTTTCTGAAGGAAATAAACTGAATTAGAACACTTGCAAAAATAGAAAGTCTCCGAAAAAAAAAAATCAGAATTCCAAAAAACAACAGGTCAAACACAACAAAAGTCCATATTATCATCCTGATGTTACACCAACCAGACCAGCTCCATTTTGGAGGGAACTCTGGATCATAGTGTGATGAAATCTATATTTTTTAAGATCTTTTGTCTGTGTGTGTGTGTGAGTGTGTGTGTGTCTGTTAGGTGTTGCGAAATGGTAAATTTACATGTCTGGGGATGACCTCTGGTTGACTGGAGATTGTAAGATTGTAACAGAGTGTACCCAGTCTGCAAACAACAAATTCTGTCTAGGAACAAGGCAGAACCCTGTTGGGAGATACTAAAAGGTCACACAGCTCAGTTCAAGGGGAAGAGCAAACAGCAGCCCATAGGGAGCAGACAGAGGAATGTTGGCTCCAAGCAGCTGAAGTGCTGCTGTTAGTTGCTGGGAGTTGGGGATCAAGGAAAGCCCAGGAGCATTATTTGCTTGGTGTAGCTTTTTTGTTTATTCATTCACGGGATGTGGGTTTCGCTGGCTGGGCCAGCATTAGTTGCCCATCCCTAGATGCCCTTGAGAAGGCGGTGGTGAGCTGCCTCCTTGAACCACTGCATGTGGTGTAGGTGCATCCATAGTGCTGTTAGGAAGGGAGTTTGACCCAGGATTTTGACCCAGTGACAGTGAAGGAACGGCAATATATTCCAAGTCAGGATGGTGAGTGACTTGGAGGGGAATTTCCAGGTGGCGGTGTTCCCATCAACCTGCTGCCCTTGTCCTTCTAGATGGTAGTGGTTGTGGGTTTGGAAGGTGCTGTCTAAGGAGCCTTGGTGAATTCCTGCAGTGCATCTTGTAGATGGTACACACTGCTGCCACTGCATTAGTGTCAGGGGAAGTGAATGTTTGTGGGTGTGGTGCCAATCAAATGGGCTGCTTTGTCCTGGATGGCGTTGAGCTTCTTCAGTGTTGTTAGAGCTGCACTCATCCAGCCAAGTGGGGAGTATTCCATCACACTCCTGACTTGTGCCTTGTAGATGGTGGACAGGCTTTGGGGAGTCAGGAGGTGGGTTACTCGTCACATGATTCCTAGCCTCTGACCTGCTCTCATAGCCATAGTATTTATATGGCTAGTCCAGTTCAGTTTCTGGTCAATGGTAACCCCCAGATGTTGATAGAAGAGAATTCAGTGAATGTCAAGGGGTGATGGTTAGATTCTGTCTTGTTGGAGAGGTCATCGCCTGGCACTTGTGTGGCACAAATGTTACTTTCCACTTGTCAGCCCAAGCCTGGACATTGTCCAGGTCTTGCTGCATTTGGACATGGGCTGCTACAGTATCTGAGGAGTCGCGAATGGTGCTGAACATTGTGCAATCATCAGCGAACATCCCCGCTTCTGACCTTATAATGGAAGGAAGATCATTGATGAAGCAGCTGAAGATGGTTGGGCCGAGAACTTTACCCTGAGAAATTTCTGAAGTGATGTCTAGGAGCTGAAATGACTGACCTCCAACAACCACAACCATCTTCCTTTGTGCTAGGTATGACTCCAACCAGTGGAGAGTTTTCCCCCTGATTCTGCAGGGAGTGGGGGTGGGGGCGGGGGGGAGGTAGAGCTGGGAAGGCTAGAGCTCAAAGAAAGCCCAGAAAACAGCTGTTGGCGCCAGCATGGCTGAGAAACTGGGGCTGCGCCTGTGTTTAGACACTGGAGTTTAGCCTGGCTATCACAGGGGGGCACAGTCTTGATTATAGATCAGCTAAGCTGAAGAAGATGACCAAGAAGGTTGGACGTGCAAGCAGATGTGAGAGAAATCTGGAAATAATGTGCCTTTTGGGTTAAGTTTGTACCCGTGGAACTTGGGTAGAGCTGGTATCGGCTGCAGATAAGCTCTTTGAAGGAGTGGAGCTAAAATTCCTCATAAGGAAGACAGAGCTTTAAAGAATTGTTATGACTCACAGCAACGACTGACATCTGGATGGGTTGCTGAGAAATTTATGGGAGCTGTCTTGGTTGTGACAGCTATTTAATATGCAGCTTGAGGTGTATTCAACAGTTTGCCTGTTAATTCATGTTTACCTCATGTTAATTCTGAATTCTGAATGTTAGAGTGTAAGAACGATAGCACTGACTGCTTGCTTTGTTTATTTGTGTATAGTAAAATTTCTTCTATTTGTTTAAGACTGTGCAATCTTGTGGCTTTATTCTCTTAGTGAGTAACTGGGATTTCATATTTGGTCTTTTTCACAAAAAAAATGTGAACACTGGTCCTTAAGTGGATCATAATGAAATTTGGGGATCTCATCTGGGATTGTGCCAAAATTTGGCAGCTGGTCTATGAGCTTAACAATAGGAACAGGAGACTTTGTTTAACTAGATATTGTTTGTATAACGTTACTCATGCATTTTACTAAAATAGCTTAATAGAAGATTATACTTCTACAACTAGCAATATGTTTTTTCTTTGTTAATCAGTTATTCCCCCTCCCTTTATAAAACCAACTGTTAAGTGAAGCAATTTATTACTGCCTGAAGTTAAATACACCCAACATCTCATTAGTGTGGCAGACTGTCACTTGTAACTCTGTCACATTTAAGTTATGTGGTCTTGCTGCATCTTAAATTATCAAGCATACTAACAGGTCTGTCACAAAACTGATCTTGACTTTCATTTCATTTTAACTCTTGTTTCCTTATCAACACCTTGTTTATTGGAGGAAAGTTGTCTGCTGGGTCTTTGAGGAGATGTTGTTTCCTTCGTTTTCCAGCAGGATTCATGGATCTGCTTTTTTGATATCCATTCAAAGTATGCTGTAAATTTGAGGGATTCCAAAATATTAAATGATTGAATCAGTAATAGTCATAATACAGGCAAGACGCCAGTCCCACTTGCCCCTCGCATGTGGCGCTTAGCAGATTTGTCATTCTAGCTGCCCTGCGGCTTCATTCATTACCTGTCTGTCTTTAGAAGTGACAAAGCTTAAATTGAGTGATGTTTCCTCTCATTTGATTGCTCTCCAACCAGGGAGCAGCTTCCATTCACTAAGTGAAAGGGCCCATTTGGGAATGACCCAAACTGGCATGAACTCACTGTGTAAAGAGTTCCCATGTGCAGATCTGTATCCAGCAACTTTTTAAGCTGCAACTTTGCTGAAAGTGGCCCTCAGCCAAACATGAGTAGCACTGCCAATGTCTGGCCCATCGTAGTTAAATCTACTCAGTCCACCAAAGTCTTTGGGTATCTGCTATTTAACAGCTCTGGGCAAGAACCTGTCAAGTTGTATTCAAAAATTAAAATAGGAGAGTTAACAGTTTATTGTTGGAGGGCTTCGTTTGATTTCTTTCAACTTTTAAAAAGCAAAGGAAGTGTAATTCCTACAAAAATTCAAATTATTACACCTAAGTGAACCGACAGCAGGGGCAGAATTTTACTGCAGTGGGATTTTATAGTTCCTGCTGTCGTCAATGGGGTTTATAACAGCCTGCCACATTTTACAGCCTGTCCCCACTGAAATGGGGCCATAAAATTCTGCCCCAGGGCCTGAATTGTCAGCTCGGTGGGAGGGCGCGATCGGCGGGCCTGTGATTGGCCGGGAAACGGACCGCCGACCGCAATCTTCCCCCCCCCCCCCCCCAACCCCCGAACGCAATTTCACGCTGGCTGGCCAATTAATGGCCAGCATGAAGCACGCGCTGAAAAGCTCAGTGCTGCCAGGGCGAAGGCGGGAGGAGGCTGGGCAATGACGTTAAGGCAGGCCCAAGCGAACACTGAGGAAAAAGGTCCCTGAAGGCAGAGAGCCGCCTCAGGGAGCTGCAGACCTGAAAACCACAGGCAGGATTTTGAGTTCAGCATGCGGGCGCGCTCGGCAGGCCCAGGAGCAGCCAGGAAACGGGACGCCCCCCCCCCACACCACGATCGGCCCCTGACCGCGATCTGATGTTGGCAGGCCAATTAAGGCCCACCGAGCATTGACGGCGGCTCCCCAATGGTGGGGGAGGGGTGGGTGGGGTCGAGGGACTGTCGGCCGCACTCTTTTGTTTATTTTAACTGGTCTGGGCTTGAAGACCAGAGAAGGTTCTGTTAATTTGTTTTGATTGTCAACAGGAGATATATTTTCTTTTCATGTAATGGCCTGAGTAGGCTTCACCTTCTTTATTTAATGTGGTGCAGGATATGCCAGTATGTAATGCTGGACGCGGGTAGCTCAAAACTTTATTGCACAGGCACTGAGTGGACTTTAGGGTCAAAGAAAAGGGTCATTTCAGACAACTGGGATGGAGGTGGCAGCCCTGGCGTGAGGCCATAGTGCTTACTTGGCAGACTAGCTGAAGCAGCGTCGGATCAAGGCGTCCCCCAGTGTCCCTGCCCCCCTGGAGGTTACAGAGGTCTGCCTCCATGACTTCAGCATTGTCTTCACCATGCTCCTCTTCTAACTCACTACTGGATTCATCCTCTGTTGCCTGTGCAGCTGCATCAACATCCTCTTCCTCCAGCGGGTCCCCCCTTGCCAGTGCCAGATTGTGGAGAGCACAGCATGCAACCACTATCAGTGACACCCTCTCCAGCAGGTATTGTAGTGCTCCCCCTAAACGGTCCAGGCATCAGAAGCAAATCTTCAGAAGACCTATAGTCCTCTCTATCACCGCACTTGTTAGAGGCGTGGCTCCTGCTGCTCTGCCTCTGTTCTTGGATGGCAGAGAGGCATCATGAGCCACCTTGTCAGGGGATAGCCCTTGTCACCCAGCAGCCATCCATCCAGTCAGACTAGAGCACTGAAGAGCCCCGGCACCTGGGAGTGTCTGAGGATGTAGGCGTCCTGGGAGCTGCCTGGGTAACCTGCACAGACTTGTAGAATCAGCATCCTGTAATCCCACACTATCTGCACGTTCAGGGAGTGGAAGCCCTTCCTGTTGGCGAAGGCACCGGGCTCACCTGCTGGTGCCTTGATGGTCACATGTGTACAGTCTATTGCACCCTGGACACGGGAGAAGCCAGCAATGGCCGCGAAGCCTCTGGCTCACTCTGCCTGGTTGGCCTCGTCCTTACGGTAATGAATGAAAGTCAGTGCCCGCCTGAACAGAGTATCTGACACCAGCTTGACACAACTATGAACAGCTGATTGGGAAATTCCACACAGATCCCCCACTGACTCCCGGAAAGAGCCAGAGGCATAGACGTTGAAGGCTACTGTGGCCTTCAGCGCCACTGGCATGGGGTGTCCACCCACACAGCTGGAGGTGATCTCAGGCCCAATCATCTGTCAGATGGAGGTCACTGTTACCCTTAAGGGGCGGAGCCTCCTTCGGCATTGCACATTCGACATATTGACGTAGCTGCATCGCCATCTGTAAACCCTGGCAGCAGAATAGTGGCGTCCTCTGCGGCTTCTAACATCTTGGACATCCTGCTGGCTCTGCACCCCCTGTGCCTGCGTCTCTCCTCTCACAGGTCACTCCCCTGGAAACTGCATAGGGACACCTGGCCTCCTTTCCCTTCTGCCCCTCTCTTCGTTGCCACCAACGGAGACCACAATCCCAATTACTAGGGTAACAGAAGGCTGTCTGATACCTGGGAGGGTCCACACGGTCTGAATTCTCCAGGATCCTTGGACACACCAAGGAGTCCTGAAATGAAGTCTGGAAATGCTAAGAATGAAGCCCTGAAGAGAGATGAAGCTGCCATATATCAATAAGCAACGAGCAGCAAACTATCTACCAAATTCCTCACTCATCACACTGGCAATGCTGCTGACCCTTTTTATCCCGCCTGTGGATGAGGTTTTTGAAATTGTTGGTTGGCCGCCTGCCCGTTTTGCCCGTGCATCGAGTGCTAATTTGCACGGGCAACAAAGAATCCGTGTCAATTGACTTTTAAATGGCCCTAACCAACCTCTTAATTAATGGCGGGCACGGCTCAGCTTCCCACCTGCCGACCGAAATGTCGTGCGAGTGCACAATGATGTCTGGACCCTCGCCTGACATCATCACATGTTATTTTACGCTCGAGCGTTTCGGGCCTGCGCCCGCACTCTGGGTGGAAAATTCTGCCCCATGAAATAAACGTTTTGAAAATCAGAAAAAAAATGCCCAAGCATCACAATCAGGCACCTGAACATATCGATGATAAAATGCTGTCCACATATTTTCATTTTTATTTAGTAACGGAAACCTCATCCCACCTTTGGATGAGGTTTGATGAGAAATGCAAAGGCCGCCTGGTCGATTTGCCCGTTTGCCAACCGTGTGGTTGGATGGGCTGCAAAAAATCAGAGACAACTGCACCATTAATCCGTTTAATTGCCCCCTTAATTGTCAAGGGGCACGCTTCCAAATTTTGCGCGCGCCCACCAAGTGAAATATCGCGCGAGTGCACGATGATGTCGGTGCACTCGCCCAACATCTTCATGCTCAGTTTTACGCCCAATCGGGTCAGGCGCACGCCCACCCGCAGGATGTAAAATTCTGCCCCAGGTTGGCACACCTAACTAATGGTACAAACCTGGTGAAATGGGACCTCAGAATCACAGACCTGCAAGCAGGAAATAAGTGGAGGGAAAGGGGGTCCACCTCATTAGCACTTTAAGTAATGGCATAAAATCAGGGAATTTTAAGCTTAATTGGGCACCTTTAAAAACCCCCTTTCCTCTAGTATATGACACTGTCTTTTTATGAATATTTCTCTCTTGTTGCACAAATGTAAACGATACAATTTGTGAGGAACGGCAACTGCAGCCTTAAGTTCTTGTTAAGGCAGTTATCAGAGCTGGTGATGGGGCTGTGCCTCCAGGTTGTATTGAGCTTCCAGAACAGCCTATTAAGTGTACATTGTGCTTGGGAGCAGTCAGATCACAGTAGTTTCAAAGGAGCAGCGCTTTTGCAGCAAAGTGGTGCCAACAGATTATCTTCTTCACATGCAAGTGTATCGGAGGTGACAGCATATGTTTTAAAATTGAAAATGATTGAAATAAGGAATTGCGCCAGCAAAGGTCAATGGGGTGACTTTAAACCTGTTCCTGTGGTGTAAAATTGACATTGTAGATGGGTCACCCATTACAGAGAGCATCTGATGTCCCTTTGATGTCAATGGACATTAACTTAAATGATTTCTAAAATAGGCGATCCATCTGCAATGTTAATTTTACGGGTTGGCAGGTTGAAAATGAGCCCCAATAATACCAGGACCAAAGTGCAGATGTGTTGTGGCATTGAATACCTCACTTTACACTAAACTTTTCCCAGCAGACAACAACAGTCCTTAAGGACGGAAACTCACCCATTTTATAAAAAAAAATTTTGCTGACTGATGTTCAAGTGTAGTTCGATGGGCACCAACTGGTGTTTCCTACTCCAGCCTGGGGATCCTTCCTAGTAAAACATACAACCCCCACCTTGGGTAAGTCCTGCTAACTCAGCAAGGATCAAGAATTGAACCAGAGAGCCTCCTGGTCTCAGGTCACTATTGCCTGGTCGACCTAACCACTGCCGCTTCAGGGGAGTCCAAGCACGCTTCAAAAAAAGTTACAGAAGAAATTGAATAAGGTAAAACAATTGCTCTTCTGAACTTTTTTCTCCCCCTGTATTTTTGCTGATTTATTAAAAAAGAACATTTTTCACTAGACACTGTTGATGAAATCATTGGGAGAGAAACTGGGTTGGGGAACTGTTACTTTTATTCTTCATAAAATAGTTGAATTGTCACCAAAGATAATCAGCCTGGACTCTACTGTTTACTTAGAGGAATTTATTTATTAATTATCTCCTGACTGTGAGACTGAGGGGGGTATTTTCCCAGATTTGCACAAAGGGTGGTAGTGGGCAGGTAAAATGGAGTCCTACCCACCAACAAAAATGTCAGGTTTTCACGCTGTAACATCCCGAGCCCACCTCATCATTTATTCACCCCAACAAAACATGCCGTTTCCATGGCGGGCGGGCTATCCTTCTGATGAGCAGTGTTCTTGTCACTTAGATGTGAAATTTTTCTGCACAAGATAAAAGGCAGGTGTCTCTTCCCTGTGCTCTGTGCAGCCTTCAGGTCAAAGTGATGGTCCAGCCTCACACTCCTTAGAAACATTACCGATGCCTGCACCTCGACGGTGCTGGTCATTGTTGCCAGAATGTAGTGGGCAGGCGCCAGAGAGTTCTCTCATTCTCTCTGTGTGCTTTCAGCACCGTTAAGGTGGGGCTGGCCCCCATCACACCAGCACCTGTGACCAGTGATGCTGCGCACTAGCTCCTGAAGAGCTGAGGTGCTGAAGGCGGACACAGCATCAGATGCGTCTAAAGTTTCATGGCCGCATCTCGGAGGTGGCGCTGATCATGCAGCGCAAGTGAGCTGCCCTCGGCCAGACAGGAATCAGACATTCTCAGAGACTATGTGAAGATCTACAGAATGTCCTCACTGCATGTTGTCATCATCCTCCTGCAATTGAGCGACTATTAGGACCTCCACTGCCTCTCCATAACAGGAGCATTCTCACAGAGGGTATCGGTGCTGCCATAAGCCAGACTGGAGCCAAACATTCACAACTGCGATGTGAGGATCTATGGGGACACCTCACTTCATGTCGTCATCACCCTCCACAAATCTGGCAGCTATGAGGGTCTCCCGAGTGAGCCTGCCTCGCCTAGCCAGTACGAGAGCCTCATCCCTGTCATCGTCACCACCGAGGAGCCCCTCACCTTCATCCCCGTTGGCATCCTCCTCATCCGAGGAGAACTCCAGCTTCTCTCTCTCCTCCTTAACCAGCTCCTCACCCCGTTGCAGTGCCAGGTTGTAAAGGGCGCAGCTGACGACAATGATGTGTGACACCCTTTGTGGACTGTATTGCAGGGCTCCACCAGACGGGGACAGGAACCGCATTTTCAGCATCCTGATGGTCGGCTCCATCAAGTTACAAGTTGCTGCATGAGCTTCATTATGGCATCGCTCTGCTGCAGTCTGAGGCCACCACACGGGTGTCATCAGCCACGGCCTCTGCGGGTAGCCCTTGTCCCCAAGGAGCCAACCCTGCAGCTACTGTGGACCCTGGAAGACTGCAGGGATCTGTGAGTGACTCAGGATGTAGGCATCGTGCACACTCCCTGGAAACCATGCACATACCTGCAGGATGTGTTTCTGGTGGTCGCATACCAGCTGTACATTCAGTGAGTGGAAGCCCTTGCAGGTGATGAAGTCCATCGAGTGTAGCAATGGAGACCTGAGCGCCACATGAGTGCAGTCAATCAAACCCTGCACCTGTGGGAATCCCGAGATCAGGGCGAAACCAATGGCCCTGGCATCCTAGCTGTCCCAGTCCCAGGCGAAATGCACAACATTGTGTGCCATGGAGAAGATGGCATCTGTGACCTCATGGATGCATTTGTGGGTGGTGGATTGTGAACTCCCAGAGAGATCACCCGTGGAGCCCTGAAAGGAGCCACTGGCATAGAAATTGAGCACCGTGGTCACTTTCACAGCCACTGGCAGTGGATGCCCTCCATGTCCCCTTGGCACCAAGCCCTGCAGTAAGTGGCAGATGTGAACCACCAGTTCCCTAGATATGCGCAGTCGTTGGCGACACTGGTTCTCAGTCATCTGCAGGAATGGCAGGCGGTGTCTATAAACCCTGGGTATCGCTAGGCACCGACCAACCACAGCTCGCTGTCGCTCCTGGACAATGTGTGCAGGAGGCCCTACTGCCCCTTCTTTATGAAGTTGCCTTTGTGCAGCCAGGTGCCTCAGTTGCTCTCTCCTCAGTCTTCTACACTCTCTGTAGGCCATCAGGCATACAGCCAGGTCACCAGGATCCATGATCCTGACATGATCCTCCTGCAGCATGAAAGAGAGCAAGAGACGTGGTTATCATGGCTGTACTCAGCCCCTTTCCTAGTCCTGTGTGACAGTCCCTTAATGCTTCCTGGAGAGTGCTGGTCATCCCTCGGATGGCCAGAGATGAGTACGCTGCCTGGCTGCCCTGTCAGCCTGCGACATAGGGTCACTGGTCCAAACCGGGATGCTGAGATTGCAAAGGGATGTGAGCATCTCCAGCAGTGACTGCTATATGGCCAGTGTTGACGAGGAGATTGTACAACGTGTGCAGTCCATCTGCTCCGCGGTCCAACAAAGTGGTGCCGGACTCTAAGTCTGTGCTGGGGTGGGGGGCTAGGGGGTAAGGTATGGAGCGCTTGGTGGCCCTTTGGTGCTTGCACGGGCAGGCAGGCTAGGAGCCGGAGCCCAATCATATCACTGTAGCTGTGCCTGATCTGTCTCAGTCGCAGAGGCATGTTCAGTTTATACAGGTGTAAATGTGTGGCCACTCCCCTGGCTTACCCTGCCTCCCACCTCGATTGCCTGTTCACGGGTTGCAGTGCCAGGGCAACACTTGAGCCCCTCCCCCCCACCCTGAGGTTGCCTCGGAGGCTAGCCAGCGCTTGCCCTCAGACACCCCACCCCCCTCAGCAGTCGCCTCCTGGCCCAGGCATCAGCTGCCCCCCGGTGCCCCTGAGGCCTGTAAACTACGGGTGAACTGTGGAGAACGCTGCTACTCACTCACCTCAGTTCCGCCAAAGTGAAGGCCGCCAAGTGCAGGTTTCCTGCGTGTTGTTGCGAAACACATTGGCGTGCTTTCCCGCTGATGTGGACAGACGATACGGTGGGGTTCCATCAGCCTGGCAGGATGGCCTTTTAATTATATGCTGATGTATTATAATTAGCTCCCTGCCTACCAATGACGGGAAATGCGGCCCGCTGTTGGCTGCTGAGTGTACGATCGTGACCTGCCCTCACGCTATCGTGAAGCAGCTCGCGCTATATTTTCCGCGCACGTCACCGATCGCGCCCGCCACAAGCGGGCTTGGAAAATTCCGCCCCTAGTAACTCAACTAAAGCGTTAACCTCCTCCACGCCCCACCCCAAGCCTCCACTATTTTAAAAAAACCAAGAAAACAAAATGTCAACTTTAATGCTTTTTGACTGTAGTTCTTTGTAAACAATTGATTTTTGGTGCGGCTGGCGTCACTTCCAAATCTCAATTAATTGTTAAAGAAATGAATAGTGGAGTCAGACTGAGCAGCAGCCTTGGAGCAGGTGTATACTGTTTACAAAATGAGGAGACAATAAAGAACAAATCAACAGACCTGACCTTTGAGGATTCATCCTTCAGCCATTCAGCTTAATCTGAACTGCTTAAACCTGTATATCTATTTAACTGATATACATCAGATCTGCCGGGTTTAAGAGGTGGTAAAACAGCCCTCATGCACTGAATAATTGACGAGCGCACAGGTACCCATCTCTGAATACATAGGAACTGTGTTTACTGAATAAATTCATCATACTTACTAAATTGTGCAAGACCAGAAATTGTGAAGAATAAAGGGATTTGGTTGTCTTGGTACACAAGTCAATAAAAGCTACTGCATAGGTACAAAGGGTAATCAAAAAGGGTTGTTAGAATGTTTTCCATTATCTGAAGGGTGGGGAAATGAACAAAGCCTTGATCAGAACCTCAGCAGCTTTCTGGAAGGATATACCATCCTTGGTTGGAATGTAGTGCAGATTTACCAAAATGATACCTGGGCTTAACCGCTTAAATTAGGCTACATAAATTTGGCTCGTATTTCTTTGGCCAGAACTTTAGGTCCTGCAGGTGAGCGGGCGGGTGCCCGACTGAACAGATGTGAAATAGCGTGAGATGACGTCAGGCGAGTAGTCCCAATGCCATCACACATATTTCGCTTGGCAGGCATGCTCGACAATTTAAGCGGGCAATTAAGCCCATTAACGTTGCAACTAACAGTGACTTTACGTGGCCTGTCCACATTTACAGTTGGCGGACGGGCCATTCTCCCAGGGCAGCATTCACATTTTTGCTCGAGCGTTGATCTGGTGGTGGTTGGGGGGGGGGGGGGCAGCGGGGTGGCTGAATGAAATCTTCATGGGGAAATAAAATAAAGAGAGGTCCTGGGGACAATTTTTTTTAATGAGTTACGCTTTCAAGTGCTTGATTGTGCTGTGTGGACATATTTTGCAGCATTTCTGTCATCTCCTCTATTCTCTGGAGGTCTGCAGCTCCCCGGGGCAGCTGCCTGCCTTCAGGGAGTTCACTAGACGTGCCCACCTGCACCCTCGGTTAGGTTGGCGCCCACCCCCACCCTGGTAGCACTCAGCATGTGTTTCAAGCTGGCAGCCGTTAATTGGCCAGCCAGCGTGAAAGCACGGTCGGGGTCCCATCATGGCCGGAGGCCCATTTCCCATCTACTTCCAGGCCTGCCGATCACGCATGCCTGACAAATGGAAAATTCAGGCCTTTGAGTTTAGAAGGTTGAAGTGTAATCGGATTGAGGCATTTAAAATGTTAAAAAGTTTCAGTAGGATGGCTGCAGAGAAACTATCTCCTGTGGTGAGTCAATCAAAACTATGGGGACATAATGGTCAGTTAGGAGAAAAGCTTGAAGCACTTTTACACACAGTGAACCTGGATTCAACATCCATTGTGAAAAATCCTCCGCATTGGAATCTCATCTGGCCCAAACTACAGCACGCTGAAGTGAGCAACAAAACTAAGAAAGGTTTTAGCTCCAGTACTCAATGCAGGAGGGAAATAATTAAAAGTGTTCTTGTGAAATAAATTTTAATTAAACTGCATATAAGTAAAACATCAGTTGCTGCTTCATTTTCATTCTGTAAGTGAATTCAAACTGAATTTGATTTTTTATTTCTGTTGAATCATGGAGATACTGAAATGTGAAGTATTAAAATGTTAGTGATTGCGAAATCCAAAACTTTCCATTAAGCTTGGTATATGGGCTTAAAATGTAAAATTGTTAAATTCAGTTTGTTTATTTATTCATTGTCACTTTTAATTATATAAATATTAGAACTTTAAATTCTACAATAAACTAGCTACATGATGTTAATTTATTAAATATGTTCAAACAAATCATTTTTTTAAATTAGATGTTTTATTGCACTAATGTTATTTAACTCTCAGGCAGTGGCAGTTTCAGGGAATTCTACAATCATTGGACCGGTCGTATTCTTTTCAAAGGTTTCAACCAACATGCTGGCATGAAAAGATCTGATACTTGATGAATGAGGGCTGTTTGTTGCCATTGTTATGATACCAGCTGAGGTTACCCCTGGACAAGCCTGATCCCAGGGTGGAACCCAGCCTAATAGATCTTAACTTTTATTTTTGTTTGTTTAGATATGCGGAGAGGGGCTACTGAACAGAATCCCCGGAATCAGCTAATGAACTTTTAACAAAAGCATAAAACATTTATTAAACAAGAAAAGATGAACTATATTACAATACTCCTTCACTCACAACTATAGCTTTACAGATATATACCAGGTTTGTAAGGATAACACAAGTTACAAAAGCTACCTTATAATCTGATGTCCACAGTAAGTACATAGGCCATGTATCAACAGGCGACCTGTGGTCAGACACCCCACACTCTGAAATCAAGTGACAAATGCCACCTTAGCAAGATGCTATGGATCTCTCATTAACTCCTCCCAAGACATTTGTTACACCTTGAGCCAACCAGTTTCACTAAACTTCATCTTTCATATGAGGATTTTTAATCTCCACTTTCCAAGAACTCGCCTTGGAATCTTCTCCCAAACTGATGCTTTCTCTCAGATGCTGCAAGTATTCACCTACAGGATTTCAAACTCTCCTTCCAATGTTCCTCTCCCCTGGGTCACCACATGCATTCAAGCTTTCTTCCACATACTCTCTCTCACCAACTCAGCTGTCAACAGTACACCACTGCTTCACACGCTCATAGCAAAGAGCTACAGACCTTCAGTTGCCTCTTTGGACCTTCTCACTGCTCACAAGCCTTTTTGTCACTTTGACTCTGCTCCCTGCAGCTTAGAGCTTTAAGTTTGAAGCTTGGAGCCTTTCTCTGCCCTGCACTTTTAACTGCACTTAACTGGACGTTTTCCAGGCTCCTGTCCTTCCTTTGACTAGAAGGTCTGCTTGGGACTTTCTCCTGTTCCACTCCCCTGGATTTGGGGACTTTGTTCTTTAGCTTGGAACCTGCTATTTTCCCTTTACTCCAGTCTCTCACAGGCATCTACTTTTAACCAACCTTAGCTTGGCTATCTGCCCCTCCTTGGTTCCTTCTGCTTAGCAGCTGTCTTCAAAACCACTGAATTCAAATAGCTTCCAAATCAAACTGCTTTTTCCAGTTTCTTGTGTGTGTGTGTCTGTGGGAGGGGCCTGCCTCTCTGGACTCCTATTGCTATGTAACAGCCCAGTTTTTCTACTCTTGTATTTGCTGAGCTTTTCTTACAGTCGTAAACTCTAATTAGCAATGTAGGCACCTTTTAAAGTGAAACTTTTACTCCACTTGACCTTTTCTTAACACACAGATACAGAAATACTAATCAAACTTAAACATTAAAGCTAAAACTCATTCCTAACACCCACAAATACCAATATAACTTACTTAAACTATCTCTATTTCTGAACACCATCAAGGTCGCAACTCTAACTTCTGAGGGTGTATTATGGTTATGAACACGTGCTACTTATCTAAAGGTTTATGTGGCAGCCTATTCAGATTATAACTCACCTTGCTTTGTTTGGCATGTAGTGAGGGCAGTCATCCAACATTTCTCCAAATCCTATGCACAAGTTATACTTATCTCCAGAAATCACTTTCATTTTTTCTGCCATCTCCAAAGCCTCAAGAAGTATCTCATTGTAGATGTCAGCATTCTTAACAGATTTGGATTTTGCAGTCAACAGCAAAGCAACAGTGTCATCATTGACTTCAAAGAACACTGCACAGGGATCTAGCAATCTTTGTAGCATGGATTTTTTCTTTCCCCAACGTTAGTTTGAATCTGACACCAAGTCAAGGGGATCTCCAGGCATCCAGCAACAATGATATCATCAAGCAGAGTAAGCAGCCAATTACATTGAAGTATTTTCACAGACTGCAAACTAGAAAGAAAAATGTGCAGAATCTCTTCATTTTTAATTAAATTTTACAGAGTGAAATAAATGATTGGGACGTTACATCTGATTGAGGTAGAAGCTTAAATATACAAACTTAAAAGGCTCTATTTTTAAAAAGCGGAATGTTTTATCATAATGGAGAAATTTGACATTCCACAAATATAACATTAGTTCCCCAACCCCTAAAAAGATTTTTTAACACTAATCATGAACTTAGTGCACTGTTAAAACTCCAGTTACACCTCATTCAATGAAGTATAGCTTTTTCAAGGGTTTTTACAGTGATACTGATAGCATAAAAGGGCAAGCTCTCATCAGTTCAATCATTTCTATTTGATTGCAGATGGAACTTCAACACCAGATGCTATGGAGAGGCATGGAATCACTGTCAGCAACATCTGAGTCTCCGCAATTAACCACGCATGTGCGGACTCCAGAAGGAACCGTCAGTTTCAGATACACCACTGACAATTTTGCCAGCACTGCTGCCACAAAATTTGAGCCATGGAGTTTTTTTCAAACAATAACTTGTTGTCAAGGCAACAGCTTATACTACCATCTCTAAGACATGGAAAAACAACCCAAAATGCCTCACAAATGTGCAATCAAACAAAAATGGATGTTGATCCAAAGGAGGTGGCATTAGGAGTGACAAAACGCTAGGTAGAAGAAATGTATTTTTGGAGGGCCTTAAAAATGTAGAGGGAACTAAGAACCTGGAGAGGTTTAGGGAGTAAATTCTACAGCTTAGATATTTGTGGACCTGGCTTCCAACCGCGTGGAAAAGAAATTGGCATGTGCACAAGAAGCTAGAGTTGGAAGGTTACAGGAGAAAGGTGGAGTACATATGCACAAAATAAGAAAAATTATATGCACAGATGCAAAGGGGTAAGGGCACGAAGGGATATAAAACACAGGTGCTGACATGAAGGTTGCACAAGGGGCTGCAATGAATTCAATTACCACAATGAAGACTTTGTTAGATGAGCATGCATCTCAGCTAGGTTTGGAAGCTGGAAAAGCAGGCTGACAACAAGGGTCCGGAAAATTGTTGGAGAAGTGGAGTTGGGTGCCATCAGCATGCAAGTGGAGGCTGATGTCATGTCTTTGGATTTTGTTGTCTGAAGAAGCATGTAGATGAAAGATAGGAGGATACTAAAGATAGATCCTTGGGTACTCCAAAGGTAATGATGCAGTGTGCAGGAAAGAGGTCATTGCTAGGAATGGTCTAGATATCCCTGAATATGTAAGTGGAATCAAGCAAGGGCAGCCCCACTCAATGGACAGTGATGTTGGAGGAGGGGGGTGGTGTTGTTGACTGTGAAAAAGGATACCAAGGTTGTGAAGGATGGGGAGGGATAGCACACCACAGTCACAGAGAATATCATACATCACTTTATGTGGGATCAATTCAGTGCCTATCAGGGGTGGAATCCTGTTCAGAGGATTCAACTTAAGATACAAATTTCCAATTATTCCTGTCCTTTAGGTCTCTATTTGTTTGCATATGGATTTTACCTACATTAATATACACATTCCTCTGTAGCCAAGTCATGCAGCATCCCTATCACACAATGAAAATTTAAACAACATACTTGAGATGCTTACTGAAGAACTGATCCATTCATCCAACAGAGGGCGCCGGTGAGAAGTGACTGAAGCATTCTGGGAGAAGTCACTGCAGCCACCGTGACTCAGAAGGGAATCGAGGAGAAGGGGTCTTGCACTCAACAGGAGGAAGAGAATCCAACAGAGAGCGCTGGTGAGAAGTGACTGAAACAAGTCACCACAGACACCATGGCTCAGGAGTGAATTAAGGAGGACCCACTGTCAAAGAACGGAATAGCCCCAAACATTATATTGTTGAAGTGTTTCCATCCCTCCCTCCTCCTCAAACCTAAAAAAAAAGAGAGAGGAAGAGGCAGTGTCTTCAGGAGTACACCAGACCTGCGAGGGACACTCTTCTGAAAGTGGATTTTAAAGAAAAAACAGCTGATTGGTGAGTAAATCCTGTGAGCAGACTCGGAGGGAAGAGCACCGGAGCAGTGAGTATAAATCTAGCTTACCTCGGGGATTCGTGACCTTGTCTCCAGGGAACAGACTCGGAGGGAGGAGCACTGGAGCGGTGACCCCAGAGCACAGAGTAACTGAAGCCAAAACTGAAAAAGTGACATCACGGGAAAGCTGTGACCTGATTGGTTGGTAGGAAATCTGCACCAAATTTGTAAAAAAAAACACTGCAAAGCTAATTAATAAATTAATTATCTAAGTCGAGATGGCTGGGCAGGTGATGTGCTATAGCTGTATGATGGGGGAGCGGGCAGATCACATTGCGAGTCGCAGTGACCACATCTGCAGCAAGTATTGGTTGCAGGAGGAACTCTAGCTCAGAATTGATGAGCTGGAGTCCAAGCTCTGGACGCTACGGCACATCCGGGAGGGGGAGAGTTACCTGGACGCTTTGTTTCAGGAGGCAGTCACACCTGGTAGATTAAGTACCTCAAGTTCGGTCAGTGGTCAGGGTCAGCAGGGTGGGACTGCAAGTGAGGCAGGTAGAGGGATCCTGTGTTCAGGAACAGAGGAGCCTCAGCTCTTGACCTTGTCCAACAGGTACAAGGTACTTGCTCCCTGTGTGGATGAGGAACAGGGCTGTAGGGAGGATGAGCCAGCCATCAGCACCATGGCACAGGAGGCCATTCAAGAGGGGGGAGCAGAAAGACAAGTGATAGTTGTAGGGGATTCTATAATTAGGGGAATTGATAGCTTCCTTTGTAAGCAGGATTGAGAGTCCCACATGGTATGTTGCCTGCCCGGTGCCAGGCTGAGGGACATCTCTGACCAGCTTGAAAGGATATTGGAGAGGGAGGGGGAGGATCCAGTTATCCACGTCTGGGACAATTAACATAGGTAAGAATAGGAAAAAGGACCTGTTTAGGGATTATCAGGAACTAGGAATTAAATTAAAGAACAGGTCCTCAAGGGTTATAATCTCCGGATTACTACCTGAGCCACATGCAAATTGGCATAGGGATGTGAGAATAAGGGAAGTAAACACTGGCTAAAGGAGTGATGCGGGAAAGAGGGGTTCCATTTCGTTGGGCACTGGCATCAGTATTGGAACAGGAGGGATCTGTACCGTTGGGACGGTCTCCACCTGAACCAATCTGGGACCAATGTTCTAGCGAAAAGGGTAAATAGGGTGGTTGACAGGACTTTAAACTAGCAAGTGGGGGGCAAGGGAAGGGTAAAACTCCAAGAAAATTGACTAATGGGAAACAAAGCAGCAAGTTAGCATATGGGGGGGTGGGGGGGGGGGGTGGGGGGGGGGGTGGGGGGGGGGGGGGGTGGATTCAACTTCATGGAAAATTATGAAAAAACTGAAAAGAAAGGAGAGCCCAGGAGAGGCTATTAAAGTCCCCAGAACACAAAATAGGACAGAGTGTTTGGAAAGGGCTAGGAATCTAACTTCAAGCACATCAGATAAAGGGACAACAATGAGAAAGGGGACGGGAAATACAGGACTGAAGGTGTTGTATCTGAATGCACGCAGTATACGAAATAAGGTAAGTGAGCTTGTGACGCAGATTGAAATTGTCAGGTATGATGTGGTGGGCATTACGGAGACATGGCTGCAAGGGGATCAGGACTGGGAGCTAAATATCCAAGGATACACATGCTATCGAAAAGATAGGCAGGTTGGCAGAGTGGGTGGGGTTGCTTTGTTAGTAGGAAATGAAATTAAATCAATAGCAAGAAACGATGTAGGGTCAGATGATGTAGAATCTGTGTGGGTAGAGTTGAGGAACTGCAACGGTAAAAAAAACCATAATGGGAGTTATGTACAGGCCTCTGAACAGTAGTCAGGATGTGGGACACAAGATACACCAGGAGATAGAAAAGGCATGTAAGAAAGGCAAGGTTACAGTGATCATGGGGGATTTCAATAGGCAGGTAGACTGGGAAAATAAGGTTGGTAATGGATCCCAAGAAAATGAATTTGTGGAATGTCTGCGAGATGGCTTTTTGGAGCAACTTGTGGTGGAGCCCACTAGGGAACAGGCAATTCTAGATTTAATGATGTGTAATGAGGCAGATTTGATAAGAGAGCTTAAGGTGGAGGAACCCTTAGGAGGAAGTGACTATAATATGATAGAATTTACCCTGCAATTTGAGAGGAAAAAGCTGGAATCAGATGTAACGGTTGTACAGTTGAATAAAGGCAACCACAGAGGCATGAGGGAAGAGCTGGCCAGAATTGACTGGGAGATGAGCCTAGCAGGAAAGACAGTGGAACAGCAATGGCAGGAGTTTCTGGGATTAATTTGGGAAACACAGCAAAAATTCATCCCTAGGAAGAAGAAGCATATTAAAGGGAGGATGAGGCAACCATGGCTGACAAGGGAAGTCAGGGACAACATAAAAGCTAAAGAGAAAGCAAACTATGCGGCGAAGAGCAGTGGGAAACCAGGGGATTGGGAAGCCTACAAAGACCAACAGAGGACAACTAAAAAAGAAATAAGGAGGGAGAAGATTAAATATGAGGGTAAACTAGCCAGTAATATAAAATAAGATTGCAAGAGTTTTTTTTAGATATATAAAGAGTAAGAGAGAGGCAAAAGTGGACATTGGGCCACTGGAAAATGACACTGGAGAAGTAGTAGTGGGAGCAAAGAAATGGCAGAGGAACTGAATAGATACTTTGCGTCAGTCTTCACAGTGGAAGACACGAGTGACATCCCCAAAGTTCAAGATAGTCGGGGGGCAGATGTGAGTATGGTGGCCATTACCAAGGAGAAGGTGCTAGGAAAACGGAAAGGTTTGAAGGTGGATAAATCACCTGAACCAGATGGATTACACCCCAGAATTCTGAAGGAGATAGCTGAAGAGATAGTGGAGGCATTAGTGGTGATCTTTCAGGAATTATTCAAGTCAGGGAGGGTCCCAGAGGACTGGAAAATCACTAATGTAACACCCCTGTTTAAGAAGGGAGTGAGGCAAGAGACAGGAAATTACAGGCCAATTAGCCTGACCTCATTGGTAAGATTTTAGAGTCCATTATTAAGGATGAGATTTCAGAATACTTGGAAGTACATGGTAAAATAGGGCAAAGTCAGCATGGTTTCATCAAGGGGAAGTCATGCCTGACAAATCTGTTAGAATTCTTTGAGGAGGTAACGAGTAGATTAGACAAAGGAGAGCCAATGGATGTTATCTACTTGGACTTCCAGAAGACCTTTGACAAGGTGCCACACAGGAAGCTGCTCAGTAAGATAAGAGCCGATGGTGTTAGAGGCAAGGTACTAACATGGTTAGAAGATTGGATGTCTGGGAGAGACAGAGAGTGGGGATAAGGGGGTCCTTCTCAGGCAAGCGTGGTGCTGTTGTTGTCTGACATATAGACCTCCATCTTGCAGAGGCTGAGCACCAACTCTCAGATACTTCTTTCTACCTCCCCCGGACCATGACCCCACCACCAAACATCAAGCCATTGTTTCCAGGACTGTCACTGACCTCATCTCCTCTGGAGATCTTCCAACCTCATAGTCCTCCAACTTCACGCTCTCTTCACTTCTACCTCCTTCCCAAAATCCACAAACAGGACTGTCCTGGTAGACCCAGTGTTTCAGCCTGTTGCTGCCCCACTGAACTTATTTCTTCCTATCTTGACTCTATTTTTTCTCCTTTTGTCCAGTCTCTTCCCACTTACATCCCTGATTCTCCTGATGCCCTACATCATTTCAACAATTTCCAGTTCCTTGGCCCTAACTGCCTCTTCTTCATAAGGACGTCCAATCCCCCTTCACCTCCATCCCCCACCAAGACAGTCTGAGGCCTCTCCACTTCTTCCTTGAATGGAGGCATGAACAATCCTATCCACCACCACTCTCCTCCACCTGGCTGAACTTGTTCTCTCACTGAACAATTTCTCTTTAAACTTGTCTCACTTCCTCCAAATTAAGGTGTAGCTATGAGCACCACATGGGCCCTAGTTACTCCTGTGTTTTTGTGGGGTATGTGGAACATTCCTTGCCCCAGTCCTATTCAGGGCCTCCTCCCACAACATTTTTTCCAGTACATCAATGACTCTATCAGTGCCACTTCATGCTCTCATCTGGAACTGGATGAATTCATCAATTTTGTTTCCAATTTCCACCCCTCTCTCATCTTCACATGGTCCATCTCCAACACCCCTCCCTTTCACAATTTCTGGGGATAGAATGTCCATCAATATTCATTACAAGCCCATCGGCTCCCGCAGCTATCTTAACTACATCTCCTCCCTGCTTCCTGTAAGGACTCCATACCATTCTCCCAGTTTCTCCATCTCCATTGCATTTGATTTGATGATGCTATCTTTCACAACGTCGTTTCTGACATGTCTTCCTTTTTCCTCAGCTGAGGATCACCCCTAGGACAGGGCCCTCAGCTGTGTTCAACCTATTTCCCACACTTCTGCCCTCACCACTCCCCCCACCCAAAACCATGACAGGATTCCCTTTGTCCTCACATTCAACCCCCCAGCCTCCATATTGAAAAGGATCATCCTCCACCATTTCCACCAACTTCAGCATGATGCTATTTACTTCCCATTATTCAATTAACTTCAACTGAAAGGTGAATTAAGCTGGGTGTGTACCATGTGGCTAATTCAATAATGTCCATTTTACAACACTGACAAATGTTAAAATTCACCCACTGTCTTTTTATTGGAATTCATCCTATCCCAACAGCTTGAAGTTTTGGATTTTCCTCCCCTTCCTCAGTTTCTCATTCATCCAATACCAAGGAGTTTTTTTTTTAATATAAGCTTAGTACTTCCTCATCTCTCCTTCCTGATTAACCTTGATTTCCTTTATATTCTTTGCAACTTTGGGGTTATGGCCATTGCCATTCACTTGTGACCAAACGTCAGCAGATGAGTCACCGTATGGCAATACAACTAAACCTAATTCTGTGTTTAACCAGTGACCAGGCTTTCCCCTCCATAGTTCAAGGACACAAAGGAGCCTGTCTTACCAGGGAGGAACTGATTCAAAACAGACAAGGAGTTGATCCCAGGACACTCTTGTCTATTGATCAACTTTCCACACTGCATCTGAACTTATATTTCAGAAGGCTCCCCCTTTCAAACTCCCGAAATATTACCCACACACTTGCGGCAGTCCATAGGTACCTTTTTCATTTTGGCAGTTACATTTATTTTCTGGGTGACATTTATCCAAATGTCACAGCAGATGAGAGCTATGATTTTTTGAGTCAAAGATGGCCTCTTTCCGTATCAAAACACCCTTTATAAGGACATCTCGTTCTGCTTTCCAGAAAAGTAGCTCCTTGGGAATAATCACTTTAACCACTGCACTCCAGACACAAGCAGATTCATTGGGAAGAATCAAGTGCCCTCAATCTCAGCTAAACTGATAGTTTGCAATATTTTAGATGCCATTTATCAGATACTGCAATTTTCTTCCATTGGTACTACAGCTCTCGTGAAATGCAGGAAGCAAAAATCTAGCAGTGATAAATATCAACACTTTTACATCTGAAAAGTCACTATCATCAAATGAAAAATCCACCTAAGTATTTTCATCTGGCACAATGAAGTATTAGTATGCATTAATTTGGATTTATAATTTTGTTATCCAAGGTAGCTGTCTGATTCAAAAGATAGCCTGTTAAATGTTACCATTTATACCAGTACACTGAGACAATAAGCGATGATTAATTAGGAATTGGAAAGATGAGCTTAGCAAACTGTCCCATGTAAGCCAAGTAGCTACAATAATTAATTGTGCAAATAAGACTTCCGAATCTATTAAAAATGACCAGTACAAATTGCAAACTGATCATGTAAAACTGAAAATTAATCATGTTCAAAGAGTACAGGTTCAATGAAAATCACAAACAAACCATATGCTAAAATTACCATAGTTAACCAACCATTGCATAGCAATCAAACCTTCAATTAAATGTAATTGTGTGAAGCTGTTAGGTGAACGAAGACAAATATCCATTAGACTCCTGTTTCTCTGTGCTCCAGAAATCAGTGAATACTGGGCAAGTGCCTCACAACGGAAGAAATGCATAAGTTACTCCTTTTTTTTAAAGGTAGCAAAAGTGGCCCAGCAGGAACTACAGAACAGTGAATACAACGTCCATTGTGGGCAAAGTTATAAGGAACTTTATTAAAGATCATGGAGCACCTGGATAGAAATAAAATCCTCTGCCATTATGGGCTCATGAAGGGGTGGTCTTGGCAAGCTAACTTCAGAGTATTCTGCGAGTGTGTGCAAAAGCAGCTTGATATACGCGCAGCAGTGAATATGTTGTACTTGGATGTCAGTAAGGCTTTTGATACAGTTCTCTGGAAAGGTTGGTACTGAAAATTAAGAAAGCAGGAATCAGTGGAAATATCTCACAATCAATGCATAACTCGTTGGCTAATAGGGACTGTCATTAGTCTGAGAGAATGGGCAAAATTATCCCAGATTCGCAGTGAGTGCGGTAACGGGCATGAAAAAAGACTTTTTACCCGCCAGCTGCCATGCAGATTTTCATGCCATATTGTCCCATTCCCAACACGTCCCGCCTCATTAATAATGCATGCACAGGAAACACACTGGATCGCTGGTGGGTGGGTTCGGATTTGCCTGCCATGTCATAACCTAGCGCTTCCTCTCTCTGGGCACCATATTTAAAGCGCACCAGAGAGCAGCCTACTTCATGTTTACAGACCAGGACAGCTCCAGATGACAGATGGCCCTGAAATTAAAGGTGACAGCAGTCTCCAAATTTAGTGACGTCTCCCTGAAGCACCTACTGGACAAAGTGGAAGGCCGCTGCAAAGTCCGGCTCTAGCCCCAGAGTCACCAAAACAGCCTGGGAGGTGGTCACAGTGGCAGTCAGCACCATCGGAGCACAGCAGAGGTCAGCCATCCAGTGCAGGAAGAGGATGAATGGTCTCATCCATTCGGCCAGGGTAAGTCAACCACCTCATCACACTCAACATACATTACCCAAGCCCAACATACATCCACAGGGGTCTCACACCTCAAGGGACAACACCACTAACTCTCACACACACCCTCACATCTCCGGCAGGCCCATACTGTCTGGAGCTCGTGCCCTCATCCCGAACATGGCTCCGCTCACCACACAAACACTCCATGCAGTGCCATGTGTCCTGCTCACACTCTCTCCATCTGTTTTCATGCAGGAGAAACTGGCTCACAACAGCAGGAGCGGTCCCAGACCGGGGATGGAGCAGCCCACATTAAGCCCCTCACTCACTTTGAGAACCGTATCATCGCGCTGACTAATGAGGATGTGGACCGTGCCTACGGCAATAGTGAGGTCAGTGGCGAACACCCACATGAGGATCCTGCACCTCACCATCCCACTCTCTACACAGCTGTGAGTGCTCTCTCTCTCCTGCTTTTGACCTTGCTGCCATGCATTGATTATCTCTACTTTGGTTCACAGGGAGCTCTGCCAAGCGACCGACGCCCTCAGCCAGCCAGTCCCTCAGCTCCATCCAGGTCCTCACCTCCAGCCAAGAGGACACCTCCTCCATTGAAGAGCTGGAGTTAAGCAGCCTGGATGACCCATCACAGTGCTTACCCACACCCTACACCAGCGCAGAGACACACACCTTGGTGAGGCCTATATCTAGAGCAGGCTTGGGTTCACAATCTGGTGGTCACTGCATGGACACATATCCGTGGCAGGTTCAGCCGAGCTCCCCAGCACTTGACTGCTGGGGGAAGAGGCATTTGTCAGGTCCGAGTCAGATGACGAACCTCTGGACTTGACCTTCCAACTCATCTGCGAGTCAGCAGAAGGCAGGGGAGCATCACACAGAGCTGTTGAAAGCCCTCAACAGAGTGGCATGTGAGTCGGAGGTATGCATTTGCCCGCTCCCTGATGCTGTGGTGCCCACATGTACATGTATGGAGGGCTTCATGGGGAGGATGGCAAACAACATGGAGACCCTGGTCCAGCAGAATGCAAGAATGTACACAGAATTGTACTCCATCCCGGTAGCCATGGGTAAGTTCCTGCAGTGACAACGTGATGGGGGAAATGGGGCACCTCAATGTCCCTCCAGGTGCTGTTTCCTTCAAGGAGTCAGGCCGGAGCCCGAGAAGGAGTGGCAGCTAACAACCCTGGGACATCCATTCAGGAATCTCAGAGGCTGTCTGCTCCCTCTGAGTCCCCTTTGCCTGTGACCCCATGAACCTCATCCTCTGTTGCCGCAGAGAGGACAGCTGACCCACAGGACAACACCCAAAGCAAGTCGGGGTTCCCAAGGCCTCGGCTCTCCAGAGGGCATGCGCTGAAGTCATCAAAAGCAACAGGGCCAACCATTGCACAGGCTGTCTCCAGCCCTGCTGCGGATGTCAGGGCAGCACCTAGAAGAAGTGGTAGGCTTGGAAAAGTTTAGAAATTCTGATCACAAGTGGTTGCACAAGTGAACACAATTTGTCACTTTATAACCTGAAAATATATTCACTTTCACTGAATAATGTTGTAATGTTATCTTTCAGCTTCATTTATAGGCTTTGCAAGTCCTCCTCCTGCATACACCCCACTAGCAGTTCATTTGGACACAGCCGGACCACAAGTGATTCTGGAGTGTGTGTGTGTGGCAAGGCCTTTTGGAACCTCATCACACATGTGAAGCCTTCCCCCATCCCACTCATCTCAATGTCCTGAGCATTTCCAATGCTACCCGCTGGGGTTCACTTTCAGTTGTCCATCTGAGCTGATCTGCACCTCTGCCCATCCACTGATCGCACTCCCATGCAGCACCTGCGCCTGTCCTGCACTAGGCTCTGCTCACTTTCAATTTGAAAAACATGGTAGTTGTTAAGTTTCTGATCAGCTCCCCCATCCTTTACCCTTCCCCAGTCACCCATGTCCTTTCCCCCATCGCAGTCCACCCTCCTTGGCATCACCTTTACCCTACAACCTGAACCTTTCTCATTCCAGGAACGTGCAACTTCCCTACCTTCCTGAAAATCCCACCCCCATCCACATTGGCCTCCCTGGCCTCATTCTTCCCACCCCCAGGGTCCACGTTTGCCTCCAAGTCCCCACCAACCACCCTCACCATCCCTTCTACCAGTATTGATGCACCTCACCCTCCCACTCTACCAGCTCCCTCTTCCCCCAGGAGTTCGCTTTCCAGGTGGTAATCATTGACTCCACCCCCTCTTGCTTCTTCCTCCACCCTCACACCTTCCTTTCCCCAGACACCTTCCCCTCTCCGAACTCCTTCCCTTATACCTTCCTCCCCCCTTGCACTTGCCTTCCCACTTGCAGCATTCTCCCTCGTTAAACCCTCCTCCTCCCATACTTCCTCCTCACCCTGTACTCCCTCCACCCCCTGGACACCCTCCTTCCCCCTCCCAACCTCACCCCCCTGACACCATCATCCCCCCCCCCCTTCCAACTGCACCTCCCCGCACCACCCCACGCCCCCACCTCCAGTATACCTCCCACTCCTGCTCACACCTAGATCTTCCCCTCCCCCAGCCTCCCTGCTTCGCTGATTATCCACACCAGCTCATGGCAAAATCCATGAAGCTCCGAAGCATGAACAGAGACCAGAGACCCTGGAAGATGGTGCAACCCATGACGAAATCTGTGAAGATCCAAAGCCTCAGCGAAATCAAAGCTGCTGTGCGGAGACCTCCCACCTTCTGAGAGCTGCTTCGCAGCGGAGCCAGGTGCATAAGGATCCATTCAGCATGCGATGCACGTGTTCCTCCAGGGTCCAGTAGCTGGAGGGCTCCATCATCAACTTCTCCTCAGATGTCCGCGATCTGAGCAAGGCCCTATAGGTAAGTCCCGACTTCTGCATGTCACGCTTGTCCAAACGTGTCCTGGGCTGGCGTGTTTTCCTGCCGGCGTAACGGTAAATCTGGCGTGGGAGGACGATTCCGGTCGGGCCTTGCTTTGCATCCCATTAGCCGAATGCAAATCGGGTTCACGCCGGCCTCCAGTATGGTTTGCAATCCACCATTGTGGACATCATTGGATGATCCTGCTGAGATTTCACACTGGCATGATATCGATTTCTGCCCCTCCTGCTGAATTCTCCCCCAGCCCGCCCGCAAGGTGCCCACTGCCAATGGGAGCAGAAAATTCCAGCCAATGTTACTAATTGTGCCCCACCGGGGTTTGGTTTGGAACCTATTTTGTTTAATATCTTCATAAATATACCTTATCATATAGGAGGCACAATGGTTTAATTTGTAGATTGTACAAGGCTTATGAAACCGATAGGCTCCAAAGCAGAACAGGATAAGCTACAGGGGGATTAGAACATATTTCAGAATTAAGCAGGTGACAGATGAAATTCAACATGGAGAATTGCAAAGTACTTCATACTATTTGGGGAAATACACTAAGAATTTATTGAAAGGGAATTAATTACTTAAAATCTCCAGGCAGCCAGTGCTACCAAGCACATTAACAGTTTAAGGTTACCAGGTGAACCTTGCACAGCCTTAGGGCCTGCAAACAACTGAAAGGCCTTGGGAGCCAGATTGGAGACAAAGGTTGAAAATAATATAGATTAAGTGTGCTTTTCAACAGATAAGGAAAGGCCAGATGGTTCCATCTTAGACTGTGGGAGAAAACTCTGCCTGGGTGTAGGGGGATGTGTGTACCTATATGTTGACAAGATTGCAATCTGAACAATGTTCTTGTACGTGACCAGTAATGTATAAATCTGCTGGATACTTGTATTTTAGCAGAGTGCTGCCTCAAGCTGCTTGAGATGGCTCTCTCCTTGCAATTGCTCAAATAAACGACCGTAACCTGTACCTGAGCCTCCTGTGGTCCGTTTATCAAAGCTACAACAACAACACCGAGACAAAGGACCCAGAACAGGGCTGTTATTCAAATGGAAAGAAAATAACACAAATGAAAAATGGGAGAGATCTGGGAGTCCTGAACAACAATAAATTGAATGCATTGCAACAAGGTTCAGTGGCATTAAGTGAAGCAAATAAACAGTTGGGACGTATAAATAGGTCAAAATTGAGCCAAAATTGTGCCACTTTTTATAAATCATTGGTGTGACTGCACTTACTGGATGCCACAGTGTAGAAATGATAATGCAGTTATCTAGAGAATACAGGAGAGGAAAACCAGAATTATTGAGCAGAGAAGGGGATTGAACTTTTCCAAGCAATTGTGTAACTTGGACAGGTTCTCATTGGAAAAAGAGAAGGTCGATAGATCGTCTCCAGTAAATAGCTTTTTGAGATGCGGTATGTGAGTAATTTGAGACATGACGTACAATAGGTGCAACATACTTGGGAGGAACAGGAGACTTTAAATCTATGCTTCCCAGAGTTTTCCACCACAATGGGGTTTTCCTCACCACTATCATCCTAACAGGATAGCAGAGGCAAACAGGATGGACCTTAGCCTTTTTTCATTTAGCAATTCCTATGTTCCTACATTCTTAATTTGTGGAGACAGGAAGGTCACTGGTGAGGTACCATGTTGGATCTGTGCAGGATAAGAGTTCCTCAGGGTAGTGTCTTCGGTCCAACCATCTTCAGCTGCTTCAATGACCTTCCTTCCATCATAAGGTCAGAAGTGAGGATGTTCGCTGATGATTGCACAATGTTCAGCACTATTCACGACTCCTCAGATACTGAAGCTGTTCACGTCCAAATGCAGCAAGACCTGGACAATATCCAGGCTTGAGCTGACAAATGGTATCACATTCACACCACACAAGTGCCAGGAAATTATCATCTCCAACAAGACAGAATCTAACCATCGCCCCTTGACATTCAATGGCATTACCATTGCTGGATCCCCCACTATTAACATCCTGCGCATTAACTTTGACCAGAAACTGAACTGGATTAGCCATATAAATATTGCGGCTACAAGAGCAGGTCGGAATCCAGGAACCCTGCAATAAGTGACCCCCAAAGCCTGTCCACCATCTACAAGGCACAAGTCAGCAGTGTGATGGAATACTCCTCACTTGCCTGAATGAGTGCAGCTCCAACAGCACAAGAATCTCAACACCTTCCAGGACAAAGAAGCCTGTTTGATTGTCACCCATCCAGAAGCATTCACTCCCTCCACCACCGATACACAGTAGCAGCAGTGTGTACCATCTACAAGATGCACTGCAGGAATTCACCAAGACTCCTCAGACAGCACCTTCTAAACCTACAACCGCTACCATCTGGAAGGACAAGGCAGCAGATACATGGGAACACCTCCACTTGCAAGTTCCCCTCCAAGTTACTCACTATCCTGACTTGCAAATATATCGCCGTTCATTCACTGTCACTGGAACAAAATCCTGGAACTCACTCCCTAACAGCACCGTTGGTGTACCTACACCACATGGACTGCAGTGGTTCAAGAAGGCAACTCACCACCATCTTCTCAAAGGCAATTAGGGATGGGCAATAAATGCTGGCCTAGCCAGTGATACCCACATCCCTTGGATGAATAAAAACATGAATAAAATCTGAATCTAAGTGGCTTCACAGCAGCATGTTGATGAGCTGTAAGTATTTATAAGAGTTTAAAAGATTACTTTTATTCTCTCTTGACAGCAGAGTGACAGTGTGAATCCTTTCACAAATTTCACCTCAAGCAAATTTTCCTCAAGGTACTGGTCATTGTCCATAGAATTGCTGGTACAGTAAAACTGATCTTCTGGTAACCACTATAGCCCATGGGTATATCACACTGATGGCAGGGAACTTACTATGTCGAATTGTTCAGCTTAATCTAACTTAGGCTTTTTAAAAACAAAATTCTGATTTTTTTTCCTCCCCAGAACAATTGCATTCATAGGCCTGAATATTTTGGAAGGTGGGGTTTTCCTACCCGTCATCTCAGGAGTCGGCGGGGAACATGTCCCCACTGACAACAAGTGCCCCACAGCCATTTCACGCTCGAGGAGGCATTAGTTGGCTGCAGGCAGGACTTCTGCCCCTCACTTGAAATTCCCACTTTAGAGAGCTGCTGACCAATCTTGCAGTGACAGGAACTGCAGTGGACAGAAGAGGAAGTGCATCAATATGCAAGAGCCTAAGTCGCAGGACCGGAGGGCAAGGTAAGTTTTAGGAGTCCCAGAGCAGTGAAGGCTTGGGGGCGGTGGTGAAGATTGGGCATTTGGGGTTCCGCGGGAGAGCCTGGGGGAGGACCAGCAGCCACCAGGTCTGGGAGGGGTTGGGGACGCAAAGTCAGAAGGGGGCTTCTGATGGAGGTGCACCCCCACTTCCCTCCTGAGCTCTAAGCCTGTTCATTTACAGGCTTCCCCTAAGCCAGGTAAATCTCCCAGCCAGCCTAAAAATTGAGGCTGAGCAGGAAACAACCTTTAACTGGCCAATAATTGGCCCCTTTAGGGGCCTCAATTAGGGCAAGAGTGGAATGCCCGTCCAAGGTCTTGGCCACCCCATTGTAAAATCGCTGTGAGGTCAGAGCAGGCCGGAACCCAGAGGGAATCCTGTTCCTAAAATTTCATGCTACCCTCCGCCCCGCCCCCCCCAAATAAAAACCTGCCAGTGGAGGAGCATGAAATTCAGGCCATAGTCTTGTAAGAGCAATAGGTTCCTATCTTTCTTCAGAGGTTATGCCATACAATATGCCATATTCTCCAGTAACTTTCAGGTTATACGTGTGAATATTAAGATAGTGCCAGAATACAATGTACTATCCTGGGTAATAGTAATGATCTCAAATGACCTTGCTAAGGCCCAATAAGTTAAAATCCATAGGTCAAAAAGTATCGCTGTTTGAAATAGGAAATTTAGTGATTCAATCAATTGCAATTCATTATGGACACTGAGTCTTTAACCACTGATTAAATTAAATTTTGTATTCATTACCAGTGTACACCTTGGAGCTTTATTGAAGATAATAAGAGAGGATAGGTTTATATGGAGGAAAGATCTTTTTGACCTAGACTTACTAAGGCTGCACTTTATAACTAAACATAAATCAGGCTTTCAATATGTGCCCTTTTTAACGTCATGGCCTTGTCAGGACTTTTCTTTTTGCTTGTAGCTGCAATAATTATATGTAATTTTAAAAATTGCGCACAGATAATGTAAGACTGTTTTCTTTGACTTCATTCGGTGCTTGGATTGGAAACATGCATGAAGTGGAAACCCTTTCACCCCACCACTCCCCTGTCAATAACAATGTGTGACAAGAGGAAGCCTGGGTAAGCTCCACCCGTCATAGTGTCAGTGGAACCGGGGAGCAGGGTTTAATGAGCTGAGATGTGTGGGATGTCAGATAGGTACAAGCTAAAGCAGAGAAAATACCAGGAAGTTTTTGCTTTAAAAAGTATTCTTTTGTTGAAGCGTTCCAATCTAACATAACCACAAATGTTTACTAAATGGCTGAGTTCAAGATGATGTCCCATACATTATCACACCGTGGTGACTAGCACAAATAATATGTTATTTGGAGAAAGTATATTTGGTTTTAGGAGAGTAGCTACAGGGAACCATCATGCCCTAATGGTTCAGCTCTAGAGAATGGAAATAGTCTGCAGTAATTAAAATATCACTTCTACCTGATGTAGAAGAAATAACAGCTACTGATGCTACCTCAGAAAATAGGTCCTCACGTCAGCTGGAGCTATTAGCTAATGCCAATTGATAGTGCAGCGAGACATATACAAGCATTATTTGATCCTGGAAAATAGGACTTCAATTTCAGCTCTAATACTTTAACTTCTTTCCATTACTTTCTTTCCCAGGATGAAAAAAGGCTACAACCAAGTAACAGATGGAACAAAATATTGGAATGGACAGTTGTGGTCTTGGAATAATCTTAATTCCAGCTTTCTGAACAGCTATTAACTGAGTTTGTGGGCCATTTCACAATGGGGAAAGGAAGTTGCTGTAAATAGAGATGAGTGGGACAAGCACAAAACATTAACCAATCTTGGTTTTTACCACATCTCTGAATTTTGTTCTTGTGCTAAAGCAAGTCTATGAAAATTAGTTTAAGAAATGTCAGGAATTCTGCTCATAGGGTAATTAGAATGAACATGTGCGAGACTGCATGTGTACAGGCCAGACGGAGGAGGGATAAATAGGAAGATTTGCTTACATTCATATCTGCAAGTTATATGCATGAGGAACAGACAGAAATTTTATGCTTGATCACAGAACTGGCAGAAATGAATAATATGTACAAATTTTCATGCCTCCGCCCTCAACTCAATTGCAACAGCTATTTCTGGCTCATGAGGAGTTTGGAGAGAATGAAACTTAGGAGTGTAGGACAAATTGCCCCAAGCAATAGATCTACCACACTAGATGCAACTATCTGAACTTCACTTGTAAACAATGAATCATCAGGGAGATTGTGAATGAGGTGTGCCACCTATCTGAAAGTCAATTAACCTAGCCCACACAATAATCATATTCTTATCTTTGTCCTAAATTTTACTTTTACTGGTTTGAATCTCTAGTTCTACTTTAACTATCTCATTTAAAGCAATTTTCAGGTTTAATTTTAATCGTGCAAAACATCCTCAGTCTTTATAGTCAAATTCCTTTTAATGCTGAAAAGCCCAAGATTCTCCAATATTTCCTCAGTGCCCAGATACTCAACAATAGGGAGCAGCCTCATGACTCTGGTCTGCATTGTCTCCAATGCTTCATTGGGCAGAATTTTCTGCCTACTAGGCGGGTGGACCCGACACAATCCCCGGCGGGCCGGGAGCCGATCTCCGTCACAGAAGCAGGCCCCGCCACCATTTTGAGTGGGCGGGCCAATTAAGGCTATGCGCTTCCTGTGCAGGTGGGGGAGATTCCCCAAATGTGAGAGTGCGCTCTTTCGCGCATGCACACTAAAGAGCACACATCTCCCTGAGGCTAAGTGCTGCTGAAAGTTGTACAAAGATTAAAAATAGAAAAATAAAAAAATCCTTAACATGTCCCCCTCATGTGACAATGTTACACGGGATGGGACATGTTAATAAATTTCACTAAAACTTTATTAAAGTTTTTTAAACCTGACATGAACCCTCATCCCGCTGGTGGATGAGGTTTCATGTTTTTTCAGAAGCCCGCTGGGGCTCCTGGCCTGCCCGCCAGCCTTAAGGTTGGACAGGCAGGTCCTTTAATTGTGTTAATTATCCTGTCAATGGCCTCAATTGGCCATTGACAGGTTGGTAGGCGGAGAACTGATTTCGCTGTCCGCCCGCCTTCCTGAAAATTTAAATGGGGCGGGATGACGTCGGGGGATCCCCCCAACGTCATCCTGCGTCATTTTGTGCGTCGGCAAGCAAGCCCCACCCCCTGCTCGCCAACAACAAAATTCAGCCCATTATCTTATCTAGATGACCAGAAATGGTCAGAACACTCAAAATGTGGTCTGACCTGAGCACTGCCCAGTTTGAATGTGCTTCCTCCGACTTGCCTTCCACCATTCTGACAATATAGCTCAACTTCTAATGGCATGCAGATTGCTGCGCTACACTAGTTGGACATGTTGACTACAGAATCTACCAAGACACGTAGCTCTCTGTCAACTTCATCTTTAGCTATTTCAACACTATTCATGGAATACGTACGTGGCCTATTTTTCCTCCATATGCACAGCACTTGTCCAGCAGAAATTTTATGTGACACTGTTTTGTGCATTTACATATGTTATAAAATTCATTCTGTAATTTAGCTGCCTCACCAAGCCTCAGTGCTCCTGCAAACTCTAAACCAACTATTTACATTTAGTTCTACACATAAGCTAAGAACAGTGTAGTCCTGACACCAAGGCTCCTTTGGCAGCAACTTCTAAACCCACAACCTCTACCATCCAGAAGGACAAAGGGGGCAGATACATGGGAACACCACCACCTGGAAGTTCCCCTCCTAGCCACTCACCATCCTGATTTGGAAATGTATTGCAGTTCCTTCACGGTCGTTGGGTCAAAACCCTGGAACTCCTTCCCTAACAGCACTGTGGGTGTATCTACACCAAGTGGACTGCAGTGGTTCAAGAAGGCAGCTCAGCACCACCTTCTCAAGGGCAATTAGGGATGGGCAATGAATGCTGGACTAGCCAGCGATGCCCACATCCCGTAAAATGATTTTTTTTAAAAATTGCTGGGATATCCCAATTACTGCTTGGCCTCATTTCAACATAACTGTGCTAACAAACCTCTGACTAATAGTTTATATCTGTACCTTATAGATGGTACTTTGCATTTTTTCAATCTTTATTGTACAGCTCATGCATTCACACATAATGGGATTGAAGTCAGATTGATGAGTAAATTGTTTGTGTTTGTTTCCTTCACTTTTTTTTAAATATAAGAACCTTATTCGCCAATTTCCAATTTATTGGCACCTTCCCAGCATCCAGTAACTCACTTATGGCACTTGGCATGCCTCAGAAATCCCCTCCATAGCATATCTTGGAGTTCTGGGATAAATACTATCTCTGTGGATATATTAGACTTGATTTGATTTTGACCTCCTTTAACCTGCCTATTGTGCCCAAAGCAAATACTCTACCCTATCATGTCTATTTGGGGAAAATATGCTGCTGATGTCTAGCCCGTGAATACTTGGAGGGAGCACATTTCATCAAGTTAAATATAGCGCAGTTGCTTGAAGGAAATGGGTGGATGCCTTGCTGTAAGTATGGGATCTGAGGCGCAACTGTGGTGACAACCATTGGATATAACCATACATATGGACAGACCAGGGCCCTTGAGTTGATATTGAAATTGCAATAGATGCTTGTTAGTCAAGGAAAGGCTTACAATATGATGCTGTGGAAAGTAAGCAAAATTATGTTAGCATGCACGTCTGAGGCCTCACCGGGGATTTGAACAAGCAGTATCAAGGCATGAAAGATAAAGGTGTGTTAGTCACCAGATGAGCCACTGCAAACAAATGTGCAAAGGTCATCGTTTTTTGATGTGCTCTTCAAGCGGATACTAGAAGTGTGTATAAATAAAGGAAGTGCAGCAGAAGTTTTACCGATTATTAGGAAGTGTTTGAAAATTAAAGCGCATGATATCAAAACAAATGTAGCTGATAGAGATGGCTCATAAAGAATAAGGCTAAACAGGTGTTTTTTTTTCCCCAAGTAGTCAGGATGTGAGTGGTGTGGTTCTCCAGGGATCTGCAGCTTCATCTATTTTTCATTTAATTGTATGATTTGGATACAGGCACAAGAGGAATTTAAGGTACTGAAGCTTATCAATACTAAGTTAGGGGCCATGATATACTGCGAGCAAGGCCATAATAAATTGGTGGAGCACAGACCAAGTAGCTGAATTAAGGTTTCACATTCAGTTCAATACAACAAAATATGAAGTAGCACATTTTGGGAAGGAAAACAATGAAAGTAAACATATTTACAGAGATCTGGAATGCACATAAATACATCTTTAGGAAGTGGAACTATAAATAGAAAGGACCATGAACAGGTAAACAAGATTTCCCGAGCCCTGTGAAATCCACACAGCAACTGTTAAGTTTAAACCAGGCTACCAAATAGATTGTAGAAGCCTGGTTAAACACGCTAATGAAGTGTGCCACCTCACCAGAATAGGACATTTGCACAGAACATTACCCACTGACATAAATAATGGCAGCAAGTGTGTAAGCAGCAGCATGGGACAAGTTAGTCATGTTTTAGACCCTGAGAGCCTCAGCAACCTCTTCCGACTGTCGCGATGGGTTAATACCAAGGCCAAAGACCCTGTCATTTAAAAAGGAATTAGTTAAGTATAAATAAAGCATTTTGAAGGATATGAGGCAAGAGCAGGAAAATGGATTAGAATAGGCAGTTCCAAGTGATGAGCTAGAACTGGCACAGGCACAGTAAAGTCATTAATAGAATATTTTGTTTAGTTTTGGGGTGCCTTACTTGAGGAAGCATGTCAGGCCATGAAGAAAGAGCAGAAAGGATTCATTATGAGAGCAGGGCTGAAAGACTAATTATGAGGAAAGACAAAGGCTCTTTTCAATGGAGTAAGGGGATATCTGAAATAAGTAGTCAAAATAGGAGGGGTTTTGATTAGGCAAATTGAGAAAAAATATTTCCACTGGTCAGCAAGTTGATAAATTAGAAGCCGTACATTTAAGCATCAATGAAGGAGAGAGGTCATAGTTTTTTTCATGTAGACATTTTTTTAGAGCACGTAATAGTTCGCCAGAAACAATGGTGGAAGCAGAAAAGATGCACACTGCTTTTAGAGGCTAAGCCTACAGCTATTTGTTAATTAAAGCTCCCCTAAGCATACCAATGCTGGAAAATATCTTCTGAAATGTCCTCTTAAGGTCTTGGAATCCATTCCAAATGGTTGTCTGTTAGCAATGTTAAACACTGGCCTTGATGGCTTCTTGTAGAGATTCTGGTGTCCAAACCATCAGAGCAGCAGCAGCAGCAGCTGCAAGCAAAGTCCCTACTGCTGTTCACAGCTATACAAAGTTAGCTGGTTAGAACACACCTGGACTGCTGCAAGCAGTTCTGGGCACCACACCTTTGAAAGTATATGGTCACCTTGGGAGGGGTACAGTGTAGTTTTACCAAAATGACATATAGATTCCAAGGATTAAATTACAAGGTCAGATTTCACAAACTAGGATTATATTCCCAGGAATTCAGAAAGTTAAAGGGTGATTTGGTCAAAGTTTTCACAACATTATGGGGAACTAATAGGATGGATATAGAGAAAGTAGGTCTGCTGGTTGGGCAGTCTGGAATTACAGGGCATTCCATTAAAAATAAGAGCCAGGTCTTTCAGAATGAAATTGGAAACATGTTCTTCCCGCAAAGGGTGGTAGAAGTTTAGAACGCTCTTCCATAAACAGCAATTGACGCAAGGTCAATTGTTAATTTTATATCCAAGCTTGATAGATTTTATTAACCAAAAGTATTAAAGCAATTGGGAGTAAAGGTGGGTTCATGCAGTTATGTCACAAATTAGCCATCATCACACTGCATAGTGGAACAGGCTCAAGGGACAAAAAGGCCTAGATGTTTCCAGATTCAGACTGCAACCTCTGAACTGATAAATAGCAGTTTATTTGAAATCAAAATAATGAAGTTTCAGTATCTGTTTCCATCAGTCTCCACCCACACATCAGCCCATCTTCTAACAAAATTACTTGTCTTCCTTACATCTAGGTTTGACTATTCTAATGTGCTCTTGGCTGGCTTTCAAGCCTCCATAAATTTCAAGCTGTTACAAAATTCTGGTGCTCGTAACTGATCCCACGCAAAATCTCATTCACCTATCACCTAGGTGTTCACAAGCCTACAGCTGGAATTTTCCGCCCCCATTGGCGTTGGGCATCATGGCGGGCATGAGCCGCCAATATACCGAGTAGACCAAAAATTGGTTTTTCGCCATTGTGAAACCAGTTTGTGATCGTCTGCTAAGCCCGTCAATGGCGGGTCATGTTTCCCGCCACCAGATGTCAGGAACATCATTTTAATATCTAATTATAAGCTCTGCTCACCTCAATCATCCACCCACGCTGGATCATCCAGGCACGTTGGCGTGCATGTACATAAGCGACATGCACCTGGCGAGCTGCACTTCACTTGGGACTTCAAGATTTGTTTGCCTACCTTTCTTCAGGCAGCTCATGGTCATTAGCACCAGGCTTCGCAGGCAGCATCACATCACTTTTAGGGGGACTCAAGGGCAGGTCTTTACCTACCAGGCCAGCCGTAAGGTGGCTATTCAACAGCTGCAGGGCTAGGGCTTTCTTGGGAAAGAGGGAGAACTGGCCTCACGCAAGGGATGAGGCTGCAGAATGAGGGCTGCATTGAGGGGAAAGAGGGTATTCCAGCGTGTGTGTGGGAGCACATGTTTATCTGTGCAAGTGGCATCAAGATGGTGAGGGCTGAGGAGGCAGTCTCCAGAGGAGATAGGCCAGATGGAGATGTGAGGGTGTGTGTGAGAGATTGAGCGGTGATGTCCTTTGAGCTGGCAGTGAGTGAGATGCCAGTGAATGTGATAGCCTTGTGAATGTGTGAGTTGAGAATGATGAGATGGTTGCCTTACCCTGGCGGCATGGGTTAGATCAATCATCCGTTTTCTGCACTGGATGGCCGACCTCCTGTGTGCAGCATTGGCACTGACCACCTCTGCCACCACCTCCCAAGCTGGGGTGGTGAGACTGATGGACCTCCTGCAGCCAGAGCTGGGGTAGAGGGATTGCAGCGGTGTTCAGAAGGCATCCCAGGAACACCTCACTGAATCGGGGGTCTGCACTCTTCTTGGCTTTTGGGGCCATGTCTTCACCGGTGCACTCCTGGGCTGCAAGTATTGAGAAGTGTGCAGGCCTCTGCAGTTAAAAGATGGCACCCTGTGTGAGGAAGCAGCGAGGTAACAGCATGGTGGGCAAAACGGAGACTGACTGCCAGCAAGACAGCATGTTTCCGGTGGCCGTATAATTATTGAGGGAATGAGATGATACGGTGCGAAAAGCCGCCATTGTGGCCGGTGGGTAAAATGTCCTCCTTCCCACCCGCTACTACACTTAGTGCAAGTTTGGGACGATTCCACCCTACATTTGCTCCAAATATCCCTGCAATACCTGCAATTTAAAATTCTCATCTTGATGTTCAAATCACTATGGCCAGTCCTCCCTATCACAGTAACCATCTTCAGCCACCAGAAATCCTGGCATCCTCCGACTCTGCCTCTTTACATGACTGCCCCACTCATCTTGCCTCACTTTCTTTGCCTTAAGCTCTGGAATTGCCTTCCCAAACCTCTCCAACTCCCCCACCTCCTTGGACACCCTCCTTAAGTCTCACCTCTCCAAAGCTTTTAGTCACTCTCCAGATATCCCTATCTTTGGGTCAGTGTCAATTTTTGTCTGATTGCACCTCTGTGCAATGCCTGGTATTTTGGTTCTTCTCTGTTAAAGGCTCTGCTTAAACACAAAATACTTTATTTGAAATATCAGGGAATAGAAGGAGAGAAACAAACAAGTGGGAAGAGAACTGAGATCACAGAGAGCAGAAGTAACTTTCCAGAGGGGACAAGCCATGGATCTACTAAAGTGAGATTGAATATCAAAGCTACTCTTTCAAACGCAACACATGAGCTGCTTAAACAGAGCACACCAACTTTAAATTAGACAACGAAATAAGCAAAATGTAACTTCTGATGACTCGATGCTTCTGTATGCCACAGAGGTGACAGGTATGCCTTTAAAAAGGATTATAACCTTGTTGCACTTTCATTGTTGTCAACACCTCAGTAGTTCTGCAAAGCTTGCAATATTGAACAATGCAAGTACCAGAAAACAAGACCCAGTTGATCCAAAGATCTACTTTTTTTTAATGAAAGTCATTATTTTACACTGACGCTAGATAAAGTCTCTTACATGGAGGGACTAATAAAATCCAAGATTTTCCCTTCAAGTACAGGGGAGAATGCTTTGCAACCATGAAAGAATCCCCCCAGGGTGCTACGAGCACGGGCAGATGATCCTAGGGGAAATGAAAGTAAGTTGTCTTTCAACATTTGCCTTCAGTATATACATCAAAAAAAATCAATAAGAATATATATTTCACAGCACAGTGAGAGACTGTGCAGTATCTAGATTATCTAAAAGGGGCACTGTCAATCTTTTGGGAGATTTTAGGTGGTGTACTCCTAAAAACAACCAGCAACAAGCTGTTTCAAAAACAGAGTTTTCAAGCTGCGCGAGGTAGTGGCGTGGTGATATGGTCACCAGACTAGTATTCCAGAGACCCAGGGGACCTGCGACAGATGGTGAAATTTGAACTCAATAAAAATCTGAAAAATAAAAGGGAAGGAATTCTGCTGTCCTTACCTGGTCTGGCCTACATGTGACTCCAGACCCTCTGAACAAGGGCAACAAGGCAATTAGGGATGGGAAATAAATGAATGAGTTGATAAAGAAAATCCAACCCCTGCAAGCCAGCAGCATCATTCTGCCTGTCTCAAAAGTGGATTTTGCCACCCTCTCCCCACCTGCCACACATGGATCCCAAGAACTGTTGCCACCTGTGGATCCCAATCACCTGCCGCCATTCCATTTAAAAGTAGATTTTCAACACAGAGAACACAGTTTAGCTATGCCTCCCTGCAGGTTCTCCTCCAGGAATGCCAGGAGGTCCCATTTCCCAGCAATGGCGGCAGGACACCCTGGATGGAGATTACTGCAGAGGTTAGTAGCCGTGGGGTCCACAAGCGAGGCTGGATCCAATGCTGTAAAAGAGTCAATGACCTCCTGCACTCTGCAAGGGTAAGTGACATGGGTAACTGCCTCTAATTCCTAAGAGGAAGGAGGGCCAAATAGACTGTACTGACCACAGTTCTCTACAGGTAGACAGGATGGGTCTCGAGCACCCAGTGCTTTTTGATGGTGTGGCAGAGGAGGAGAGAAACTGGCAGAGAATGGCCCAGGGCCAGGTGCAGCAATGGCCAGAAGGACAGCAAGGGGCAGCAGTAGAGGGTCAGGCAGCTCAGGGTGCTGGCAACCAGGGACCAGTGCAAGGCTGAGCAATGGCGGGTAACCATCTATACCGCACGTGGCGTAACTACCTGCAAATGTCAGAGAGGCAATGTCAAAGACTGCTAAGGATATCATGATAGTCAGTCACTGACCTACGTCAGCTGCTACAGGAAGACCTATGGCCCCGTTGAATAGGAGGCAATCCTGTGCCATTTACCTTTAGGTCATCGCGGTGGTGAACGTGTGGCATCTCCCAGTCAGCCACACACATGCATTAGAAAGTTCATCAATGACATGTTCCAAAGACCCAATGATTTTTTGAGATGCAAAGTGGCTCTCCTGATGGCATCAAGCATTGTAAATGCATGAGTGGAGAGGCATGCCAGGCAGGAGATTGGATTCTAGGCTTCAGCACCAGATGGAAAATGTGGGCTGAATGTGTGGGAGCCGGTTCACACTTTGAAAGTTGTACCAGTTGCAGGGGAGTGCGTGTGGAACATCACAAATGAGGTGACATTAGCTGTCACAGGCCTGCATGCTCTTAAAAGTGATTTGTTGTCCACTGAGATGATACTGTATCATTCTGCCTGGCAGCAGGACAAAAGAGCGCATAACATTATGGAGCTCTCAAAGACTGGTGGGTGGTGTACCTGACATTGCATGTTGACCCCTGCAGAGGAAGGGGCTGTCAGCCTGGCTGGGGAGCAGAACAGAGACTCAACAGCAGATGGCGAGGCCAGAGGGTCAAGACAACAGAGTAAGGTTGACTCCAGGCTGGTGTTGAGAACCGGATATACAGGGGACATTCCACTGAGTAAAGGGATTGTGCATTCCCACAAGCCAATTCTTTGTTAAAAACAAAGAAGTGCGGATGCTGGAAATCCAAAACAGAAACAGAATTACCTGGAAAAACTCAGCAGGTCTGGCAGCATCGGCAGAGAAGAAAAGAGCCGACGTTTTGAGTCCTCATGACCCTCAACAAAGTCGGCTCTTTTCTTCTCTGCCGATGCTGCCAGACCTGCTGAGTTTTTCCAGGTAATTCTGTTTTTGTTTTAGCCAATTCTTAGTGTTCTCCATCACAGGTCCTAACAGTTAGGGGACACATTGCCCACAGTCTGCAGCAGTTCTGGTTGCTTGGCTCTCAGGGTTTGTGAATCTCAAAAAATCATTGGGTCTTTGGAACATGTCATTGATGAACTTTCTAATGCATGTGTGTGGCTGACTGGGAGATGCCACACGTTCACCACCGCGATGACCTAAAGGTAAATGGCACAGGATTGCCTCCTATTCAACGGGGCCATAGGTCTTCCTGTAGCAGCTGACGTAGGTCAGTGACTGACTATCATGATATCCTTAGCAGTCTTTGACATTGCCTCTCTGACATTTGCAGGTAGTTACGCCACGTGCGGTATAGATGGTTACCCGCCATTGCTCAGCCTTGCACTGGTCCCTGGTTGCCAGCACCCTGAGCTGCCTGACCCTCTACTGCTGCCCCTTGTTGTCCTTCTGGCCATTGCTGCACCTGGCCCTGGGCCATTCTCTGCCAGTTTCTCTCCTCCTCTGCCACACCATCAAAAAGCACTGGGTGCTCGAGACCCATCCTGTCTACCTGTAGAGAACTGTGGTCAGTACAGTCTATTTGGCCCTCCTTCCTCTTAGGAATTAGAGGCAGTTTAAGTAAGTTATATTTGTATTTGTGGGTGTTAGGAATGAGTTCTAGCTTTGAAGTTTAAGTTTGATTTGTATTTCTGTATTTGCGTGTTAAGAAAAGGTCAAGTTGAGTTTTAGTTTCCCTTTCAAAGGTGCCTGCATTTCTAACAAGTTTTACAACTCCCAAAGAGAAGTTAAGCAAACAAGGGTAGAAAAAAAACTGTGCCATTGCCTAGCAACAGGGATCCAGAGAGGCAGGCCCCACTCACACACACACACACACACCCCCACACACACAGGAAAACTAAAGAGACAGCAGTTTTGAGTTGGTTTGAAGACAGTTGCCAGGATAGACTGGAGCAAAGGGACAGAAAAGAAGTTCCAAGCTAAAGAGGAATGTCAATTAAGGCCCGCCCAGCATGACTTCCACACGGAAGTGCTATGTGCTCCCTGTGCGGGCGGAGTGGGGATCCCAAAATCGAGAGTGCTGTCTTTCGTGCATGCAAACTAAAGAGTGCACTCATCCCCCTGAGGCTAAGTGCTGCCTCAGGAAGATCGGCTATAAATGTAAAAAAGCTTAAAAATAGAAAAATAAAATTTCCCTTACATGTGCCCTCACGTGACACTGTCATGAGTTGGAACATGTCCATAATTTTTACAAAAACTTTATTAAAACTTTTAAAAACCTACATGAAACCTCACCCTGCCCATGGATGAGGTTTCATGCTTTTTCTGAAGCCCACCAGTGCTCCTGGCCTGCCCGCCAACCTTAGGTTGAACAGGCAGGTCCACTAATTAGCTTAATGACTCTGTCAGTGGCCTCAATTGGCCATTGACAGGTCGGTGGGCACACAGCGATTTTGCTGCGCCCCCTCCTACCGGAAAATTTAAATGGGGCGGGAGTTCCGCCCAACATCACTGCGCGTCATTTTACGCATCGGCGAGTGCCCCCTCACTCCGGGGAAAATCCTGCCCAGTGAGACTGGTTGGCTCATGGTATGACATCCATCAAGGTGGGTTTCACTCTCGGATCAGGCTTGTCCAATAGTAACATCAGCTGGGATCATAACATTACTGACTTAATGACTGCGGATCAACGGGGAGCCCACTGACGGGCATCGATCACAAAGCTATGCATCTTTCCATATTTTTGTATACCAACATGTATAGAGTCATTGTTTAGTCTTCCAATTTTTCCTCTCTTCTTTTCTTCTCTTCCTTTCCTTAAAAGTGAGTCATTCTGGAGTTCTGGAGGGACAACAGTTCTTCAATTTCTTCCAGTTAAACTCTAGGAAGACTGGAACTACAATTTTTGCACTCTGACACAAGCTCTGTAACCTTGTCACTAATTTCCTCCCCCTCCCTAGCCAGTGCATGGTTTGGACCAGACAGTGCTATCCTTTTTGACACTAAGCTGAGCTTCCGATCCAATATTCTCACAAGCACAAAGACCACCCACATTGACCTTCACCCCTGCCTCAGCTCATCTACTGTTGAAACACTCATCCATGTCTTTGGCACTTTTAGGCTTTACTATTCCAATGCTCTTCTGACTACCACCTACCCGCCACCACCGCCCCCCTCCACCCGCCACCACCCCCCCACCCCCCCACCTCGCCCCCACCACCACTGCCCTCCCCCAACCCCACCAACCACCACCCTCTAAAACTCTGCTGCCAGTGCTCTAGCCCACACCAGGTCCAGCTCACCAATCACCTCTGTGCTCACTGACCTTTACAGGTCCATGGCCTTCACCTTTTCAAATTTAGGTTCTCACTGTTATATTCAAATTGCTTTGTGGCCTCACTCCTCCTCAGTGAATCTTTCTAGCCCTACAGCCCTCAAAAACACTGTGGGTGGAATTTTCCATTCCAGGACTACGTCCCATGGTGGGGGTGAGAAAGGGGAGAGCTACCTGTCATGGAGGCCTGTGGGGGTTCACGCCATGTTGCGCAACGCAGACCTAATTAATTATGCCGTCGGGAGTTTCCTGATATTTGCGCGGTTGGTGGGGTTGGGGGGGTGCGGTGGGAGGGACACTGAATGGCTCCCGCTCCGCCATCATATCTGGAAGTCATCTTTAAAAGGTGCATGGACATCAACTGATCCACTGTTGAGGACAGGTGGTCCACCTCCTGGAAGGCCCTGAAGATAGAAGGTCCACCTGGTTGATGCTCCACCCACCCACTGCTGCATGTGATGTTCCAGGGTCCATGGTTGCTGGAGGCCTCCATCTTCCATCCTGAACTCCCCAGGCCTTTTCGGCTAAGTGCTGACATCTCCACAACACGTTGGCCCAAATGTGTTCTGGACTGGCATGCTATCCCGCTGGCAGCGTGGACAACTGGATGGGGCGGAGGGGATGGGGGAAGCATTCCAGTCGGGCCTTCGTCTGCATCCCATTAAAGGGATCCAAAACATTTTCAGCCCAGTCTCTGATGGCAATGGCGACCCCCTCAATGACAGGCGGGAGCAGAGGATCCCGCCATCGTAAACTGATTTTTCAGCTCCCGCCACATTGCCCCACCTGCCCTCTATTAAACCCACTGTGGGGGCAGGGGGTGGGAGGTCCCTAAAATTCTATCCTGTATTCATCCAACTTTGACCTCTTTGCAACTTATGATATCAATACTGAAAATGTCCACATCTCTCTTGAAAACACCAGTGGACCTGAGATGAAGTCAGTCCAGTGGCCTTGAAGCATCCTCAAGTTCTCCATATGTTAGATCCTTTGGAACATGCCCACCTTCCATTCAATATGGATGAACAAGTCACCAGCAGTGCCTGTGTTTCAGAAAAGCTATTCGACTTGATTACTCATAGACGGGCAATAATGATGAACAGGTGGAATTATAAATAGAGTGACTTCATGCTTAGGGTTTGAGTATTATTGTGAGGAGAACAACCTAAACAAAGAATTGGCATTAATAACAGGAGGATTACTTATGACCAATAGTCATGCTGCAAATGAAATTTCATTTTGTTACAGAGAAAATTTTAAAAATTAAAATATCATCTCATGGTATGGTATTATCAAATATAAAAATGTCAGAAGCTAAGACAGCAAGAAGAATATCGGGTATTAATGAGAAACTCATCCTGTCCTGCAGAAGCTGTTATTCAACATCCACCAAACTTTTCACCTCCCCAACAAAACAGAAAATGCATTGTCCCCCACCTCCTCTGGGGACCTGGAAGCTGATTGGAAACTCCCAGTTGCTGCCTCCAACAACAGGCCTTAATAAGACTTTAATTGGTTTAGCTGACAATTGCCACTTGTGATTGGGTAGCCCTGCCCGCACCCCATCCCCACCCCCAACTCCTGCCCCATCCTGCCCAACCACCCCAATTCCTGCCTTTGGAAAAGTGGTCTAGGGGTGAGATGGAGCTGGGGAACCAGCAGCCTGGTCAGTGGTGTGAAATTTCGTGCCTGCCTGCCTATGTTCCCTCCCCTTTCAGAGCCTAAAAATTCAACCCAGGGATGGCAAAAGTACAAAATTAATATCAGTTCTGTTTTGGGCACAGACCAGGAAGGAGTTTTGCTGAAAAAAAGTCACCTATCAGTGGCCCCACAAGAGCTTGTCCAAAACATGCATGATTGTTGAGACTTTTTTAATGTTGCACAGACTGTCCAATGAGGAAAACGTGACATTTTTGTAGAGGAGTTCTGCCAATAGCAGTTCTTAAGATTATCTTTTTTTTTTAATGAGCAGGGAGTATTTTCTTGCAGGTAACCTGACTAGAAACAACAAGAAAATTCAATCCCATAGGCACAGGAACAAAACTAAAACAAAAACCCAGAAAAAAGCATCAGGATTCCAAACTGCATTAGCTAAACATCGTCAGGATTTTGGTTGCTATATCCTGATTCATGAACTATGCGATAACAAAAACTATATTATGTTCATCAGGCCACCTCATACTTCAGGCCTGAATGCCACTCATTGATCGAGCAGAGACAGGCACGTCACACAGATTGGCTTGTCACAGGTCTCTGCACAAGTCTGGCAGATGAAATATGAGGAAAATCACTTCACACAAAGTCAATCAGGTTCAAAGGTCAGGCACTGCCAGCATTCCATCCGAGAGCTATGAGATATGGCAGAGCACTGGGTCACTGGAAAATGCAATTATTACTAACAATGATCTGGGAGTGTACAGCTCCTTCAGATATATTCACTTCCATGATCCTAATGGATTTCTACTTCAGTAATTTATATGGGAAACCACCATTAATGAATAATCCATGGGATGTTAAAATGATTGGAGATACAAGAGCTAAATAAGACGCCAGCATTTATTTTCAATGGATCAATACTGCACAAAATAAACTGACTATTTACTAGCAGTCAATTATCCTATCTCGATAGTTAGTGATTTTGTTACTGTCATAAATCTTCCATTCTGGCTGTTACCATGCACCATTTCTGTGCACTTATTTCACTTATAGGCCCTATCAAAAACAAAATGGAGCAACACTATGTCCTTGCATTCTATATCATGATAAAACAATAGATTCTATGGGAGTGATTTCAAGGTTCCAATGTTCTGTGGATCACTAACAATATTAGTTTTGAAATCAATCCATTATCCTCTATGCAGCAGATGCTGTGCGCTTTTTTCACAATATCTTCTGTCTGTTTGAAATTCCATCTGCATTCATATCCATTGATATTAATTGCACAATATATCAGAGAAAGGCTCATGCACTTGCATTCTTAGTAAGCTGCAATTCCCCGCAGAGAGCTCTTGGTCTAAAGCCAGTCCATCAAATCAAGGTTTAAATTGGCTGCCAGGCATTTTCTATGTAGGATGGGAGAAGGGGAGCAATAAAAAAAAGTAGACAAGATACTCAAGGCTGCTATGGCGATTGACTAGCCTGAGACAGGAGCACAGCACACCCGAGAAGCTTCAAGGTTTCCCTCGGACCGCCAAAAACTCTCTGGTCTGCAGAGAGCAAGCTTGACTTCCAGTCTCTTGCCAGGTGCATGGAGAAGAAATTAAGTTTGGGGGACTGGCAACAGTCTGGATGCCTAGTCCAGGTATAGGACACTCCCCCCCATATTAAGACCCCTGAAAAATCCTGGGCAGCTTAATAGCACCTGATCAAATGGGATTCTACCCGCTTTTCTTCACCTAGGCCTAATAAACAGGAAAATCTACAGCATCCCAGAATCTACAGAAAAGGAGCAGAAAAAACGGAAAGGGGGAAATGGGGATTGGATTCAAATAAATTCAAAGCATCAGAAACAACAGAAATACCAATCAATTGGTTTCAGATGTACAGAACTGACTGGCAGATTGTTTTTGAAAAGCGATCCTACATTTAATAATTAACTGGGCTTGGATCGATCAATACAGACACCGTAACAACAAAGTCTTAGTTAATACTGAAAAGTAGGTCATTGCTGCATTGATGGATGACAGACAACTGGTCACAGCTCAACGGCTTTGAACAGTTCTCAAAACGAAGCACAAAGAGACAGGCATTGATTTTCAATCACCATGCATTGTGCACATCAATTGTGGATCCCGGCTACAAATGCAGGGAAGCTCAAGGCAGGATCACAACTGAAGGATCACTAGGGCACAGTGCGGAGCAAAAGGAGACTTGATGTCTTACCCCAAATTCTTCTTTCCAAACATGTCTTTCCTGAAAATCCTCTGCAGCTGTTGCAAGTCTCTGTTAGAAGATACAAAAGACACCTCATTAACTTTGCTGCCAACAAACAGATTTCAATCTTTTCCCAGAGACTGATCTGAGATATTATTTCGCAATCTCTAAAATGCGCACCTGGAAATACTTTAATTTCTTTTGCAATTATAATCAATTATTTGTTGCAAAATAAAACCCTTTGCAGCAAGTTGCACCATTGGAGGAGGTTTTAAATATTTTGGTAGGGTAATTTGATGCTGTTTCTGCAGAAAGCAGGAAATATATGTATAACAATAGCAGGCATTTATATAGCATCTTCACTATAGAAAACAGGAGGTCCTGGTGGTGCAGTGAGTTGTGCCTCAGCCTCTAAGCCAGAATCTCCATGTCCGAGTCCCACTCCAGGACTCAATGGCGGTGGAAGGTCCATTCATAACGTGGTCAAACAGGTTGATTATCAACCTGTACATCCTTCCGATATGCCTATGGCAGGTGATAAGAGCGGAAGAGTTTCCTGGTCAGCTTGATGCAGAGTGGCAACGCACAAACTATAGCCTCTGCTGACAGTCTAGCTATGGAAACAGACAGAAGCAGTGCTTTTGCCTCGTGCATCACTAGACATGGGAAAGCCTCCAAGTAAGCCAATGTAGAAAAGCACCCCAACGCAATTCACCATAACTAACTTGGGGGGAAAAAAAAGCACACTGAACTAATGGAGATATTAGGAAAGGTGACCAAAAATATGGCTAAAGGAATTAATTTTAAGGTGGAAAGTGAGGCAGAGGCTCTTAGGGAGAAAATTCCAGAGAGTTGAGCCTTTCTGGTTAAAAGCATAGTAACCAATGTTAATACAAATTAATGGGAGAGAATGCATAGGTGTCCATAGTCAGAGTAAAGGCTGAGGTGGGGTGAGTGCTGGTGCTGCAGGAAATTACAGAAATAAGCAAATCCGTTTCCTTGGGTCAAAGTTATATCTATTTTCTAATGATAAACAGAAGCATCCAGAAGCTGTTTCTAACATTAATAAAAAAAGACCTGGCACAAAATTTCATAATCTCAATTAAGTGAACCGTCATCATGATCAAAAGTAGTTTCTGTCAATACTGTTGTTACTTTTTAGCTCTCATTGAACCAGCCACTGTGCATTAGATTCAGCAAAGTGCCAATAATTGCTATTTCAGAGAAAGGCAGAGTGGCAGAGAAATAGCTGTGAGGCACAGAAACAGAAAGAAGGAACAGTACAAAGAGAGAATGCTTGCATTTTTAAGCACCTTGTGCATCTGAGAAAAATATCAAAGAATTTCTCACAAATGAATATTTAATTATGGTCAGTATTGTTATGCAGACAATATAATTTTGTATGCCAAATTCCCACAAGGAACAACGAGATGAATAGTTAATGTCGGTTTGTTCATCCTGGTTGAAGACAGAATGGTGGACAGGACACCTTGAGAATGTTTTGGGACCTTTAAGATCCACTTGAAAAGGCAATGGGTTTTCCATTTAATGCTGCATTTAAAGGAGGGGATTTCCAACAGGGCAACCAAGGTGTCACAAACATTTTTGGCCCACAAGGTCTTCTTGACAATATCAGTCTGGGCCTTATGACGAACAGCAATGGAATCAGAGCTCTGAAGTCAGTTGTGCCAGATTAGACCAAGAGTAGCCTTCCCTAAATGTACATTTCAGAAATCAGAGTGCAAAGATTTCAAACCTTCACTGGCATGAATTTTTCCATTGTTGCACTCTCCTCAGACACAGTCTGGTTCAGACATCAGAAAGACATTAGAGGAAGTTTATATTTATAATATAAGTTTATGTTGATTCAGGAGCAGACTAGGTTAGAGCCCATTTTTCTTAGCAGTTAACTGTCTGTCAGCAACAATTGGTGCATTCCCAAAGGCACTGTCTCTAACAATCAGAGTCCTTTTCTTATTAATTCACAGGGTGTGGGGGTCACTGGCTATGCCAGCATTTATTGCCCATCCCCAATTACCCTTGAGAAGGTGGTGGTGAGCTGCCTTCTTGAACTGCTGTAGCCCATGTGGTGTAGGTACACCCACAGTGCTGTTAGGGAGGGAGTTCCAGGATTTTGACCCAGTGACAGTTAAGGAATGGCGATATATTTCCAAGTCAGAATGGTGAGTAGCTTGGAGGGGAACTTCTGGGTGGTGATGTTTCCATGTGTCTGCTGCCCTTGTCCTTCTAGATGGTGGTGATTGTGGGTTTGGAAGGTGTTGGCTAAGGAGCCATGGTGAATTCCTGCAATGCATCTTGTATATGGTACACACCACTGCCACTGTGCGTCAGTGGTGGAGGGTATGAATGTTTGTGGATGGGGTGCCAATCAATTTCCATTTAATGCTGCATTTAAAGGAGGGGATTTCCAACAGGGCAACCAAGGTGTCACAAACATTTTTGGCCCACAAGATCTTCTTGACAATATCAGTCTGGGCCTTATGACGAACAGCAATGGAATCAGAGCTCTGAAGTCAGTTGTGCCAGCTTAGACCAAGAGTAGCCTTCCCTAAATTTACATTTCAGAAATCAGAGTGCAAAGATTTCAAACCTTCACTGGCATGAATTTTTCTATTGTTGCACTCTCCTCAGACACAGTCTGGTTCAGACATCAGAAAGACATTAGAGGAAGTTTATATTTATAATATAAGTTTATGTTGATTCAGGAGCAGACTAGGTTAGAGCC